>NC_065579.1:96856837-97176383 GCF_024542745.1 Macaca thibetana thibetana | reverse complement strand
ATAGAAGCCTAAAAGAATGAGTTGTTTCTCCACCTGCCTCCCTTCTCCAAGCAAGCAAGCAAGCAAACCTGGAGAGCTGGAAGCCAACCTCTTTCTGCCCCAGGATAGAATAAAAAGGCCTTTGCTTTAAAAGCCAACCGAGGCTCCTAGAGGTAAATTGAGCTGGGCTGTCTGACTGATATCAGGTCACCTGGGTGAGGACAGGCTTGGAACCAGACAATTCGATTTAGAAAAGTAATGCTATTGTTCAGCTAAAAATGGTAGATTAAGCACCTGCCATTCTCTTTCTTTCCTCCTGAAATATGAAAATAATAATAAAGTGTTCTTATTTTTAAAGAACAAACCCCTAAGGATAAAGAGAACAGGAAAGCAGACAACCATAAAAGCAAAATTCAGGAAGCTGGAAAGCAGGTGAATAAGTAGCAATGGCCTTAGCAGACTCATGAAAGCTGAATCCTAAACTGGAAGGCAGGTCAAAACTCAACATGATTTACACCAAGGGAGCCCCTAACAGGTCAAGGACTGGTGCTGCCAGGTGCCTCCAGAGGAGGCAGTAAAGATGAATAAAAAACAAAAGCATTGGCTGAAAGTTAACTTAAGAAGAAGCTAGACACCCAGATCTCTTATTCCATACCGTGAAGTCAGGCAGATGCCCCTCCTGCACCCAGCAAAAGACTGAAGATTGTTCTATGGAGAGAGAAAACCAGGGAATCTACATGCTGGGAGACATGTGGGACAGTTGAGGGCCGTGGAGACTATACTGAAAACAGGAGTTTTAAGAGAACATTTACATGCTGAACATTGAATTATTGAAAGGACCCCCTAGGTATCCAACACAATGGCTAAAAAGTGAAACCTTAGTGGTATAGAATTCAGTTATTTGCAATTGTCCCACACACTTGCATTTTGACGAGATCACCCCCTAGCAACAGTATGTCCTGTTTCCACGGTCATGGAGACAGTTGGTTGCTGCAGCCATTAAAAGCAAAAACTTCCATAGCAATGGCTGCTTGGGGTCACCTATCCTGAGCTTCACCACTTGGCTGTGCTGTGCCTCTCACCTGCTTCCCTGTGACTACCAGGTGTGTGATACTGAGGGGTACACAATCCGGAAGTATAGGGAAATTTATGTCAAGTGGAGCAAAGCTTTGATCATTGGGAGACTGAAGGCAGTGGGTAAATTCAAGTGGTCCTGAATTCAATTTATGCAGCTTCTTGGATAGGTCCATAGGATCACACAATCAATTGCCTGTAGCAGCAGCCAGCTTGATAATACATCGCCATATCATCTCTCCTGTTTCCCTGCTTCTCTTTGGGTGTTTCCTGAGATTGTACTCCCAAATAACAGCACATAAGCCTCCAGCCTCGGGCTCTGTTATTAGAAAACCAGGTTAAGACAAACCAAGGCACATCAATGTAATGTTTCAGAACACTGGGGAAAATATCCTCCAAGTTTCCAGAGAAAGAGGGAGAAAAAAATAAAACAAGTTTTATACCAAGTAATCAAGAATCAGAATGGCTGTGGAATTCTTTACTACAATACCAGAGTCTAGAGCACCATTGAGCAAAGCCTTCAAAATCTGACATAAAATTATTTCTTAAAATTCTATACTCAAGCCAAACTATCAATCAAATATGAGGGTAGAATGAAGGCAATTTCAGGCATATAACATTTCAACATGGTTTACCCCTCCTGTAGCCACTTTTAACAAGCTTTTGGATACATTACTCCACTAAAACCAGGAGGTAAGCCAAGAAAGAGGAAGACACAGGATACAGGAAACAAAGATGCAACCCAAGAGAGGCAAAGAGACTCGTGGGATGCTGGGAAAGGAGCATCCTAAGCCAACGGCTGTGCAGCAACCAAGAAAGCGACCAGCTCAGAAGGGGCAGGTCAAAAGGTTTTGGGCAGGGGGTTTCCAAAGAAGGTGAAATTGATGTGTGCTTGAGTCTATTAAGAGGAAGTTAACTTGTGATAAGTACATGAAAAAAACTAAGGAAACAAAAAAGAGGATTACTAACTACAGAGAAACAGAAAGGTGCCCAGGAAAGGAAAAGTGATCATAACATATACAGCAGTCCCCACCCCTTATCCTTGGAAGATACGTTCCAAGCCCCCCAGCGGATGCCTGAAACCTTGGACAGTACCAAACCCAGTTGCCATAAATCAGAACACATTCCTGGAAGTTCATGTCTTCCACCCACAAATTGAATGCCTTTTCCATCTTAACCAAGCACTTATCACACACTGTGGCTGTAACTTTTGCCACAGTTTGAGGTGCAGTAGCAAAACTAGCACAAATTTCTCTTTCTTTCTTCAGAAGACAATTTCACAGATAGCAGATTCATTCTTACTGCAGATCTTAGCAACCCCAGCCTACGATTTTTTTTCTTAAGTCCAGAAACTTTCATCTTTTCACTTCAATGAAGCACTTTCAGCGTCTCTTTGTCATACTCCAATTGCTGGATCACTACTCTTGCACTTTGGGGCCATATCATGAAGTAAAATAAGGTTTACTTGAACATGGACAATGCAATACTCCAATAGTCATCTGATAACTGAGATAGCTACTAAGTTACTAATGGGCAGAGAGCATCTGAGCGCGAATATACTGGACAAAGGGATGACTCATGTCCCAAGTAGGACAGAGCGGGATGCCACAAGATTTCATCACACTACTCAGTACAACACACAATTGAAAACATAAATTGTGTATTTCTGGAATTTTCCATTTAATATTTTCAGACTGCAGGTAACCTTGGGTAACTGAAACTGTGGAAAGTGCAACCAAGGATAAGGGGTACTACTGGATAGCACTCAGCCATCAAGATATCCATGTCCTAATCCCCAAACCTGTGAACAAGTTACCTTACATGGTTAGAGGGATTTGGACGTGTGATTAAATTAAGGGTCTTGAAATGGGGAGATTATCCTGGATTATCTGATGGGCCCAATGTAATCATAAGTATCCTTTTAAGAGGGAAGCAAGAAGGTGGCCATGTGATGACTGAAACAGGGAATCAGAGTCAGTGAGAGAGAAGATGCTGCACTGGTGGCTTTGAAGATGGAGGTGGAGACCACAAGCCAAGGAATGCAGGTGGCCTCTAAAGGATAGAGGTGGCAAGGAAATGGATTCTCTCCCAGAGCCTCCAGAAAGAACCGGCCCTGCCAACACCTTGATTCTAGCCATATAAGACTTACTTTGGACTTCTAGTCTCCAGAACTGTAAGAAAATTAAT
Organism: Macaca thibetana thibetana; assembly: GCF_024542745.1. Lineage (NCBI taxonomy): Eukaryota > Metazoa > Chordata > Mammalia > Primates > Cercopithecidae > Macaca > Macaca thibetana. The sequence goes on along the minus strand of NC_065579.1, from coordinate 97,173,143 downwards.
TTGTGTCATTTTAAACCAACAAGTTCCTAGCAATTTGTTACAGCACCAATACGAAGCTGATATAGCTGTGAATAGGTTTTAAGTAGTCATAATGTAAACACTGATCTCACCAAAATTATTACCTAAGTATATTGGGGGAATGGATGGATGAGAATGATGTGTCTGTACTGGAGGTGGGGAAACGTGGTGAAAGGCCCAAATCCTCATCTTCCAGAGAGGGGAGTGAATAAATAATGGCCAAAATTGAGAACAGTTTGGGAAGCACTGTTCCAGTTTTCCACCCTCATTTTTGATAAATGATGAAAAGGAACTCCAGAGAAGCTGTAGTTGAGCTATCCAGTGAGTCATCTTCTCCTGAGAAGAGGGTGGGTGGGTGTGGGCTCTTGTGTGATGATCACTCATAAGCTAGTTTATGTTTTGTGTCTTTTTTTTTTTTTTTTTTTTTTTTTTTTTTTTTGAGACGGAGTCTCGCTCTGTCGCCCAGGCTGGAGTGCAGTGGCGCGATCTCGGCTCACTGCAAGCTCCGCCTCCCAGGTTTTACGCCATTCTCCTGCCTCAGCCTCCTGAGTAGCTGGGACTACAGGCGCCCGCCACCGCGCCCGGCTAATTTTTTGTATTTTTAGTAGAGACGGGGTTTCACCGTGGTCTTGATCTCCTGACCTTGTGATCCGCCCGCCTCAGCCTCCCAAAGTGCTGGGATTACAGGCGTGAGCCACCGCGCCCGGCTATGTTTTGTGTCTTAATTAAGCAATGAAACAGCTGATCAGTTAACCTAGTCATCCCCCTGTTAACCTGGGGGAACTATTGGCAAGATCTGACATCTGCAGTGTCAACTGCTAGGTGAGAAGTCATTCATTAGCCTTCGCTCTGAGCAGCTAAACATCTCCTTGGCCAATGAAATAGCTTTCACCTGAAGTCAACAGGTTTTATTTTCCATGGCCTGACCCAGACATCTCTCCCCATTGAAGACATGCTAAATACTAAAAACTCACCTCGGGAAGCTTAAGAAAAAAGGCCTTCCTCACTCATTCTGCCACTCCCAAACACCTGAAGCCTGCCAAAGTTCTTCAACCATGAGGCAGGCAGGAAAATAACAGAGTCAGAATCCAGGCTCTCAGAGGGCAGGTAAATGTTACCAAAACAACGACAGCCTCATAGATCCTAAATGAAAGAATGAGTGAATGAATGAATGAAGGAATGAATGAATGAATGAATGGAGTGCGTATATTCAAAAGAGTCACTGATACAGTAGTGGGATTCAATTATCACTAGGGAGCAAAATCACCTTCTCTGGGCCAGTAGTCCCAAAACTTTTTGGTCATTTACCTTTACTGGTAAAAAATCTGAGAACATCCTTCCAATATTTACAAACTATTTTTTCCCACTATTTACAAATTAGAAGCATGTAATACTACATAAATATATTCATTATAAAACATGGACAATAAATTTAAAATCATAAAAGAATTAGGTAAAATAAACATAAACAGCAGTTCTGATATTTTCCTGCTGCACCTGGTGGACTGTCTAGTGTACCCACCGAAGTGGCTGAGCCCCACTTTGAGACCTTTGATCTAGTAGCAGACTGCCTTCACACACAAGATGACTCTGGCAGGGAGTGACTTGAGTTTGAGTCTGTCTATCATCTATTATTATTTTTTGTTTTGTTTTGTTTTGAGACACAGTCTCACTCTGTCAGGCAGGCTGAAGTGCCGTGGTGCCATCTCGGCTCACTGCAACCTCTGTCTCCCTGGTTCAAGCGATTCTCCCACTTCAGCCTCCCACGTAGCTGGGATATAGGTGGCTGCCACCACGCCCGGCTGATTTGTGTATTTTTAGTAGAGACACAGTTTTGCCATGTTGGCCAGGCTGGTCTCGAACTCCTCACTTCAGGTGATTCGCCTGCCTCAGCCTCCCAAAGTGCTGGGATTACAGGTGTGAGCCACCATGTCCGTCCTCTAAGGTTTTACTTTTAACACATCTATTCTCTTTTTAAAATGCATATTTATCCACAGTGTACTAGACATAATCTGAAGGGATTATGGGACTAAGTAAAGTAGCTATTTTGCTGTGTGAGTCAGGAGGATCACCAAGATTGAGATCAGTGCCCTAGAGATTCATTGCAGAAATAAATTAATCAAATGGAGTCCAGGCACATTTGAATAAGAGAATTAAGGCATAATGAACACCTGTCATTCTCAAACATTCAGAAATGAAAATCAGAGAAAAAGGTCTGGAAACAAGGAAGGTGGGAATTGTTGAGCTTCATTTTCAAGCATAAAAGAACTGAAGAATGAGATGGCTGTAAACCAATGTTTTCCTCACTCAGAATCGTCCAATAGAAATACAATGTGAACGACATAGGAAATTTCAAAGTTTCTAGTGGCCAAATTTTTTAAAAAAGAAAAAGAAACAATTGAAACTGATTTTAATAATATATTTTATTTAACCTGATACATAAAAATATTATCAGTTCAACATGTTATCAATATAAAAACTATTAATGAGATATTTTACATTTTTTGTAAAGTCTTTGATATCCAATGTGTATTTCACACAAACAGCACATCTCAGTTCAGACTAGCTACATTTCAGTATGTGGCTGGTGGCTGCAATATTGAACAGCACAGCTCTAAACCAAGGCAGAGGTCCTTGGAGCCCCAGGAGCCCACAGAATGCTTGAGAAACGCGATACTAAAGGATAAACAGCAGCAGATCACTCAGACCAATAAAAACACAAAAGCAAGCATAAAAAATTGTGGTACAGTAGAGTCCCAACTTATGAGAGAGTCAGATTCTGAATACAGCAAATCAGACAAAAATTAAGTCCAGATCAGAACTACCCTTGAAAATCCCTTAAGAAATTGATACGTCATCAATTTTTCCTCCAGTCTTAGGACACATGCTGAGCCTTTTGTCTCAACAAAATAAAACCGCAGAGTTGGAAAATTATGTCACGTACTCAGCCTCTGGGATTGTCAGTCTTGAGAAACAAACTAAACCATCTGACAAGGAGGATTCTGGGAAGAAGAATGTTTGATTGCGGACCTATCTGGCTCCACTCACATTTAAAAGGAGACCAGCGATTATTAACACCAGAATAGCAAGCTGATTTCCAAAACTTCCAATCAGCGAGCTTTCTATGCTGTGTAACTTTTAGTAATAAAAAGCATCCCAAAGGGAAGGGAGGGCATACGTGACAGTAGAAAGGGCAGGGCACCCAGGAAGCCTTGAGGAGCCACAACTGCGGGTGGGAAAGAGGGTGGATGAAGAGAGATAGGCAGCCGGTCAGACCCCTGGAGCCTGCAGGAGAAGGGGAAGGGGCAAGGCAAGGACCCACCTCACAGGAAGCCTCCCTACCCCTCAGAAATTCTTCCTCCAAAGCAAACTTGACTGCCAGCAGTCTAATTACACCCACAGAGGCCCACCTGTCCCCACCTTCACCTTTCTCACCTCCTCTCATGTCTCACTGAGGCGCCTGGAAAAATAAAGTGTCCCTGGAAGTAAGTAGCCATAGCCCCTCACCTTGGATATCAGCTCTTCTCTTTTGAAAGGGATCAAATTAATCAGTATTTCCCCTCAGCTCCCTGTCTGCAGCTTCATGTTCACAAACAAATAGGCAAGCTCTGCATTCTTGTCCACATGCTTGCTAGAGGCTGCATGAGCCTGCTGAGCACAGACCAATATTTCATAATATCTGGCTCCTTTTCTTTGTTCTGGCCTCCTGCCCTGCTCTGGCCAGGCCAAGTCCGTTGCAGGCTAGATGTGGCCACGTGCTGTTTGGATTTAGCTGTATCCAGCGTTAGAAGGAATGATGGCTTTCCTGGACTGCATATCATCAAGTTCCACGGAGAAAAGCAGCAGCTGGAAGGGTTTTGCTCCTTCGCTTGTGTCATGACGTGGAACTTCTTGTAGCACATGACCTGGGGTCAGCTTTCTGGACTAGGCCCACAATGTCTGGGCCCTGCTCAGGGTTCTGCCAAGGTGAAGATCTGGCACTGGGTGTTCCCAACACTGAGGCGTCTGGAATGATGCATCTGGTGGACAGGGCGGGGCAGGGGTGGAGGAGGGGAAGAGGAGCCAAGGAGAGAGTTCTCCTCCTAGGCAGGGAAATGGGGACTCAATCCCCTCTACCTTTCTGTGACAGGCACCCAGGCATCTCCACCAGTTCATGATGGTGCCATAGAGTCTCAAAAGAACAAAGCTTTTCCTGTCTTCATGGAAATGTAAAACTCAGTGGAGGAAAGGAGTCCAGGCCAGATTTTCAAAGACAAAACTAGCAAGCAGGAGAAATTAATCTTCACTGTCCTCCGTGCCCCACCTTGCCCCAAAATACAATGACAATGAAATTGTCCATCACCTCATCCATGTGTTGAATGACTGTACAGTTAATTCCTTGGGAGCAGCACTCTACAACTAAAGTGAGAAGGATATTCTTTACAAAGTATGAATGTTATTTTCCTGCTTGCTTTCCTGAGAACCTGAGCTTGATCTTATTCATCTTCTGGGAAATGTGACAGAGGAATGTTACAAAGATAATATGCAGCGTAGGCCAAGGGAATGTTCGCCTTCCGATGTGTGAAATAGAATTATATGGAAATGCATGGTCTTGTAGGCATGGCTGCTGTCTTGGGAGAAGATTTCCCAGATTCCTTCATCTCTCTCTTTAGCATCAAAAGCCAAGCCTGGAGAATCTTGCTGATTGGCCCAGGGGCCTCCAGTTTGAGTCCCCTGTTTATGCGATCTCCTTCTGCTTTTAAGACTCTGGCTGCCTATCCACAAACTCAAAAAGGAACCTGACTGAAGAGCAAATCCCTACCTCTGGAAGTGGTAGAACACAGCAGTTACTTGTTAAATATCTAGTAACTACTGATTTTTCTTGTTTTGGTAGATGGGAGTCAGAAAGCCTTGGAAAGGCCACATTGGTCTAACTCGGTCCCAGGAGCACACAGCCCCAGCCTGACCGCTCTCACAGGACCGGGCCAACCGATGATGGGTAAGAACTCATGGTCCTCAAGGCAGAGCCTGGACAGCCCCTGTAGTTAACTGAATACTGACTCCAAAGATGTTCAGGCCCTAATCTCTGGGACCTGGGACCTTTGCATATGTGATAAAATTAAGGTTCTTGAGAGAAAGAGACTGTCTTAGGTTAGCTGGGTGGGCTCTAAATGTGATCACAAGTGTCTGTATTAGAGGCAGGTGGAGGGAGAAATGAATACAGAAGAGGGGACAGCAAAGTGATAATGAAAGCAGAGACTGGAATGATGGTCTCTGAAGATAGAGGAATTCCTGGCACAAGCCAGTAACACAGGCAGCTGCTAGAAGCCAGAAAAGGCAAGAAAAAGGATTCTCCCCTAGAACCTCCAAAGAAAACCAGCCCTTCCGACAACTTGAGTTTAGTCCAGTGAAACTGGTTTTGGACTTCCGAGCAGAGCCTTAGAGAAAAAATTTGTGTTGTTTTGAGCCACTCAATGTGTGTTCATTTGTTACAGCAACAATGGGAAACGAACACAACCCCTACACTGGCTGCTGCAGAGATTGGAGGCATGGCCTCTTTAAGATGCCTTTCTACTGTAGGAGTCCCTGGGCAGCCAGGGGGCCAAGAGGGCCAGGCCCCGCATGCCCACCTCAGGAATCTGAGTACATCAGGGTGGGCTGCGAGAGAGCCAGCCACTGAAGCCTGAGTAGACAAGCTCCTCCCCACAGCCCTGCCCTGGGAGGAACAGTGGGGAGGCAGGCTTGGGGCTGACAGCTAGACCCAGGACAGAGGTTGCTGAGCACCTTCACCCCAGGGTTTGCTGCATGTGGAAGGCGCCTACCTGTGGAGGAGAAGCACCAGTGTGCACCAGCTCCGTCCAGAATGTGGAGAATACATAGGCAGGAGCGGTGATTTGAAAATGCAACAATGCATGCACTGCCTTCCAAATTGGCTTCATACCCACCAACCTGAACCAAGTTCCAGAAGAGGGGCAGCTCCATTAAAACGAGAGAGGAGTTCAATCAGATTGTCACACTGTGATTGGAACCCATTAGTACAAGGGAAAGAAAAGGAAGAAAAGAGAAAAAGAAGAGAGGAAAAAAATAAGTCATCAGGGTATATTATTTCATGAGACTTTAATTTCAGCTATACACACTGATATGTACATGTGCACACACACACGCACATATATTGGGTCACAATGTAAAATGTATCCCTATGCATATTGGTTTAAAAAAAAAAGTCCAAAAGCCAATAGACAAAATGACGTCGTTGTGGCAGTAAGAAACAAAGAGGCTTTTCCCACCCTGTGAATCCTAGGGAAGCTGACACGGATTAGAGGGTCCCTCCACCCAAATCTAGGCATCACTAGTAGCCATGGAGGAACAAGTCAGCACCAGTTATAACCAGAGAAGTGATATCAGGTGAACTGGCACCAGAAAATCCCAGGTTAGCACCTAAGGTCACAGGGAGCAGGAGTGAGCAGGTGGGAGGAAGAGCCACCAAGAGGAGAGGGCCACTCACATAGGCAGTCTGTCATAGCAGGAGGCAGTGTGCCCGCCGCACACTCCTGCTGAGACACCTGTCCCGGGTATCCTAGCTCTTCACTCATTTCTAAAATGGTGGAAAGCTTAGCACCCACCTCCTAGGGTTGATATGAGTGTTTAATGAGTTAATGCGTATACAGTTCTATAAAAGTCACAGGGACATAGTAACTGTTCAAAAGGTGGTCGCTCCCATTATTAACATTACCCTGCTAAGAAAAAGCTACAGCAAAGGGCAACCTGGGCTAAGGAGCTGAGCTCCCGGTCCACGCTAGACACACCCACCAGCCACAAACTCTGCCAGGAGGCCCAGTCCCGAGTGCGTCTCCATCGCTTGCCCTGCCCCCACCACCTCTTCTCCTTCAGCCTCTCCTGGTTCTTGGATATGAGGCCCCCAGAATATTCCACAAAAGCTGACCCTTCATCCAACCAGCTCTTGGGTGGAGACCTCTTCCATTAGGAGTTCTCCCAGCTGCGTCTTCTGCAGTGTTGGAGCTCATCACAACCAATGTCCTCCATACAGTGGACAGCAAGGCGATGTCCCAGACCCCTTAAAGGACTTCAGAAGTGGTCAGCAGCAGTGTGCCTGCTGGGAAGCTAATACCCCCAGGAGCAGCCCTCAACCTATGGTAGACAGGAATTGGCGAATAAAGACTCCATCCTCTTTACCTGTGGGGGAGGACAACTCCTAAGAGTGGCATGTTCCTCAAGGTCTCCCAGAAGTTCCCAGCAGGACCGAGCCCCCGAAGTCCCCAGCAGGAACCTGCCCTCTCATGCACCCTGCACTGGCTGTCTTCCCTGTCTCGCTTCCTCCCTACCTGCTGCTGTCTTCTGATGACGTCTTCCAGATAAACTGCTTGCACTGGAATCCTGGTCTCAAGGTCTCCTTCTGGAGGAAGCCAACCTAAGACACAATCTTATAGGGCCATTATACTAATTAAATGAAATAACTGTCAAATGCTTACCATTATTCTAGACCCACAATAGATGCTCAATAAACATAAGCTATGAGGGGGAAGAAGAGGAGGAGAACTCCTCTATTGTGCAGTTGTTATTCCAGGTACAACTGAGGAGGGAAGAATCTGCACCCAGTGAGGGCCAGAACAGCCCATGGAGGAGAGGCCCCTGGGAGACACACCTTTGAAAAAGAACGTGCATGTGTTGTTTTCCAATCTGAAGATGATTCTCTCCATCTCTGTGGATCCCAGATCTATCTCTCTCTCTTTCTCTTTCCACACTCACCTCTCTTTCTCTGTCTCTCATGCATGTGAAAGTAGTAGCTTGAACATGTAATACCTGACACTTGAAACACAGAAAGTCAGGCCAAAAGGGGGCTCCGAAGAGCAGGGAGCAGAGGCCAGAGGTGGGATCAGCAAGACTTACTGAGGCCTTCTCACCCTCAGACCCAGCAACTCGACCCCAGACACTTCACACACAAAACTATGTTCCTCTGCCTCTCTGAAATGGAGTTGCACATGTCACCCAAGGTGCAGGTAGCAGAGGGTAGAGTGTGGGCAGGAAGAAAAAAATCATTCATCTCCTGTCCCAGATGAGGAACCCTGGCTGGTGGGGTTGCTCATCGCAGGGCCCCTCGGCCTGGACATGATTCCAGCCCAGGTTCCAGCCTCCGCTCTGAAACTGCTCGGCCTATGAAGGGTGCACGGGATGTGCAGTTCTGTACAGGGCTCTTCGCACGTGCAGCTGCCAGCTCTCTGCTCCAAGGACAGAGTGACCTACTTGTCATCAGAAAGACAAATGGCCTCTCAGAGTTTGTGCACATTCTCCAAGGAGACCACAAGTCCTGAGACTCAGTGTGGATGACCCATAGCCCACGGGGCACAGGCTGAGCCAGGAACTGAGTATCCTACACCCAAATGGTCACAGGGAGCACCCCTCAGTCCCTGACCACAGGACCATGACCTTTCTCCAGTCCCCAAACTATTTGACAAGTTTTATCTCTGGGCCTAAAGGGGAGATGGCCAGGTCCCCGTGGCCTCCTGCCATCACCAGCCTAGCATAGCTGCAAACAACACATGGGCTATTGATCCCAACTCCACCGTGGGCATTGATCTCAACTCCACTGTGTCCTTGCTGTGTGACCTTGGGCCTTGATCTCCTCATCTGTATAATGGGGGTCATAACAGTACCTAGTACCTCCTTCATAGGGTGGTCCATTCATTAGTTCATTAAGCAGGTATTTCCTGAGCCAAGCACTGTTCCAGGCAGAAGAGAAACATCATGAACAAAAGAGACAAAAGCCCTCTTATGGTGGTGACACTCTGACAGGAAAAGAATGTGACTTGTCAATCATAAAAATAAAATCACTCTACTAAACACTATGAGAGTGACATGAGGTGTTGTAGATAAAGCATTCAAAACAGAGCCTGACATGCAGTTAAGTTCAGTCAATGTTAGCTGTCATTAGGATTGTTGCTATTACCATGATGGTAATTTTCTAGCAATGCCCATGGGATCAACTCCATGGCAGGGATCCTGGCACTGTGCTCAGAGCAAGAGCCCCATAGGCAGGAATGTCAACGGAGTGTCCCTTATGTCCCCCAGTTTGCTGGTTGCCCTGGTCCAGTCTCCACGTTGATTATACGTTGGGGCTTTGCAGCCCTGCTGGCCCCAGGAGCCCTCTCCACATCCACAGCTGAATTAGCATTTTGTTCCAGCTCACAAGAGCGCCAGTGTGGGAACACCACAGGCCAGATGGAATTTTGGAGACCCTGTCATTTGTTGGAAAATTTCTCTGGCTGCCTTGGTATTAACAGCCACATATTTTGCTCTCAGATCTGGGAGTGGCGCTGGGATCAAGAGGGGTGGTGATTGCTGCTGAAACATAAAGCAAGTTTCTTTCTGGGCTATACCTTTCCAACCTTCCAGAGATTTCTGCTCCCTGGCTGCTCAGAGGCCAAGATGCAACCTCAGAGAAGAAGGGGAGGGGAGCAAGTCTGTGCCTTCCCTGTGCACTTCTCCTCTCTTTTGACTAAACACGTGACAACAGGGGAGGCCGAGCCAATTGGGAATACTTCAGGACAGAATCCACCTCGCTCTTCACCGGACATCCACCCTAGTCTCCAGGAGGCGGTAGAGACTCATACAGGATGAGACCTAGAGAAGAGCTTATAAAACAGGACCTACAGGCCAAATCTGGCCTGCAGATGTGTTTTGCTTGGCTTGTACTGTTTTAAATAAATTTGAACCAATATTTAAAATCCAGGATATTTCACATAAAAATTCAGATTTCCAGCTTCCCTTGAAAAAGGGGAAGTTCTAGTTACACTTTGGGCCCAGGTCCCTATACGGCTGGCGTAGAGTATGGCACTCTCTCTCAATGATATGCTCCCTGAAGTTCCCCACAGGCCCCACAACTCCCTACTGTCTCCCAACACCAAGGAAGGACAGTTGCCTTTGGCATCTCATTTGCCTTATTGTTTTTCTTACAGAAGATGAACACTTCTCTGACTACAGCTCAATTAAACCTGAAAAAAACAAAACATAGGCGGTGCTTTCATTACACCCAGCCCACTTCCTTCACTTATGCTAGAAGCCTGGCCTCCATCTGCACTTCAGTTTATATCTCTTGGTCCAGGGCTACAATGTCCAATATGAGAGCCACTGGCCACATGTGACTATTTACATTTGAATTAATTAAAATTTAAAAATTTCCATTCCTGGTTGCACTGGCCACATTTCAGGGGCTCAACTGCCACCTGCAAGTAGTGGCTATTATGTTGGACAGCACAGGATAGAACATTTCCATCATCTCAGAAAGTTCTGTTGGACAACTCCGGAGATATTTAAATATAAGATGTAGGAGGCTAACAACCAGTCAAAACATCTGTTGCCCACATCCTCCACATCTACACTGTGCTGGACGCTGTTGGGGGAAATGATATGCATTGGGGCCGCTGCCTTCCAAGAATTAGGGAGAAAGCCTAATTAGAGAGTCTCTGACTTCTCAGTCAAAGACAGGAGAAGTGCCTCGCAGTGTCTGATGGACCCTCTTGGATTCGGAGAAGAGGAACAGTTCTCTGTGTCCATGGCACAAAGAAAATGCTCTGCTTGTCTACCGCATGCCCTCTCGGCCCAGTCCCAAGCAGAAAACTGCATCGGTGGCCTCCAGAAATGGAGGTTCCCTCAGCCCTCTCATGAAGATGCTGCTTAGAAGACTGAGGCTGAGTCTCCATGCATGTGTCTTGGAGGCTCCCCAAGCAAAACACGCAAAGAGAGTCAAACTGGGCTTCAGAGCTTGCCCTCCCTATCAGTGCTTCCTCCCCAGCATTGGCCTTCCCCATCCCTCTAGGCCCGGCTCCTGCCTCCATGCCTCCCCTGGGGCTGTCCTCTGCCCAGGCCTCCCCAAATCCAGACCCAGGGCCCATTATCTAGTATTGCCCTTTCTTCTCCTCTGTCTATACAAGATGCCCCTGAGACCCAGACCCTTGGGACAATGCTTGATGCACCAAACTAATTTCCAAGGATATTTATTTTTAACAAAAAAATTTCCAAAGACTAGATATCAAAATGCAAGGGCTAAGTCCAAGTGTGGGAATTTTCAGGTTGATTGAGTGGAAAAAGCATCGCATTTGTGACTGGAGGGCCCACCTGGAAGTCCTTCATATTTATGAACTGCATGACTTGGCCATGACTCAGATTCACTGAACCTTTATTTACGGATCTCTAAAATGAGTCTCACACAGTAGTCTTAACATTTAAAGGATGAGAATTCCAGGAGATGATGAATGAGAAAGTTACAAAGTCTAATGCTTTGGGCATTGTTGTTATTGGGTTGTTATGCTACAATGACATAATACAATATGTTGTAAATACAGTATGTTATTATCACTGAGGGGAAATTATCTTTCAACACCCAGCACGGTACCTGGCACACACCAGGTTTTAATTTTTTTAAAGATTATTTTTTAATGGCCGTGGAGTAGAGGCTGGGGAAAGATGCTTTTAGGCAAAGGGGCTTCTGTCACTCCCCCAGAAACAGATCACATTGATGAATATCTACGCAGAGGCAGGGGTTCCGAATCTTATTAATACCAAAGACCCTTCTGGCCACCTGGTGAAGCTGAAGATTCTTCTCAAGATGCGTTTTTTTATTGTATAAAATGAAAAATACAGGGTTACCAAGATAATCAATTACATTGAAATAATTATCCAGATCTTCTAAAAAACAAATGTGTGATATAATTCTACACGTGCTTCCTTATTAACACATTAAAAACCAGTATCTATCAGTATATCTAAAAACAAATGCACTTTCAAAACAGTGACGAATAAAAACTATATTTCAAAGTATCTGCTTCTGCTGTCATTACACAAAATATCTGTGACTTCTCTTGATGACAAAGTCACAGGTCCTGCCAACGCTACTGTGGCTGGTGCCTACATTCATTATCGAAGAAACACTGAATTCCAGTTAGAGATGAGTGAAAATAAAGATGTAGCTTTGTTTAACCTAGTGCTCCCCTGAATTCCATGCATTAAAGCAAACTAAATATGGCCTGAGAAGGATTCTGTATTTCTATATTTGAGTCCCTGTGGATGAACTGTAACCTAGCTTAATAGTCAGACAAAATTAAAAACCTAACTTAATAGTATGCGGCAGTAACAACGGCTGAGTGTTCACCAATCCCAGCAGCCATACTTCAACCACTCATAGACTGCCGAATGTTCAAACTGCTCAAATAAGGCAAACGCCAAGCTGTAACCAATCTCACTGTTTCTGTACCTACTTCCGATTCCTGTACGTCACTTTACCTTTTTTTGTCTATAAATTTGTTCTGACCATGAGGCACCCCCGGAGTCTCTGTGTGATTCTGGGGGCTGCCCAATTTGCGAATCATTCATTGCTCAATTAAACCCTTTTAAATTTAATTCGGCTGAAGTTTTTCTTTTATCACGTGCTTGGACCCCAGATCAAGAACTCTTGAACTAGGCATCCCTTTCCCCTTCCTTGAATTCCAGTTCACCGTCATAGGGATGGATCCCCGGGGATGAGGCAAAGGCAGCCCCTCTTTGGCATACATCCCAAACTCCTTCTGAGGGGAGCCAGAGTCTAAGGCATCCCCCACTCCTAATCGTAGTGTTGCACTGAAGGATCCTGCTGACAGTTCTAGAAGCCCAGGCCTTGCTGTGCCTTCAGGCCTGTCTGTTGTCCAAGGACAATGTAATCACAGCTCCCATTAACTGAGCAGTGACTATGTGCTGACTGTTGTGCAAGGTGCCTCATGCTCATTAAAGCACTGAGCATACACTCCCACAAGGAGGCCCTGGTATTGCCAAGGGAAACTGAGGCTAAGAAGTTAAAGGTTCACTGACATGCCCAAGGTGGTGAGCAGGGTTTCAATTCAGTTCCGATTACAACTCACCCTCTGAACCCTTCATGCTTTAAAGCCACACCAAGTAAGATATTACGACAATTACAGTCTAAACTCAGCCACTGCCAGGGAGGGAAGTGAGTGTGAACCAGCAGCCAGGAGCCTCTCCAGACTCCCAGCGAAGTGACTACACAAGGCATCCCTGCCCAGTCAGCCTAAAGGGAGATGAGAGGATTTTAACCAGAGTTTCAGGGGAGAATGTTCTGAAAGAAAGGAATACAATAGCATCTTTGTAGTTGCAACAGGATCTTGGGCAGAGGGGTGGGGGTGGGGGGCCAGAATGTGGTGAGTAACTGTAAGAGCCCACTAGGTCCAGGGCCTGCAGACAGTGGCCAGGCATGCAGGGAGGCTGGGAATGAGCACCCGTGCTATCCAGGAAGCAACCCTGCCAGCAGCCAGTCCCTGAGCTGGGGTTCAGGTCCCCCAGGAGGCACACACTGAGCCTCTATGTGGACAGACAACAGAGCCACTCTGTCCTTGAGAAAGAACCCTGTGTGTCCCACTCACTCTCCTTCCAGCACAGGCACAGACATCCAAATGGCCCATTCACTGGCCGTTACAGCCTCCAGCCCTCAAACTGCCTGCAGCCTCCACCTCCGCTGGGCCCAGGCACCCAGGCAGCGTGACCGCAGCCCCCACCACAGTCTGGGCACAGCTTGAGCCTGGCTCCAGTCCCACTACTCCATCAAACACCTCTGCTTCAGAGCCCAGGCAGCACCTCTGCAGCAGCTCTATGGCTACACAAGTGTGTGAGGGTGTGTGAGTGTGTATGCCAGATTACCAGTGTGTGGGTGAGTGTGTGTTTCACTGTGACACTGTGAATATCAATGTGAGCATGTGGTTTATGTGTAAGTGTGTGAATAATGCATCTAAGTGCATGGAGTGGGTGGATGTGTGTGTGTATATCTGCGTGACTCTGTAGAGGGTTTGAATAGCAGAGACAACAGCAAGAAAAAGACTGATTGGCCAGGCGCGGTGGCTCATGCCTATAATCCTATAATTCCAACACTTTAGGGGGCTGAAAGGGAAGAATCACTTGAGGCCAGGAGTTTGAGACCAGCCTGGGCAACAAAGTGAGACCTTGTCTCTACTAAAAATAAGAAAGAAAAAAAGAAAGCAGGAAAAGGAGACTTACAGAAGAGAAGTCCCCAGGAGACTCCCAAGACCTCAGACGACATCCTTACAGGAACTTTCCCCAGCCAGTGGCCTGGCCTGGCCCCCACCCCCACTGCTTCCACCTAGACAGATCCAAGAGACTTCAGGGGTCCCCAGACCTCCTCCCAACCAGCTAGGGTGAAAAGAGTGAGATAACCGCACCCATCATTTGCTTACTTGTCCATAGTCGCCCCAGGCACAGGCCTCAAGCTCATTCAGGTTTGGGTCCAGCCCCTTACCCCACCATTTCCCACCCACAAGAGCTCAGGCAAAGCATTTGGTTCCTCTGAGCCTTAGTTTCCTCAGTAATAAAAAAGAGTGACACCTAGCTGACAGAGCAACACACCTGGCCCGCAGAACAACATGCCTGGAACATAGAACAACACTGCCAGGACTCAGAACATCACACCTGGGACTCTCAGAACATCACACTGGGACTCAGAGCTTCACACCTGGGATGCAGTCGACGCACTGTCATTAAGTAGGCAAGTAGGCTGGCCCCCATCCTCCCCAAGACACGGAATTCCTGAGGGGCCAGGGTATAAGGCATGCTCATTCTCATCTCAAAGCTCAAATGGAGGCTGGGCACATGGCAGGCAGATGCCGCTCTGATAAACAAACTTCGTAAATGTGGGTTTCCTTTGTCCTCCCTTCCTCCACCACAGACAACCACCGCTGCTGTCCCAGAAGCAGGCAGGGCAGTACTCTGAGAAGTTCGTTGGGAGTTATCCCCAAGGGTGTATGCATAGGGACCTCTTTTTTTTTTTTTTTTTGAGATGGGGTCTCACTCTGTCACCCAGGCTGGAGTGTAGTGGCATGATCATAGCTCACTGCACCCTCCACCTCCTGGGCCCAAGCAATCCTCCCACCTCAGCCTCTTAAGTAGCTGGGACTACAGGCATGCACCTTTTTAACTTTTTGTAGAGATAGGGTCTCCCTATGTTGCCCAGGCTGGTCTTGAACTCCTGAACTCAAGGGATCCTCCCTCCTCAGCCTCTCAAAGTGCTGGGATTACAAGCATGAGCCAACACAACAACAACACAAGAGCCAAGCACAGGGACTCTTGACCATGCAGACCTCCCAGCAGGTCCATCTGTCTATGCTGTGAGTCTAAGGCTGGGAACACCACACAGAGACTCCTCCAAAGAGACCCAAAAGCAGGTAGGATTTTCCACAATAAGCAGGTATTGCTCTTACAATTTACAAAAGACAGAGATAAAACAAGAGAGTTGCAAAACCCTATCAGGCCCAAAAGGAAAATCGAGGAAAACGTTCCCCTATGATCAGGTCAGGAAGAGAAGCAGTGACAATATGCAAAAGAACAAGTTTCTAAGAATCTTACCTCAACTCTACATTCACCAAAAAAAAGATCAATGGCATTCTGAACCGTAAAAGGGAAGTCCAGACAGACAGAATGGGGCGCCTAGAAGAAAGAGATTGCACAGACCCGGAGACAGAAAGCAAACGTGAGGACCCGCCCCATCCATTAATGCGCCTTTTCCCAGGCTCTGTAGGAAACGTGTTCCTTGCTCCTCCCTGCAACCCTCTCCCCCTACCAACGTCTCCCCCTTTCCTTCCACCTGGCCAGTAAGAGTTATCACATTATCCCTGGGCTGCAGTTCATTCATCTCCTTTGTAGATAAGAATGAAAGGGACTGCGGCTTCTGCACTTTTTGAAATTACGCCCCTCTAATGTTACGGGTTGGCTGTATTTGGGTCTTCCCTTCCCATCTCAAAGATACCACCAAGCATTTAAAAACACTACAGTTACTTTGCCAGAATATCTTGAGAATTTCCTAGTGCCCAGTGCATTGGAAGTCAACTCACAACACTGCTGCAAAGCCAGTCTAGCTAGAAGCAAGACTGGCCAGTGGAACCACTGGGTTTGTCCTGCTGATAATGCCTCCCCCAGCAGGAGCACAGAGCTGACATTAGGGACAGCCCTGGAGCATGTGAAGCACAGAGAGGCAGTGGCAGTCAGCCCTCAGTCCATCCAGGCCAGCAGAAAACAGCACTGCTCTGCCAAAGGGCAACAACATTGACGAAAGCCAGTTCAGAAGAGTGTGCTCCACGCAGTCCAGGAGCCCCGCTGCATGGCACGCTCACAAGCTGAAAGGGGCGCCTGCCTGGCTCAGAACCATGCCTAGACGTGAAGGGTTCTCCACAGAGCTGGTCTCGTTTGTCTCTGTGCCTCACTCTCTTCATCTCGCATCCCTGTGTCTCTGGCTCTGACTCTTCTCGTTTTTCCCTCCCTTTCTCTCTTCTACTCTTATCCCCTCTGCTGTCTCTGACCAGTTCTTTGGCTGATGGCATTTCTGGAAAAATCCCTACCCAATTTGGCTCTTACAGAACCATGAACCTGCTTCCCCAAGATGGGAGGATTTGAATCCTCCAGCTGGTTCTGAAGAGGCTGTTTGCTCATTGCAAGCAAACACCCTCAAAAGCCAAACAAAAACTGCCCACAAGTAAACAGCATGTGATACAGCCCCTTCCCGCAGCCACTTAGCAGAAATCCAAGCCCATGGCAGGTGGAGAAGTTGGGCTAGGAAGGATGCAGCGGCCACAGCCCGTACCCACTCTCCAGCAGTGGTGGTCAGCTGGGTTGGAGGCCAGAAGGAAGGGAGCCAGGTG
The DNA here is from genome assembly GCF_024542745.1 of Macaca thibetana thibetana. Lineage (NCBI taxonomy): Eukaryota > Metazoa > Chordata > Mammalia > Primates > Cercopithecidae > Macaca > Macaca thibetana. Next base: position 97,156,443 of record NC_065579.1, on the reverse strand, counting down.
TCTATACCGGCTGCAGGAGAGCATCAGGGACCACAGGCAAGGTGGCTTGGGGGACATAAATAAACCTATACACACAATTATCACTGGAATTCTCTCTATCCTACCCCCGATCCCTTTTTTTTTTTTTTTTTTTTTTTTTTTTTTTTTTTGAGCTAGAGTCTCGCTGTGTCACCAAGGCTAGAGTGCAGTGGCTCAATCTCAGCTCACTGCAGCCTCTGCCTCCTGGATTCAAGCAACTCTCCTGCCTCAGCCTCCCGAGTAGCTGGGACTACAGGCACATGCCACCATGCCCAGCTAATTTTTGTATTTTTAGTAGATACGAGGTTTCACCATGTTGGCCAGGCTGGTCTCAAACTCCTGGCCTCAGGTAATCCATCTGCCTCAGCCTTCCAAAGTGCTGGGATTACAGGTGTGAGCCACCACACCCAGCCTCTCTCTATCCTACTCTTGTGATTATCAAGGCAATATGTACAAAATCAGTTCAAAGGCTTAAAGGAGAAGTATCAACATTTCACCATTGCTTTTAAGAATATAACATAAGTGATTTTATAGAACTAAAATGATTAGTATCATTGTTAAGTGACTTCTATATATGATCATTTGGTGGGATATGATGCAGTTTCTCTTCAAATAATCTGATCAATCTTTTATTCTGTAATTCATAGTACCCACTCCCCACCCCCCGGCTTTTTTCTCCTTTTTTTTCCTTTTTGCCTTTGTTAGATGCCCAGGCACGCCACAGTACCAGGCGTTATCAGCACCAGCTCACGTTCCTTTCCTTATTTGGAAAGAGGACTTACTAGCTCATTACAGACACCCCCTTCCCCTTCCTCTCCACTTTCTTTTACGTGCCCACCCTATCTAAAAAAAATCAAATGTTTAGCCAACCAGGATTAGTTTAGATTGTATGACCCGACCCCGGCCAATGAGGAAAGGGTATAGGGGCAGGACTAGTGTCAGGAATAAAGGCTCTCGTGCCCCTTTGTTCAGGTGTGCTCTCATGGTAACTGGCCAAGGAGGAAACCCTCTGCACAGAAGTAAAATTGCTTTGTTAAGAATCTTTTGTTTGCATCTTCAATTTCCTTAGGATTTGAGCATTATTCCTAACAATTTCTAAGTGTGACTAGAAAAGAAACACCAAAAGCTAAATTTAAATAAAAATGAAGAGAAAGGAGGAAGGCTGACAGAGACCCATATATCCAGATGCCTGAACAAGAACCTGGAGTCACTCCTGAGCTGCTCTCAGCCTCCACATCTGAGATTACCAAGGGCTGGAGGTTCTCCTGCCCAAACATCCTCCTACCTGCTCCTCCAGCCTGCTACAGAATCCATACCTCCATCCTGGCCCCCTGGATCACACTCCTTCTTCTCAGTCCCCAAAACTGCTCTCCAAAATGCAAACGCAACCCCACCTCTCCAAGCTCAAAAGCCCTTCCATTGTCCCCTCTGCCCTAGGGACAATAACACAAACCCCTAGCTGGGTGGGGAAAGCACCCACATCCAAGAGCCAGGACCTGGCCCCAGTCCCATCTCCAGGAAGTTCCCCTGTGGTCCCAGCCCAGCTCCTTCCCAGCCAACTTTTAACAGCTCATTTTTGCCTCCAGGGGTTTTGCACGTGCTGTTCCTTCTGCTAGAATGCCTTTCCCTCTTCTTTTTGTTATATATATATTTTTAACTTACATACAGTAAAACTGAAACTTTTCTGTATCATTCTATGAGTTTTAACACATGTATTAGATATGCATGTCCACCACCACAGTCAGGACACAACACTTCCATCACTCCAGAATTCTCCTTTGTGCTGCCCCTTTATAATCACAGCCTCTCCACCCCTAACCCCTGCAACTGCTGATCTGTTTTCCATCCCTATAGTTTTGCCCTTTCTAGAATGTCATATAAAAGGAATACCACAGTATGTAACCCTGTAGGATTGGATTCTCCCACTCAGCATAATGCCTTTGACATCCCTCCACATTGTTGCATGGATCTATGGTTCTTTTCTATTGCTGAGGAGCAGTCCACCGTATGGACATACCACAGTTTATCCAATCTACAGCTGAGTGACATTTGGGTTGTTTCCAGTTTGGGGCAATTATAAATAAAGCTATTAGAAACATTTGCATCAGCTATTATAAACATTATAAACATATAAACAAAGCTATTATAAGCATAAACATTGTTTATTTGTAGACATGTGTTTTCATTCCTCCTGCATAAATACACAGGAATGGGATTGTTGGGATATATGGTAAGTGTATGTTTAACTTTTTATGAAAAACTAACAAACTGCTTTCTACTGTTTCCCACTTTCATGTAGGAGAGTTCCTGTTGCTGGCATCCTGACCAGTACTTGAGGTTGTCAGGGTGTTTTGTTTCACTTTTTAACTATTCTAACAGATGTACAGTGGCTTCTCCTTTCTTCCCTTGACAGAATCCAGATCCTCCTCAGATACTCCCTGTCCTGGAGCCTCCCTCTGCCCCACTCACTCCTCAGGTTGGGTCTATCCTTTCTCTATATCTTCAGCACAACTTTTGGCCTACAGGGCTGAAGCATTTCTTTGTGCTTCCCTCTCCCCTGAACCTACCACCTACCACCTGCCCCCCCGACCTCTGCCCACACACACACACACACACACACACACACACACGTACGCACAGGCAGCCTCAATAGACTGTGTACTCCTCAGAGGCAGAGTATGTGTTTTTGATTTTTCTGTTTTCTGCCCTGCACAATGTCTGGCTTAAAGAAGACACTTTCTAAATGAATTGATGAATGAATGAATGACAAGGCGGCAGGGAGACAGAGTGAGCATTAACACACATTTACACATTGAACGTGAATCCTCCTTTTGTGGCCTTCTTGATATGCCACTCAGGAATTCCAAAGCCACTTGGGAGCAAGACTCAGCCCCTGCCCATGGAGACACTCATTCCTTCAGAGCTCATGAAGGCCTAGAGATCAGAGTGAGGCCCCTATAACCGAGTACCCCCATTTGTCTAAGACAAAGAGAATAAATTTTTAAAAATTATTTCTTCTTCTCTCTTTCTTCTTTTTCCCTCAATCCTTGCTTCCTACTTAGCTCTTTAGAAATGCAGTTAGAAGCTCTACCTTCCCTTCACTAAACACTCCCTACATGAAAAGCTTATCTAACTATGTGCTTACTTAGAAGCTCCAGAGCCTGAGCTACCTTCCACCAGGAGCTTGCCTCGAGAGATAACAGTCAATTTACAACCTAAATTATGCCCACTCCAAAACTCTCTCCCACCTGCAGAGTATCTCAAGACAACGACGACCTTACAACCTAGATCTGCCTGTGATGGTGCTAGCTCAACTCCCTGGTAGATAAGGCACCCAAGCAAGTCATGGAGACCCCCACCTGCTTGCTCACTCCCCTGCATGCCATTCATGCTGAGTATCCCTTTAAAGGACCCTGCTTTCTGCTCTAAAGCAAAGCAGTATCCTTAAAGGCAGGAGCCTGTACCTCTTCCTCTAGGCTAAGCTTTAGAATACAGTCACTTTCTTTATACCAGACCTCACTCTGGTTAATTGGACTCTACAAGTGGTGAGTGACTGAATCTGCATTTCGGTTACACTCCTGCTGTTTCCTCACCCTTCACATCAGCCCTCATCCTGCTTCCCTTCCACTCTTGACCTCCTTGACCCCAGGATTCACCAGATGCTATCATAAAGACTTTCCATCTTCCACTCAGCTGGACTCTGGGGAATAGGATCAGATCCCAGGCCACTCCCAGGAGTATGTGTGCATGCGTGAGTGTGTGTGTGCGTGCACGTGTGTATGAGTATGTGTGTGATGTGTGAGAGTGAGTGTGTGTGTGTGTGTGTGTCTGAGAGAGAGAGAGAGAGATAGGAAGTGAAATCCACATAAAGAAGGGCGTCCTGGGGTTTTCCCACAATCATGTCTCCCTCTCATTCTCACTCTCAGTCCAAGTGGTCCTTCACACGCAGTCCTGTGCAGACACATCCAGAAAATGAAGGGATCACGTCCTAAACTCCCTAGGCGGAAACATTTTAGCAGTCACATCACAAGATGATCCAAGCAAAGACAGCCCCAGGTGACTCACAGCAACCATGCCTCAAAGAAAACTGATGCACTCTGTTTCTCTACTAGTACCTTAGGTGGGAGCGGATACTGGGCCTCCCAGACCTACTTGGAGGGATTTGTCAGCATCTTTGAGGCCAAGCTGAAGCATGTTTCTCTCACTAGTCCCTAAAACAACTAAGGAACTCATTTCTTTGTGAGACCTGTTCCCACCATCCCCTACATCCCTGTTTTTTGGACCAACCCCTGTTTGGTATGGTTGGGGCCAGTGGATGGTTTAAAACACTCTGCTCCCTGCCCAGCCCTGCACAAAGCCTGGGTTAGGTATGCAGCAGGAGCTACAAGTAAGGGCTGTACCCCAGAAGGGAGAGGGGATCAAATTTCCCACAGGCTCCATGGGCTGCATTTCAAAGTTCCAGTACCAGTTTAACCTCTTCTTCAGCTGAGCCTGATAACTTTTAGGACTCATTCAGTGCAGAGGGACTCAATGAGGGGACCCCAGCATTAGACTCCAAGGGCCTGCGGCTATTCGGGGAGCTACATTCTCATCCAGTCAGCAACACTGTGCAAGGAGGTGCGTGGGAGACTGGACAAACATCTGCAGGCTGGGTTTTCCTGCCTGATGGGAAGATGGACTTAAAAGAAGCAAGAAAACTACTTGAGGATAAATTCCGTCTATACTAGATCCTTACTTAGAGAAGAGTTCCACAAGCATCCCTTTGACTGGTATTGAATGAAAGGTGCCTGTGACTTCCTTACCATTTGTTTTAGACCCTAACAAAAAGCAAACCTATTTTTGTGGGTCTTTTGTAAAGCCCCCAATCTTACAGCACCTTTGAGACACCAAGTGTTTTCACCTCCATGACTCCATTTGCTCCTCACAATGACTCCTTTTACAGATAAGGGGCTGAGGTTCAGAGCAAGGCAGCACTTACCCAGAGCCACACGGTAACCTAGCCCAGCACAAACCCCATTCTGACTGCAAACCCCGGGCCTTTCCTCTGCCACTCCAAGCCACACCACATCCAAGTCTATGATGGGGCTGTAGTGCCTGTGACAGGACCTGCATAGGGAGTGGAGGGGGACCTGGGCCCTAGGAGACCTGGGCCCTAGCCCGGCTTTAAGTGACCCTAAAGAGGCCACATCCCTTTTCCAGCCTCAGCTCCTCCTCCTCTGAGTCTTAACCTCCAGGGATTTTAGCTCTTGGTTCTCCCAAGGAGGACTGGCCCGTGTGGGCTCCCCTGGGACTCCCTTTCCTCCACTGCTGCCTGCCTGATGACCTGCCCACAGCACAGAGTGAAGACAGGCAAGAGGAAACTCCTCCCACAGAACGCTGGGCCCTGGGAGGGTAGTTACAGTAAAAGCTTGGATAGAGAAAGAGGCCGGAGCAATTCGTTCTTATGAATTTGTCTGATTTCCACTTAGCTGGGCACTCAGGTCCTCATTTCCATGGATAATGAGAAGGTGGCCACATGCCACTGAAATCAGCCCCAATCCTGAAGTGACCTAAATGTCCACAAACAGGGAGATGATTATCAAAATCATCGTACTGAGCATTAAATGTACAGTTATGAAAGATTTTTCTAGAGATGTAGACATGGAAACATGTTTTGATATAAACTGAAGTAAAACAAATCAGACTGCAAAACTGCATGTGTGGTGAAATCTCAGCTCTTTAAAATAATACTCAAAGAGAATAGGAAATATGCCAAAATGATAATCGTGGTTCCTGTAGAAGTTGTATATTTTTTCTCAAAAATCAGGAGGAAAACATTTTTTAATTGGCAGTAATAGTTTCAACTTTCTCTATCAATATTTTTTCTTTTTTAATTTTTAACCTAACACATATACATCTGATTCTATCAATATTTTTCATCAAGTACAGAGTCCTTGGCAAACACCAAACCTCCCACCACCATCGCAAGGAAAGAAACTGACAAGTGCTCCAATCTTAGCTTTAGAAAAATACATACCAAGCCACGACCCCTGACCCCGCAGGATGATCAAAAATGCCCCCACAGATACTGCAGCTCAATGCTCTTTTCTTTCTTTTTTTCGTTTTCCAAAAAGACATTTAAGGATTCTAGGCTTTTATTTGTGTACTTCTAACCCAGAGTTTCCCATCATACGTACCTCAGACCAGTAACAGGATGGCATTTGGGAATTACTGAATAAAGGATACCGTATTCAAACAAGCTGGGCAAGTTCAAATCTCAGTGTAATGAATTAAAAGAGGATACTCTACGGAAGGACCCTCAAAGAGATATAGCATATGCGATATCATATAATGGGAAATGACATAGCATCTATCATTTCCCAAAAACTATTTTAGGACTATCTCAAGGAATGACCACTCTATGGACATAAGGATATCTTGGGAAGTGCAGCTTTGAGCCCCAGTTTTCCCCCATTCTCTCAGCCTTCTTGCCCTGTGGTTCTCAGCCCTGGCTGCACACTGGGCTCACCTGCAGAGCCTGAAAACATCCCTTGGTCTGGGTCTCATCTGGATTTGGGCTGGGGGATGGGGGCAGCCTGAGTCAGGGCTGAGAACCATTTCTTCCCCACACCTTTTTAGTTGTTCATGCTAAGCATAGCTCAACACTAGAATTGAGATCCAATCTCAAAGTTATTCACATATCACCCATTTTTGGAGCTAAATGGCACCTTGAATAACATCTAGTCCAATCTCTCATTTTACAGAAGAGGAAACTAAGATCCTCAAAGGATTCCTAGCCCCCTGTCTCCTCCCATGTGGCTTCCAGCCAGTGCCACGCTGCCCTGTGGCCTCTGGACCTCAGGAGCCTTCATTCAGAGGGAGAAACAAAGGAGAGCCTTCAGATCTCCAAGGCCATTTCACTGCCAGAGGATGCCCCCAGGCCCCTCTCTCTGCAAGTGAACACTGAGACTACGAAATGTTGACACAAGTCCTCTTCCTAACACAATACCAGAACCCAGAGCCAGGGACATGAAACGGGGAAGCGGCACTGACTTGCAGAACTGGAAGCTTGCACTGGCAGTGGGGCAAACACACCAATGTTCCCCTAGGCAGCCTGAGCAGAAGGCAGGTACCATCTCTCCTCCAGGCACTCTGCTTCAGCCGCAGACCACAGAGCCTCTGCTACATCTGCCTTTAAAGCCAGGAGACTCCAGCACATGCTAATGCCCCTCAGAGTGGATGGCTGTGGCCTCAGTTCTGGCAACACTCTTGCTCTTAAACAGGGAATTTGTAATAGGATATCTCCACTCTTTTCGTTTCACATCTGTACCCCCAATTATTCCCCCTTTTGAAGCTTAAGATTCCACCATTTCCTTCTCTTAGCAGCTTTGAGAAAAAACCTGAAGCTGGATAGGTGTTAGGAGGGGTGAAACATACACACACCCCTGGCCTCAAAGGTACCCTTCCTGAGCCCCCAGCGCCTGATGACCAGCCCTCCACCTCTGCTCCAGCCACCTGCCAGGCCTCCCTGCACGCAAAGGAGCTGTTCTCTCAGAGACCCTCCATCCTACAGCGCAGTCTCTAGACAGCCTTCTAAACTCCAGGCCCAGCGAAACTCCCCACAAAGCATCTCCGGTGGGGTTCCAACCTGCCCTCTGTGAGCTTGGAAGGGAAGGAAAGAGGCGAGAGGGCACGGAAGCAGACAGGGGAGCCTGGTGAACTGCAGGAGCCCAGTTGGGGTTGCAGGGGTTTTCTGCTGCAAGAGAAGCAGAGCAACTAACCAGTGGCCGGGCCTGAGGGACGCCCCTTTCCTGGGGTTGCATGTGTCCTTTAGCTAAGCCGCCTGGGCCATATTCTCAATGGGTTTTTCTTTTCTGCCTGTTAGTGTCTGTGAGGTTGATCAATGGAAGGACCACGTCCACAAGACCCTGGTTTCATCGTGACATTCCAGACTCACCAGTGCTTCCACAACTGCCCGATAGTCCTCCTGTCGGGGAGGTAGAGGGAGGCGGATTGGAACCTTACTAAAGCCAATTTAACTCAATAGTAATAAAAGTTAGGATATTATTTTTAATGTCAATACATAGCTAAATTAGAAAAGATAGTGCATAATCACATAAATTTTGGAGAGTATTAAAATGACTTCAAAAGCTTCTCATCAGAGGCTGCCGTGGGTTCCCCAGGGAATGCTCCCCTCTCCCTGCCCTGTGGATTGCATGAAGATTGCGCAGAGTTGCGAGTGGGTTACGGTTCGGTTAAGGTGTGAGGATCCGTAATAAAAGCCCCCTTACTACCGTCCGCCCCGCCAAGAGCGGCAGTAGAGCCCGTTGCCCCCAGTTCTGGTGCAGAAATGAAAGCCGCCGCCGCCCCATGCAACTTTCGGGGAACAACTCCAGCCTCGGGAGGCCGCGCAGGCTGCGCGCGCCCAGGGCCGCTGCGCGCTGCCAGCAGCCACCTGTCCGGGTGATCGCCCCACCCTCTGCTTGCGCGTTCCTTCCCGCGAGTCCTACCATGTCCCCGGCGACGGTGTCCTGGCCGGCTCCTCGACGCGCTCAGCCGGCTCGCAGACTCATCCCGCCTCCCCTTGGCCGCCCCCGGCGCCGTGGCTCGCCAGGCTCCACAGGATGCACGGCTACTCGGCTGGGGCGTGTTTCCCGGACTCAAGGTGCACACCTTTCCTGCAGCCAAGTGGCCCCGCGCCAACTCTCGGGAGATCGCTGCACGCCGGGATACTCCGCGGGTGGGGAATGCACGCCGGATCTACTGAGATCTGCGGGGATCTGCGGGAGCCTACCCGCAGCCGCGAGCCTCTGCGGTTTACTGGGGACGTTTGCAGAGTTTGCAAAGTCCCTGTCGCGCGTCCCGGCCCAGCCTCCCCATTCCCCCGAAAGCGCGGGGGGGGGGAGCTCCTTTCACAATAAAAGCCCTGCCGGGGGCTCGGCCAGCCGCAGTCTTCTGGAGTAGGGGCCCAGGTGCTAGGAAGGAAAGGTCCACGCCCTGCCTGCCCGCCTGCCAGGTGATGCGTCAAGGCTGGGCGGTGAGGGACGCCTCTAAGGTGTGAGGGTGATCGGTGAGTTCACTGCAACTCGGCAATAGAGCTGAGTGTTGCCCAAACTGCTACCCTCTCCTGCCAAGCAAGACAAGTCTTTTTTTTTTTTTTTTTTTTACTGTCGCTTGTCAAAAGGACAAGTCTTTTTTTACTGTCACTTCTTCGCTTTGTTTGGGTTCGGTCCCCAAGAGGATTTGGAAGGAAAATCCGTTGACCACTACATTAATTAACAATGAAGAGTTTTTGTCCTTGAGAACTAATCACTGTTAAAGTGACTGAAGCAAGTGGCTGATACCTCTCTGCTTTGGATGTACAGACAGTGCCTTTGTCACCTACTGCAGAGTCACCTACTGCCAACAGTGGAACAGTCAGAGCAAGACCTGAGAGTGTATCTGCTCCTCGTTGGGGAGTGTCCTGGGCTTGGGGGGGTCTGTAGTCCCCAAATCAGGGCTAGCCCCACTATTCACAGCTGGGTGACCATCGACCAGTCCCCAGACGTCTTTATGACTTATGTCCCCCAGTGGCCCAATGTTTGAACCCCAGGATTCTTAAGAGCCTGTAGGCAATAGATGGAGGTGAGGCAGACTCAGCAGTAGGGTGTCCTGAGAGAATTTGGGGGCCAGGCTGAAAAATTAGCCTCCAATATTGAAACTAACAGGAAGCATCATTAGTTAGACGAAGACAGGCATCTTCCCAGCAGTCATCTGCCCCAGAATGATTTGAGGTTGTCACTGATGGCAGTGCTTCTAAAAGGAAGCAAAGATCCAGAGGGTCCCCTTAAATTGTGTATGTGTGTATGGGCGGGAGGAACAGATGAAGGGCAAGTATTGAGTCCTTAACATTCCAGATGCTTTCTGTACATTATTTCATTTAATCATCACAAACGATCCTAAAAGGAAAACTTTTGCAAATGAGGAAAGTCAGGATTAGGGAGGTGAAGTAACTCTCCTGAGACCAGATAGCCAGTAAACAGTTTAGCAAATCCAAGTCTATTTGCTAGAACATGAAACGAAGAGGAAGACTTAATACGGCAGAAACAGGAGGCAGGACGTAGCACTGCAAACTGCAGCTTGTCACTGCATATGGAGTACTGAAAGGACAGAGAGTTTGAGCCCTGGTTGGGAAATGAGGGAAGAGGGAGGAGGACAGTACAAACCATTCAGGTTTGTATTTAGATGTTTAGGGAGACGCTGTGATCTTTTGAGTCTCATTTTCTGACTGTGACTCCACACAAGATGTATATTAAACATATATGTATAAATGTAACTAAAAGAACATTTTATAAAACATTACTTCATGTAATGCACTCTGACATTTTCTATTCTATTTCAATTTTACATATTTTTAATGGTGCTCTCAAATCATTAACTTAGGAAGAGAGTGCCCAGTATTTCCAGGATTACTGGAAGCAGAAATGTTTTTCAAAAGAAGCAGCTCCGATGACTCATGGAACACACTTGGGAAAAGCTGCTGCAGGATCTAGCCCAGCCAAATAAAATGTCACACAAGAACATGGGTAAGTTGTAAAGAATTGTTTGTTGTTATAGCATATCCTGGTCCATCCTAATAACATGAATCAAATTACTTTTAAGAAGAATTACTTGAAAAGAGTCATAAATCAGATTTTTGTCATTTCTCTGCTCAAAACCTACCATAGGCTTCACATCTCCTGCAGTGTAACATGCCACATCTTACAGGGGTCTACAAGTCCTTTCACACTTTGGCCCTCATTGCTTCTCTAACATTATCTCTGCACACTCTCTCTCACTGTGCTCCAGGACACACTCACCTTTTTATTGTTCCTTGCATATTACAGGCATGATCCCACCACAGGACCTTTGCACTTGTTATCCCTCTCCCTAGAATGCCCCAGATATCCCCATGGTTTGCTCCCTCATCTCCTTCAGGTCTTTGCCCAAGTGTCACCTCTTCAGTGAAGCCTTCCCTGACCTATTTAAGATTATACACTCCACTCCTCTTTGTAATTCAAAGTTCCACCTTGTAATTTTTTTTTTTTTTTTTTTTTTCCTGAACTAGGCAACTTCTTGGAAACTGTATTAAAGGGTTTTAAATTTAGATAACCAGTAAATCCCTCCCTTCTAGGAAACAACACTTCTTGTTTTGTTACTTTCCAAATTTTGGTTGATTGGTGGTTGGCTGCTCCCAGGTTGTTGGCAAAGCCTCTGGTTACGCTGCGGACCTTGCAAGTAGGAAACACTCAACTCAGTCAACTGAGACAGGTTGGTGCTAGAGAGGAATATTTTATTATTTTCATGAGAGGGTGCTTCCAAGTTCAATAGGAGTGAGTCTATCTTTCACCAGTTAGCAGGAGATTTCCAACTTGCTCTAAGGACGTTTTAGGGTTTCTTATAAACTGGTCAGGCAGCTGCCCAACAGGCCCACTCTCTAATAAGATTCCATGTCTAGCTCCGTTCCAGACTTAACTGAATCAAAATTTCCAAGGCTTGAGTGTCTTTATATTGTTTAAGCATAGCCAGGGCTGAGAACTGCTGAACTAAGCAATTCCTCTTCCTTGGCTCCCATATCCAAATGGCCTTTCTAAATGATTCTGGAATCTTTCTCCTCCTCATGGCCAGTTCTTTGGCTCAAACTTTTGTCATCACTTACACTACTCTCAGAAACTCAACTAGCATCTCAGGCTCTACTTTTGCTCTCTCCAATCCATCCTGCACATCACTGCCAAAACATAAACATTGGTCTGCCACTGACCTGTTCCACATAACTCTCAGGATTAAGTGCAAATTCCTTAGCAGGATAGCTTTCAGACTTCTTCAACGTTTGACCTCTTATTACCTCTTCAGGCCTTTTACACACTCATAAACCTCCTTCAGGGCAGTTTCCTCCATCTCAAAGCCTTTTCTTGACACATTCCTATTTCCAACCTGACATATCTCCCTGCACCAGTCCTCTCCATCCTGAAGGTTCAGCACAGCATGTCCCCTGAAGTTCCTCTGTTGCAAATATTATCTCCTGTGACTTTCCCTCCCTAGAGGAAAGAACCATTCTGGGCCTTCTGTCTTCATCTCCCTGGCACCAAGTAGCTACTTGATAAATGCTTCTGAATAAAGGAATGAGACAGAGAATACTGAGGTTCAAAACTGAATCTACCACTCACAGAGCATGGGTCCTCAGCAAAGCTACTTCCTCTCCACTGACTTCAAGTTCCTCATCTGACAAATAAGAACCATCATCCCAGCCCAGCCTAACTCCCTGGATTCCTGCAACCATGTAGTGCGCTCATATAAGTTACATCATCAAGGACAGGACTTTTCTCATGGTAAACTTTCAAAAACATTTATTGAATCCAAGAATGACGAATGAGAAAAAAACTTCTTTTGCAGCAGAGAATGTTAGCATCCAGTTTACATTCTCTCTTTTTTTCTCATTCACTTAACTCCTATATTTTAAGGGGCAGCAGTACACTTGGCCAAAAAATTATATATTTCACAACCTCCCTTGCAAAAAGGAACAGCCAATAAGAAGCAAATGGAAGTCACTGGTGGAGCCCACAGAAGCATTTGAGGGGGGCTGAGGTAATTTACATTATTGTTCAGCAAATATTTATTCCCTATATTAGTCTGTTTTCATGCTGCCGATAAAGACATACCCAAGACTGGGCAATTTACCAAAGAAAGAGGTTTAATGGACCTAAAATTCCACATGGCTGGGGAGGCCTCACAATCGTGGCAGAAGGCAAGGAAGAGCAAGTCATGTCTTACATGGATGGCAGCAGGCAAAGAGAGAGAGAGTTTGTGCAGGGAAACTCCACCTTATAAAGCCATCAGATCTTGTGAGACTTATTCACTATCACGAAAACAGCACGGGAAAGATCTGTTCCCATGATTCAATTACCTCCCACAGGGTCCCTCCAACATGGGGGAATTCAAGATGAGATTTGGGTGGGGACACCGTCAAACCATATTTTTCTGCCCTGGCCCCTCCAAAATCTCATGTCCTCACATTTCAAAACCAATCATGCCTTTCCAACAGTCCCCCCAAAGTCTTAATACATTTCAGCATTAACTCAAAAGTCCACAGTCCAATGTCTCATCTGAGACAAAGCAAGCCCCTTCCACCTATGAGCCTGTAAAATCAAAAACAAGTTAGTTATTTCCTAGATACAATGGGGATACAGGAATTGGGTAAATACAGCCATTCCAAATGGGAGAAATTGGCCAAAACAAAGGGGCTACAGGCCCCATGTAAATGAAATCCAGCAGGGAAGTCAAATCTTAAAAGTTCCAAAATTATCTCCTTTGACTCCATGTCTCACATCCAGGTCATGTTGATGTAAGAGGTGGGCTCCCATGGCCTTGGGCAGTTCCATCCCTGTGGCTTTGCAGGGTATAGCCCACCGCCCTGGCTGCTTTCAAGGGCAGGCGTTGGGTATCTGCGGCTTTTCCAGGTTCACAATGCAAGTTGGTGGATCTACCATTCTGGGATCTAGAAGATGATGGCCCTCTTCTCACAGCTCCATTAGGCAGTGCCCTAGTAGGGGCTCTGGGTGGGGGTTCACACCCCACATTTCCCTTCCACACTGCCCTAGCAGAGATTCTCCCACAGGGCCCCACCCCTGCAGCAAACTTCTGCCTGGACTTCCGGGCATTTCCATACATCCTCTGAAATCTAGGTGGAGATTCCCGAACACCAATTCGTGACTTCTGTGCACTTACAGGCTCAACACCACGTGGAAGCTGCCAATGCTTGGGGCTTGCACCCTCTGAAGTCACAGCCCAAGCTCTACATTGGACCCTTTCAGCCATGGCTGGAACAGCTGGGACGCAGCGCACCGAGTCCCTAGGCTGCACACGGTATGGGGACCCTGGGCCCAGCCGACGAATTCACTCTTTCCTCCTAAGCCTCAGGGGCTGTGATGGGAGGGGCTGCTGTGAAGACCTCTGAGATGCCCTGGTGACATTTTCTTCATTGTCTTCGGGATTAACATTCAGCTCCTCGTTGCTTATGAAAATTTCTGCAGCTGGCTTGAATTTCTCCTCAGAAAATGAGATTTTCTTTTGTCTCCCATTATTGGGCTGCAAATTTTCCAAACTTTTATGCTCTGCATCCCTTATGAAATTGCCTTTAATAGCACCCAAGTCACCTCTTGAATGCTTTGCTGCTTAGAAATTTCTTCTGCCAGATACCCTAAATCATCTCTCTCAAGTCCAAAGTTCCACAAATCTCTACAGCAGGGGCAAAATGCTGCCAGTCTCTTTGCTAAAACATAACACGAGTTACCTCTGCTCCAGTTCCCAAGAAGTTCCTCATCTCCATCTGAGACCATCTCAGCCTGGACCTTATTGTCCATATCACTATCAACATTTTGGGCAAAGCCATTCAACAAGTCTCTAGGAAGTTCCAAACTTTCCCACATTCTCCTGTCTTCTTCTGAGCCCTCCAAACTGTTCCAACCTCTTCCTGTTACCCAGTTCCAAAGTTGCCTCCACATTTTCAGGTATCTTTTCAGCAGCACCCCAGACTACTGGTACCAATTTAATGTATTAGTTCATTTTCACACTGCTGACAAACACATACCCGTGGTTGGGAGGAAAAAGAGGTTTAACTGGACATACAGTTCCACATGGCTGGGGAAGACAGCATGCGAAAGACCATGATTCAATTATCTTCCACAGGGTCGCTCCCACAACATGTGGGAATTCAAGATGAGATCTGGGTGGGGACACAGCCAAACCATTTTACTCCCCTTCCCCCTGCTGCGAGCAGAGCATATATCTTTACTGCACTGTTGTTGGGGTTGGCCATGGACTAACTCTGACCAATAAGACGTGAGCAAACAGAAGCACTCTGTGTGCTTGTGCAGTATTGCTTGGCTTTACATTCTGATGATGCATCATGTGAAGAACAAGCACAAAGGTAATTTTATATTTTGAAATTAAAGTTGTATTCTAAATAAGTTACAGTCTTTAATAAAGAAAATTTTTAAATCCTATTTATCTTGGCTGCCCTTTCCTGGTGACAGTTTTTGAAATTCTGAAATCATCTTCTAAAGCTCAAGTCATTTTTTGCTAAAGTTTTTGAAACAACCTACGCATACCCATCGAACGACTCAGGTGTAGTCAGTTCATCCTTTTTCAGGCTCCTTGTTGGTCTCTTCAAAGAGCATCAAACAGTTTTGGAGAAACAGCATATAAATGTGTATAAACGTGTTTACTATAATCTTTTCTCCATTCTCATCCTCAATATATTTCCAAATTGAAGAAGAACATTGTTATGGACTGCAAACCCAGGGAGCCCTCGCCAAGACACTAACCCAGCTGTCACCTTGATTTTGGACTTCCAGTCTCCAGAACCATGAGAAAATAAATTTATCTTGTGTCATGGGTGGGCAATGACTAGCTGGGCCCATGACATGGAGAGGGAAAAGAATTCACCAAGACAGTTTTAAATAAACAAAGACAGATTTGTTAGAGAAAGTATGAAAATACATTCCAAGAAAGCAATGAGTAAATCAACATGAGAAGAGCTGACTGCAAAGAAAAAGGGCTTGCTGGAGATTTCATACAATAGTGTTTATGCTGAAGAGGGCTTTGTGCAGTACTGATAACACCAAGGTTGCAGTGAGCTAACTTGCAGGTGTCTGGTGATCCTTGGACTCAAGAAGGCTACATGTCGTGGACCATGAAGAAAGACAGGCTTATAGCTTATCTGCTTCTCTTTTGCTTTCCAGTCTTCTCTTTTTAAGCCATCCAGTCTATGTTAAGGCAGCCCAAGCCTACTAAAACAGACATCCTTTTGTCCCACACTTGGAAAATATTATTTTATGGCAGGCCAACATTTTAGTATCTTTTCTATGGTTGACAACAATGACAGCCATGTCTAAAGAGGTGTTTTCCACTTCTATATAGTCGAAAATCTTATTAAGTGTTTCTGCAGGTTTTGAGGAATTTTTAAGTGGCCAAAAATTTTCATTATAAAAGGCTCAATGTCAAGCCTGTAATCTCAGCAAAGACGGGCGGATATGCCCATTTTTCTCTAGCAGTATTGTATATAAATGGCATAAACCCGGGAGGCGGAGCTTGCAGTGAGCTGAGATCCGTACTGCACTCCAACAGAGCGAGACTCTGTCTCAAAAAAAAAAAAAAAAAAAGGCTCAATGTCAAGTAAGCAAATTATATGCCTTTTTAGCAGTATTGTATATAAGATATGCAGGTTATTTAGTAGGTAAGGTGTTTTCTTTTTCTTTCTTTGGTAAGAAATTTATTTATTTATTTATTTATTTTTTAATTTATTTTTTTTTTTGAGACGGAGTCTTGCTCTGTAGCCCGGGCTGGAGTGCAGTGACCGGATCTCAGCTCACTGCAAGGTCCGCCTCCCGGGTTTGCGCCATTCTCCTGCCTCAGCCTCCGGAGTAGCTGGGACTACAGGCGCCCGCCACCTCGCCCGGCTAGTTTTTTTTTTTGTATTTTTTTTTAGTAGAGACGGGGTTTCACCGTGTTAGCCAGGATGGTCTCAATCTCCTGACCTCGTGATCCGCCCGTCTCGGCCTCCCAAAGTGCTGGGATTACAGGCTTGAGCCACCGCGCCCGGCCTCTTTGGTAAGAAATTTATAGACTGAATGGAATTTGCCAAAATTTGTATTTGCACTGTGTGCTGAATAGGCAGATTGCTGAGTAAAGTCTAGTTTGTAGTTGAACACAATACCAATTATCTTTTGTGTTTTCTGTAGTTTTATTAAGATCTTAATAGAAATCAAGAAAATGATTTGAAACCTCATTTTTCAAATCAAACTACCTAACAGGTAGGGACATTTTTTGTTGCTATGATTTGACACATCACTTAATGTATGGTAGAAAGTATGATCATTGGTAAGATTTGACAGAATCAGCTCTATATGTTAGGGGGCTAACACAGCAGTTTCACCCTCTAAGAGCCCACAGGACTTTTTAGTTGCAACTTCTATAATCAGGGAAAAAACCTTACTCGGTTTCATAGAGCAATCAAAGGAACAATAAAATAATGCGTGTTTGTTCATTCATGTGGTATGCCCAAGCTAATTCAGTGGCCTCTATGTTCGACTGAACATTGATGTCCTTTGGGCAAGAGAAGGGAAAAAATACTTTTGATTGATTTAGAAGTATTTGAATTTCTTATCCTAGACTTGTGAGATTCAGTCTCTATCTGCATTTTCATATCTCCTTCTCCACCACGCCCAAACCCAAATTCTTTCCATAACAGGGTACAATATGCTTTGTTTCCGTTATTCACCTCCCTGATCTGGCTGGATGTGTCCTTCCATCTATCATTAAAATAAGTTATTTAGTCTTTTTTTGCAGTGATATCTGGGTCATGATGGCAATAGTATAATAATAATTCTTATTTTCAATATCTGAACTCTTAGAAAACATGGCCATAATATTCACAATGTTAAAAATTAAACCAGCACTATCTCAACACAAAGTTCAACAGCTGATCCAGACAAAATCAAAAACAGACTGTTAACACTCACAATTACAACACACTTAAGATGGACCCTTAGGTCACATCACTTGGAGTGAAGCTACAATGAATACTCCATTATTGTGAACCACAAATCATGGTTGTCAACATCGGTGGTCAAGGGAAAAATACGAAAGAGCAGCTACAAAAGGCAGATAATCTATACCTTATCCATTTGACACTAAAACTAGTATTGCTTTCAGCCCCTATTTTTTGGCCAGCAATGTGGTTTATGTACTTTTCTCCCAGTCTTCCCCAACCAGCACCAAATACTGGAACTTTTCATGTCCCAAGCAGGGGTTCCCTGGGACGTGGAACTTTCAATGCTAAACTGGAACAGTACTGAGCAAACCAGGACAGTTGGTCACCCTAGATTAAAGGAAGCCCACTGGATGTATCAGTCATATCCACTTTCAGAACAGATGGATTCAACTAGCAACTGATACACTTACTGAGCATCCACAATGCACCAAGTATAGTGCAAGGTATTTTAATGTACATTTAATTTTTTAAATATATTTAACAGCCCCATTAAGTAGCTGTTATATTTTCCATTTTATTACATTCTCCATTTTATAGATGGATAAACTGAGGCTAAAAATTTAGACTCCATCACTTATGGACTAGGGGAAAGAGGAAATTGGCTAGAGAGGAATCATATCTGAGTCAACCAAAGATCAGACATACTGGCAAAGAGGAGCAAATTGGAGAACTCTAAGGAAAGGACAGCAAATTATAGGCGAATGAATTAGGGCCTCATAATCCCACTATTCTTTACTTCTCCTGGTGACTTACTTTGTTCCTGGAAGATTGGGACCTTGTTTAAGAGTTGCTGAGGCAGGTGGATCACAAGGTCAGGAGTTCAAGACCAGTCTGGCCAATATCGTGAAACCCCGTCTCTACTAAAAATACAAAAATTAGCCGGGCGTGGTGGCGGGTACCTGTAGTCCCAGCTACTCGGGAGGCTGAGGCAGGAGAATCGCTTGAACCCAGGAGGTGGAGGTTGCAGTGAGCGAGATCGCACCGCTGCACTCCAGCCTGGGCAACAGAGCAAAACTCTGTCAGAAAAAAAAAAAAAAAAAAAAACACAGTTGCATCCCTGGCCGGGTGTGGTGGCTTGTGCCTGCAATCCTAGCACTTTGGGAGGCCGAGGCGGGTGGATCACCTCAGGTCAAGAGTTTGAAATCAGCCTGGCCAACATGGCAAAACACTGTCTCTACTGAAAAATACAAAAATTAGCTGGGCGCAGTGGCAGTTGCCTGTAATCCCAGATACTCAGGAGGCTGAGGCAGGAGAATCTCTTGAACCTGGGAGGCAGAGTGGAAATTGCAATGAGCCGAGATTGCACCATCGCACTCCAGCCTGAGAGACAAGCGTAAAAGACTCTGTCAAACCAGAGAAAATTCAGACCCCAAGGCACATGACCATTACCTCACAGCTAGCATGAAATTCTTTCACACCAATCCACTATATACATGTGCAATTATTTTAATGTTAAAATAATTAAATTATTATTTAAATATTTTAAATACATTTCTGACACTGTGTTTCAAAATCTTAGGTCTAAAATTACTGCTTCAGAAGGTTGTACTGTGGGCAAGCCATTTATCATTTATAAGCTTCTTATCAAAATACAAAATTACTCTCTCTCTCTCCACTTTTTCAAGCAATTAGAAGAATTTAGATAAAACATATTATTTAAGCTTATTACTTATTTATAACTGAATAGTATAAATAATTGTACTTTTTCTGGAATTCTAACACTAGTTCTCACTTGCAAACAGTCACAGCATAACCAGAAAAGATATATCACATTTAAAGACTAATTCACTGGCCAAGCCCAAAGAGTTAAGATATCAGTATCTCATTTTTATCCTTATTTGTCTTGTGTTCCAAGTGCAGGCAACTAGGTAAGTATTATTCCCGTGAATATAAACATTTATTATCTCCTCACCACTACAGATCTTACAGACACTGTAATAGTCTAACTCCACTATTGACGTTTGACAGCCAACACTTTTGATTCCCACCTCTTCCTCTTACCCTCTTGCCCACACCTGGACAAGCCTATCAGAATGCCTGTGGGCTTCCTCCCTTGGTGCTAGCAGCAAGTTGAAACCATGTAAGCCCCTGCAGGCACACTGGGAACCCTCACCCCAATTCTACCCCATAATCACAATTAAACTTCAAGCCACTCTCCCTTCCTTGTTCTTTTAACCTACTTTCAGACTGGCTTGGGTGCCTTCCCAGCCCTCCCCAGAAAGCCTCAATATTTAAGTAAAAATTCCCTCATATCCTCTTTGTACATGTGTGGCACCATCAGTTTTGATACCCAATCCAATTTGGGATGCATGGGTGGGTGAATGGTTCCATCCCACCTGGCAGAGTGATTTACAACAGACATTAAAAACATAAAAGGATATTATGAACAACTTCATGCCAATAAATTTGATAGGTGAAATGAACAAATACTCTGAAAAACACGACTTACCAAAAGTAGCAAAAGAATAATAGAAATTTTGAATATAATTAAAGATATCGAATTCAAAATTAAAGGCCTTCCCACAAAGAAAACTCTAGTCCCAGGTGGCTTCACTGGTTAATTCTTCCAAATATTTAAGAAAGAAATAATACAAACCTTATCAGAGGACGAAAGAAAAGTAGGAACACTTTCCAATTCATTTGATGAGGCCCTGATACCAAAACCTAACAATAACATTACAAGGAGGAAAAATTATAAGCCCTTACCTCTCAGGAACATAGACACAAAAGTCTTAAAGTATGAACAAATAAATCCAGCAATATATATACACACACATATATGTAGTGACTTCCTCCATTGAAGGCTTGAGCCCCTGCAAAATCATCCTTGAGGGTTGGAATCAACTTCTTCCAAACTCTTCTTAATGTTGGTATTTTAACCTCCTCCCATGAGTCATGAATGTTCTTAATGGCATCTAGAATGGTGAATCCTTTTTAGGAGGTTTTCAATTTACTTTGTCCAAATCCATCAGAGGAATCACCATCTATGGCAGCTATGGTCCTACAGAATGTATGTCTGAAATAATAAGACTTGAAAGTTGAAATTACTCCTTGGTCCATGGGCTGCAGAATGGATGTTTTGTTAGCAAGCATGAAAACAACATGAATTCATCTCCTTGTGCATCTCCATCAGAGCTCCTGGATGACTAGGTGCATTTTCAATGAGCAGTAACATTTTGAAAGAAATCTTTTTTCTCTGAGTAACAGATATCAAAGCTGGCTTAAAATATTCAGTAAACCAATTATTCAGTAAACAGATGTGCTGTCATCTAGGTGTTGTTCCATTTATAGAGCACAGGCAGAGCAGATTTCACTTAATTCTGAAGGGCCCTAGAATTGTTTTTGAATGGTAAATGAGCACTGGTTTCAACTTAAAGTCACCTGCAGCATCAGCTCAAGAGAGTCAGCCTGCACTTTGAAGCTTTAAAGCTAGACATTGACTTCTCTCTAGGTATGAAAGTCCTCTTCTTCCAACATAAGGCTGTATCATCTGCATTGAAAATCTGTTGTTTAGTGTAGACATCTTCATCAATTATCTTAGCTAGATCTGGATAACTTGCTGCAGCTTCTCTGTCAGCACTTGCAGCTTCATCTTGCTCTTTTATGTTATGAAGACAGCTTCGTTCCTTAAACCTCACAAACCAACCTCTGCTAGCTTCAAACTGTTCTTCTGCAGCTTCCTCATCTCTCAGCCTTCATAGAACTGGAGAGAGTCAGGATCTTGCTCTGGATTCGGCTTTGGCTTAAGGGAATTTTGTGTCTCGTTTAATCCTCTACCCAGACCACTAAAACTTAAGGTTATTTCACTTCCGTGAATTCACTAGGGTAGCATTTCTAATTTCCTTCAAGAACTTTTTCTTTGCATTCACAAATTGGCTGTTTGGGGCAAGGGGCCCAACTTTTGGCCTGTCTTGACTTTTCACATGCCATCTTCACTAAGCTTAATCATTTCTAGCTTTTAATTAGAAGTAAGAGATGTGTGACTCTTCCTTTCACCGGAACACTTAAAGGCCATTTTATAGTTATTAGTTGGCCTAATTTAAATATGATTAAGGTCTGAGGAGTGGGAGAGTGATGGAGAAAATGGCTGCTTGGTGGAGCACACCAACATTTACTGAGTATGTTTGCCATCTTATATGGGTGAAGGTCACGGTGCTCCAAAACAACTACAATACTAACAACTAAGATCATTGATCACAGATTGTAATAACAGATTTAATAACAATGAAGGACTTTAAAATACTGCAAGAATTACCAAAATGTGATACAGACATACAAAGTGAGAACATGATGTTGGAAAAATGGCGCTGATAGGCTTGCTCAATGCAGGGTTGTCACAACCCTTCAAAATGTAAAAAATGCAATTGCCTACCCTATAACAGTTCCATTCCCATATATATGTATGTGTATATTACATATGCATATATTATGATCAAAAAAGTGTATATTACGACCAAATTGATTATGCTAATCTCAAGCTTGCTTTTTCATACAGGCTATATATTTACATATATACACATACATATATATGGGAATGGAATTGTTTTATTATAGTGTAGGCATATGTTTAGCATACATATACATATATTGTGTATATGTATATATTTACATATACATACATATATCTCCAAAAAGGAGTACTGAATAAATTATCCCAAAGGCATATAAAAGGATGTCCATATGAGCTTTATTCACAATAATTCCAAATCTAAAACCAACCAAATATCCATCAACTTGTGGTATATTCAGTCAATGGAAGAGTATTCAGCAATTTTAAAAAGCCTCTGCTACATACAACAACATGGATAACTCTCACAGATATATTGTGGTGAAAGCATCTAAACATAAAAGAGTATATATTAAATGATTTTATTTATATGTAGAATAGATAATACTAACCTATAGTAATAGAAATCATAATGGTAACTAACCCTTGGGAGGAGACTGACTGTAAGAAAACTTTGAGGAAGCTGTCTGTGCTACCTTGATCTGGGTGGAGGGTACAATAAATCTCACTATTTGCCTCTGCTAAATACTACCTTGCTAGTCTCAAGCTTGCTTTTTCTCACTTAACAATATACTGTGACCATTTACATGTCAGCAAAGAGATCTCTTTCATTAATATTAAGTTGTTGATGTCTTTTTTCTTTTCTTTTTTTGTGACAGGGTCTCAGTCTGTATAAGCCCAGGCTGGAGTGCAGTGGCGCCATCACAGCTCACTGCAGCCTCAAACTCCTGGGCTCAAGCAATCCTCCACCTTAGCCTCCTGAGTAGCTTGGACTACAGGTGCATGCCACCACGCCAGGCTAATTTTGTTTTTTTAGAGGCACGGTCTTGCCATGTTGTCCAGGTTAGTCTCAAACTCCTAGCCTCAAGCTATCCTCCCGCCCTGACCTCTCAAAGTGCTGGGATTACAGGCATGAGCCGCCGCACATAGCTGGACATCTTTTTTTTATTAAACATACTTTCAGGAATCTTGTTCTCCAAAGTAAATTACAAATGCTACAGTGGCAGGGGCTCCAGCTTACAAATCCCATGAAGAAAGGGAACTTGGAGCTGTGGAAACAGTCCTGGGTTTAAAGCTGAATTTTGCCCCTTTGCCTGTGCAACCTTGGACAAATTACACACCTTCTCCAGGTCCAGTTTCCACATTTATTTTTTTAAAATCAGGATAACGCCTATACATGAAGTTGTTAGAAAGTTTTAAATAGGCAATGAATGTAAGCAGCTCAACACCTAGTAGGTTCTAATCAAATGATAGCCCCTTTCTCTTCCATCCTCACCAAGCCTTGCTCATAGAGCCCTCAATAAAGCTGTGATTATTTTCTTACTCTTCTCCTGTATCCAAGCACCAGGGTAGAGAATGAATGAAGGGCAGTATCAGCTCAACAGTCTTCCTAATACCAATCATTTCTTCGCAAGGTCAAGAGCCTGTTTTTAATTTGCTTTTAACAAGAGCTTGTTTTAATTTGGTTTAACTGACCACATCATTTGAGATTTGAAGATGAAACCTGAGAACTCATAGTAATGGGTTCCTTGATTTCTCTTCTCACCAGTCATGGCCAGCAATCCCGTCGGCAGGAATAAAAGGGAAGAAATGCACTGAGCTCTAAGCCTGGCAGGCAGGGTCTGACACATCCAGGCTGATCCCAGAATCAAGGATACAAGAAAGAAATATAACGAGAATTTGAAGAAGCAAATAGCACCACCAAGTGGCCAACATTCCATATGGAAGTCATTCTACGCCTGGATTCAGCCGTGAGTCTTTCCTAGCTACTGTATAATGTCCTGGCTTCAGAGGGGTGGAGAGAGAAATAAGATAAATAAGGGCAGTGAGCACAGTTGATCCCTCCATCTGTTCCTCAACAAGATCTGTGGATATGTGCTCATTGTATTTTGGGCCTCCTAACTTCATAATGAGGCTCTAATTCAACCTCTTGTCGTGGCATTTTATATACTTTAACCTGTACAAACCCCACCCTACTCCGATTTACTGCCAGCTGAACTCTCAATGTGGGGTTTACAAAAACATATTTCTTGCCACAGTTCCTGTCTTCTGCCATATATGGCTGCCTATCTACTTATGGGTTTTCCTGAACAATATGAGGACAGTTTATTCAAAGATGTAATCTTAGCACCAATCATGATGCTTGGGAGAATGAGCTTAATAAATGTTTTTGAGCAAACTAATAAAAAAGTGATTCAACTGTTCAACATATGATATATCCACTGACTTCAGAAATCATTTCACTCACTCCTTGATTCAATACGTATTAAGTACCTCCTATGTGCCAATAATTGTGTATGGGGCTAGGGTGACAAAGATGACTAGAACACCAGTCCTCTGCCCGCAAGTATCTCTAGGTGGGCAACAGACAGTTATGAACATGAATAATATAACCAGAGCTATAAGAAAGGAATTAGCAGGCTTCTCTTGATACCTGGAGGAGAAAGAGGAATTCAACTTGCCTGAGTTAATGAGCTAAGGCCTCCAGGGCTTCTAGTCAAAAGAGTGTTTAGGATGAGTAGTTCTCCAGATGGACTATAAATTGGGGGTTGGAGAGAGGAATTCTAGTCAAAGAGAACAGGATGCTGTGCATGGAGTCTGAGCGGGGTCACCTCTGGACTTCACAGAGCAAGAAGCTGAGTTTTCCGCTGTGTTTGAGGAATACAAAATACCCATCTTCATAAGGACAGCATTTGAAGACATGGTGGGAAGCAATAGGGCAAAGCCCTCAAAACCTTCTCTGCAAAAGTAATAATTCCCTTTTTGGCAACCAGGAATATTTGAAAACATTTCAAAATAATGACCTCTCTTTTTCCTCCCTGGTAATCCTTTGGCAACTCTGCTTTCCTGACCCCTTGTCTGTTTCTCTCCTCTCTCCTTTCTCCCCAACTTGTTACCTTTCCCCTACCCAGTCTCAGAATCCCTGCAAGAATCCATAGGAAGCACTGCTGCCCCAGGCTAAGAGAAAAAATTAAAAATGGATCTTGAGCACATTTCAGGACCACAGACAGTGGCATGAAGCCTACCCATCTACTGACATTTCAGTCATGGCAGCTCCAACTCATTAGGCCCTCTACAGACTTGAAAACATGGCCTCCAAATTTACCAAGCAAACAAGGAAACATGGACACATCCAGAATCAATAGAAGAGGTTAAAATAACAGATAGAACAACCAGACAAATATTGAGTCAAGGTATAAGAGATGAGAAGAATATAAAACAAAGTTGGCCTAATGGATCTTTATAGAATACTGCAACCAAAAAATTGCAAAATACATATGTTATTTTAAAGTATGGAACATTTCTTAAAATTAAGCATCCATTGTACAGTCTCAACATATTTCAAAGGATTGAAATCATAAGAGTATATTATTTACAAAGTATTCAGCCAAGCTAGAAATCAGTTACAGAAAATAACTAGAAAATCCTCATATATTTGGAAATTAAGAAATACACTTTTAAATAACAAATGGATCAAAGAATATATTCATAATATAAATTAGAAAATTTTTGGAACTGAATGAAAATGAAGATAACAACATTTGGAGATGCAGACAAGGTAGTAAATACAGAGAAGTTAACAGCCTAAATTCATATGTTAAAAAATGAAAAGGTGGAAAACTAAAGAGTTAAACACTAGCCCAAGAAGTTATAAAAAGAAAAGCAAAAACAAAGGATAAAAGGAAGAAGTTAGTAAAGATGAGAGCAAAAATTAATAAAAGGGAAAACAAACATACAATAAAGAAGATTAAAGTGAAATTTAAAGTCCTTTGAAAAGACTAATAACATGGATAAACTTCTAATGAGATTGATCAAGAAAAATGAGAGGTCACAAATAACCTATATCATGAATGAAAAAGACATAACTACAGATTCTACAATAATTAAAAAGAAAATAAGATGATATGAATAACTTTATGTCACTACATTTATAATTTAAACAAGAAATGAAATTTTTTTCAGAAAAATACAACAGAAAGAAATTTTAAAAATCTGAAATCATCCTATGAAATAGACTGCATCAACAATTAAAATCTTCCTACAAAGAAATCTCCATCCCCAGAAGCATTCAATTGGGCTTCCACAAAATTAACATGGAGGAAACAATGCTAATGTTAATAAAGTCTTCCAGAGAAAGAAAGAAAAAGGTATATCCTCCCCAACTCACTGTATGAGGCTATCACAATCTTGATAGCACGAAACCCTATGAGGATGGTATAAAAAGAAAATTTAGAGCCCAATATCATTCGTGAGCATGGATGCCAAAATATAGTATACAATATAGTATACATATCTGTTATGAAGGCAACAAAATTTGGAAATGCAGATAAAGTAGTAAATACAGGGAAGTTTGCTATATAATACTATGCAGTATACATATTTACAAATAGTAAATCAAACATCAACTTTTAAAAAGGGGAGAGGGAGCTAATATACCATTACAAATATTAGTTTATTTCAGGGATGAAAGATTTAACATAACAAATCAATCAATGTAATCGGCTACATTAATAGATTAAAGGATAAAAATCCTATGTTCATTGCAATAGATTTCAAAAGAGCGTCTGATAAAATTCAACCTTCTTCTCTTTCCTAATTATAAATGAAGGCAAAAACCTTACTGGCTGGGCACAGTGGATCACACCTCTAATCCCAGCACTTTGGGAGGCCAAGGAAGAAGGATCACTTGGGCTCAGGAGTTCAAGACCAACCTGGACAAGAAACATAGTGAGACTTCATCTCCACTAAAAATTTTTTTTAAAAAAATTAGCTGGGCATGGTTACATGTATCTATAGTTCCAACTTTTGGGAGGCTGGGGCAGGAGGACTGCTTGAGCCTGGGAAACTGAAGCTGCAGTGAGCTGTGATTGTACCACTGTACTCCAGCCTGGGCTACAGAGTAAGACTCTGTTTCAAAAAAAGAAAGAGAAGAGAAGAGAAGAAAACAGAAGGAAGGAAGGAAGGAAGGGAGGGAGGAAGGGAGGGAGGGAGGGAGGGAGGAAAAACCTTGCTAAAACTAGAAGCAGAGGGATTCCCCTTCATCTTATAAAGAATATCTATTGAAAGTTGCAGTAGGGCTGAGGGAGGGATAGTATTAGGAGAAATACCTAATGTAAATGACGAGTTGATGGGTGCAGGAAACCAACAAGGCACATGTATACCTATGTATCAACCCTGCATGTTGTACACATGTACCCTAGAACTTAAAGTATAATAATAATAATGAAAAGTTACAGTAAAGATCATACTTAATAATGAAATTATTGAGATTGGGAATAAGGCAAGAAAGCTCACTATCATTACTGCTATTCAGCATGGTAACAGAGGTTCTAGCTAGTTTAATAAGAGAAATAAATAAAAAGTATGAGGATTTAAAAGACAGAAACAGAACTGTGATTTACAAATGATATAAATCTAAAGTAATCTACAAATTAATTATGATAATTAGTAGTTTAGTAAGATAAGACTAAGATGGATATAAACTCAATATAAAAATGGCAATTATATTTCTACATGACAGTAACATTGGCCAAATTAAATTTTTAAAAATCTACTTGTATTTATTTTCTGTCACTGCCATAACAAATTATAACAAATTTACCGCTTTAAATTTTTTTAATGTACAGACAAATTTATTATCTTACAGTTCAATAAATCAGAAGTCTGACACAGGTATCATCAGGCTAAAATCAAGATATCAGCAGGGCTGTATTGATCTCTGGAGCCTCTAGGGGAGGATCTATTTTCTTACCTTTTCTGGCTTATGATTCTCTTCCTTCCTTCTTAGAACCAGTAACATTGCATCACTTTCGTCTTCTTCCGAAGTCACATACCTTTCTGACTATAGTCAGGAAAGGATTTCCAGTTTCAAGGTCTCAGGTGATTAGATTGGGCCCATGCAGATAATCCAGGATAATCTCCCCATCTTGAGGTTCTTAGCCTTAACCACATCTGCAAAGTCTCTTTTGCCATGTATAATATGTATAAGGCAATATATTCATGGATTCTAGAGATTAGGGCATGGACATATTTGGGGGGAGGCATTATTCTGCCTATCACAGTGCAATTTATAATAGCATTAAAATGTCAAGTATCTAGGAATAAATCCATCAAAAGATCTTTAAAATGCTACACATAAAACTATAAAACATTATTGAGGACAAGTGACCACACAAAATGGCGGCATAGGAAGCTCTAGGAGTTGGTCTTTCTGCCAAAGCAAACACTGGGCTGGAAAGAGCAATTGGAATCAACTAATTCAGAAATCTGGAACCTGAGCAGATACTTAAAACAACCAGGTTGCTCAGTGAAGGAACAGACTGCCTGGGGGTGGGGGGGTGGGTAAGCAGTCTTGTTTTGGTGACTGGTTGACCACCGATAATGGATCAGAAACTTCAGTGACCACAAATAAGGAATACACATCTTGCAAAAATAGTTCAGAAAAGACACAAATGGATGGCTGCAGCACTCAACAAGCAAAAATAAACAATTCTTAAGTAGTAAAAGAATCAAATTTCCAGAGTTACCACTCTGGAGTTAATATTCAGAATGTCTTGTTCTCAACAGCAACAACAACAAAATTACAAAGCATACAAAGAAATCTGGCCCACTCCCAGGAAAAAAAGAATTTGGTAAAAACTGTCACTGAGGAAGCACAGTGGTTTCTCTTGTATTTGAGGCCACCGATCCACCACATACTGACCTCAGGCCTTGTTGCATGTAGTTTCTTTCCTTTTACTATTGTTCCATGTTAGAGAAAAGGCCTAACCTTCTTAGGCTTTGTTTAGCAGAGCTTCTATTGCTACCGGGCTTTTGCAACAAATATTGACACTCTCATTTGATTCCTCCACAGTAACTTAGCATGCTCTATCTAGTGCCTCCAAACTCAGGGACATTCGTAAAATCTTGCGTGGATATACTCTAATTACTGTAAACTTTCTCAGAAAAGGTCTTGAGTCTTTCTCAAACAAGACTTCAGTCCAGGCCCATCTACACCAGCCTGAAGAAAGTCATCAATTAGAAGCAATAAGGTGGTGCTATGGTCTGAATGTGTCCCACAAATTCATGTGTTGGAAATTTAATCCCCAAAGGAACAATGCTGGGGTGGGGTCTTTTGGGAGGTGTGTAGGTCATGAGGGAATTGATTAATGCTATTATAAAGAGGCTTGATGGAAGAAGTTTGGTTCCCTTTTGCCCTTCCACCTTCTGAGTAGACAGCATTTCTCCCCTCCAGAGGATGCAGTGTTAAGGTACTATCTTTGAAGCAAAGACCACACCCTTACCAGATACCAAATCTTGTAGTGCCTTTAGTAGACTTCCAAGCCTCCATGATTATGAGAAATAAAATTTCTGTTCTTTATAAATTACGCAGTCTCAGGTATTCTGTTATAGCAGCACTAACAGATTCAGACAAGTGGTATATTGAGATTCACTCTCCTCTTTACGTAGTCTTTTATTCTTTTCAGGTCAACATCAGGCCACAAGGGTGGGGAGTTAGAGAGTTGGATGTCTGTGCTCAACTCATCATCTTAAGCTGAAACATTCTGAATGGTATTTTAAAACACAGAACTGGTCTATTACATTCCTATTAGCTGCAATTTTGGGGTGAAGTGAAGTTCATAAAAACATAACTCACTTCCTAGCATTGCTATTAATGTTGTTTCAGTTCCCATTGTGCTACAAAACTCAGTAAAAGTAAACTACCAGGCCGGCGCGGTGGCTCAAGCCTCTAATCCCAGCACTTTGGGAGGCCGAGACGGGCGGATCACGAGGTCAGGAGATCGAGACCATCCTGGCGAACATCGTGAAACCCCGTCTCTACTAAAAAATACAAAAAACTAGCCGGGTGAGGTGGCGGGCGCCTGTAGTCCCAGCTACTCAGGAGGCTGAGGCAGGAGAATGGCGTAAACCTGGGAGGCGGAGCTTGCAGTGAGCTGAGATCCGGCCACTGCACTCCAGCCCGGGCTACAAGAGAGACTCCGTCTCAAAAAAAAAAAAAAAAAGTAAACTACCATTTTTGTTATAACTGCATAGACACTTCTGAGATCTCATTCTGCCTGGAGAAAAAAAAAAAACTTTATTGAAGTCTAATCCAGTAAATATGGTGCTGTCAATAAATTGTTTTCTGTATCATCTCAATAACTCTCCAGCTCAAACTGTATTTCAGGGCTTCTCCTTCCTTCAAGTTGTTGGTCTGGTGGCTGGCTCCTTGGCATGGATGGCCTGTGATATGGTTTGGCTGTGTCCCCACCCAAATCTCATCTTGAATTGTAGCTCCCGTAATTCCCACGTGTTATGGGAGGGACATAGTGGGAGATAATTTAATCATGGGGGTGGTTTTTCCCATACTGTTCTCATGGTAGTGAATAAGTCTCACAAGATCTGATGGTGTTATAAGGGGAAAACCCTTTTGCTTGGTCCTCATTTTCTCTTGCCTGCTGCCATGTAAGACGTGCCTTTAGCCTTCTGCCATGATTGTGAGGCCTCCCCAGCCACATATAACTGTGACTCCACTAAATCTCTTTTCTTTATAAATTACTGTCTCAGGTATGTCTTTATCAGCAGTGTGAAAACAGACTAATATGGCCTGCAATGCAGATTCTTTTGTGGTGTGGCTTATTAGACTCATGTCCCAATTAGATCTGAGCAGTTTCTTGGCATAGGCAATACTACTGAGGCAAGCCACTCGTTCTCACTACTCCAACAGCTCTAATAGATTCCTCTCACTACAGAGAAGTCTGTGGGTCTTCCAAACCACTTTAGGTTCCCGTTTCCATAGCCTACCTTATGCCTACTGGAAACACTGTAACCCCCCCATGCCAAACTCCACTTAGCAGAAACAATCATGGCTAAGACATGGCAGGCAAAGAATGGTCTCTCATAGCTGGGCACGGTGGCTCCCGCCTGTAATCCCAGCACTTTGGGAGGTTGAAGCGCGTGGATGACCTGAGGTCAGGAGTTCGAGACCAGCCTGGCCAACATGGTTAAACTCCATCTCTACTAAAAATACAAAAATTAGCTGGCCGTGGTAGCGGGTGCCTGTGTTATTACAGGCTATTCAGGAAGCTGAGGCACAAGAATCACTTGAACCTGAGAGGTGGAGGTTGCAGTGATCCGACATTGCGCCACTGCACTCCAGCCTTGCAACAGAACAAGACTCCTTCTCAAACGACAACCACCACCACCAAAAAAAAAAAAAAAAAAAAAGCCTCTCCTGCCATTCCTTCCCAACATCTTTGCAGAAGCGTAGCCTGTTGGTTCTGATGCTCATAATAAGTAAACTCCAAAGATGTGGGAACTTGGCCCTCAGTTCAGTCACCTCAGTTGAGGACATGACAAGATTAGGTCTCCCATCCCACTTCTTCCCCTGAATTATCCAGGAAGGGAATAGAGGTAGCAGGGATCATTTTCCCCAAACTCTCCCTCCAATCCACTTTATAAATCGACCTCTGTTTGGATGGAAGAAGAAACTAGTTTTTTGGGTCACAAATTTGACCTCACAACTGGCAAGTGCTCTTTGAGCTTCATAATTGTGAGGCAGGGTCTTTGTGCTCTTTCCTCAGTGGAGATCTATCCCCACAGTAATCAACATGATTCTTGGCTTTAACAAAAGATGAAGTAAAGGAGAGGTCAGTCAGTAAAATAGGGAGAAAAAGAACTTCACAATAATGCTTCATATTCATGCTGTTACACAATGTTCCCTCTCACTTTTTCAATGTTAAGATTTGATAAGCTCAATATAACCATGAGAAATGTGTACGGACAGAGGATTTTTTTTTAGGGTAGTGAAAATATTCTGTATGGTACTAAAATTTATACATATATAATAATGATTATCATTCTTAGCAAACTATCACAAGAACAGAAAACCAAACACCGCATGTTCTCACTCATAGGTGGGAACTGAACAATGAGATCACTTGGACTCGGGAAGGGGAACATCACACACCGGGGCCTATCATGGGAAGGGGGGAGGGGGAAGGGGGGAGGGATTGCATTGGGAGTTATACCTGATGTAAATGACGAGTTGATGGGTGCTGATGAGTTGATGGGTGCAGCACAGCAACATGGCACAAGTATACATATGTAACAAACCTGCACGTTATGCACATGTACCCTAGAACTTAAAGTATAATAATAATAATAAAAAAAATTATTATAACAAGGCTGGGCACGGTGGCTCACACCTATAATCCTAGCACTTTCGGAGCCCGAGGTGGGTGGATTGCCTGAGCTCAGGAGTTCGAGACCAGCCTGGGCAACATGGTGAAACCCCATCTCTACTAAAATACAAAAAATTCGCCAGGCATGATGGTGCATGCCTGTAGTCCCAGCTCCTGGGGAGACTGAGGCGGAAGACTCACTTGAACCCAGGAGGCAGAGGTTGCAGTGAGCCGAGATCGTGACACTGCACTCCAGGCGGGGCGACAGAGCTAAGCAAACACTAAGGTGAACTATAGACATTGGGTGATAACGATGTGTCAATGTAGGGTCATCAATTGTACTAAGTGTACCCTCGGGTAAGAGATGTTAATAATTGGGGAAGCTACGCATGTGTTGGAGTAACCAATATACAGGAAATCTCTGTATTTTCCTCTCAATTTTGCTGTGAACCTAAAAGTGCTCTAAAAATGTTTAAGTACCTAGAAAAAAGAAAAAGACTGTGGAAAAATAAATGAGTGCATAACAGATTAACATTTTTTAAAATCTGGGTGATGGTTACACGGTATGTATTCTTACACTTTAAAATTATGAAGTATTTTAAATATTTAAGAAAGTACAGGGAATGTTGAAACAAATGTACTTGAAATATACTCAATGAATGGATAATAGTCCCACCAGAAATTAAAACAATCTCTAAGCAACTAATAATTAATAGTTTAACATATTGCTGTGAAGAAAGAAAAAAAGATTCAGTGATTAATGGAGCAAAATAGAAAGCCTGGAAATCAATCCTATTTTATGTTAGAATTTAAACACATGATTATGAAGGCCATCATAAATCAACGGGTCTCAGAATACTTATTTACTTACGGGAATACTTCTAGGTATTTAAAAAAAAAATTCCACGTGGTTAGATGCTTTTAAATCAAGTTATATTTGCTAAATATAGCATAAAGTAGAAATGAGTAGGTATCACTTTTCTGAAGATTGATTAACAATGGGTTTTTTGGTTTTATGTTTTTGTTTTTTTTTCCGTTTTTAGATGGAGTCTCGCTCTGTCACCCAGGCTGGAGTGCAGTGGCGCAATCACAGTTCACTGCCACCTCCGCAGCTCAGTGCAAGCGATTCTCCTGCCTCAGCCTCCCAAGTAGCTGGGGTTACAGGCACATGCCACCAAGCCCAGCTTGTGTGTGTGTGTGTGTGTGTGTGTGTGTGTGTGTGTGTGTGTGTGTGTTTTTAGTAGAGATGGGGTTTCACCACATTGGCCAGGCTGGTCTCAAACTCCTGCCCTCAGGTGATCCACCCACCTTGGCCTTCCAAAGTGCTGGGATTACAGGTGTGAGCCACCACACCTGGCCAACAATGGGTTTTTATATATTGCATTAAATATCTCAAATTCTTAGGTATAACATTAAGAATTTACTAATTAAAAGGCACATGACACAAAGAGAAATTTTTCACTGTGGAATTAAAATTAGTAAACTAACAATAAATT
Organism: Macaca thibetana thibetana; assembly: GCF_024542745.1. Classification (NCBI taxonomy): domain Eukaryota; kingdom Metazoa; phylum Chordata; class Mammalia; order Primates; family Cercopithecidae; genus Macaca; species Macaca thibetana. The sequence goes on along the minus strand of NC_065579.1, from coordinate 97,122,711 downwards.
CAACCTCACTAATTAAAGAAATATAAGGCTGGGTGAGGTGGCTCATGCCTGTAATCCCTGCACTTTGGGAGGCCGAGGTGGGCAGATCACAAGATCAGGAGATCAAGACCATCCTGGCTAACACGGTGAAACCACGTCTCTACTAAAAATACAAAAAATTAGCCAGGCGTGGTGGTGGGCACCTGTAGTCCCAGCTACTTGGGAGGCTGAGGCAGGAGAATGGCATGAACCCGGGAGGTGGAGCTTGCAGTGAGTCGAGATCACACCACTGTACTACAGCCTGGGCGACAAAGCGAGACTCCATCTCAAAAAAAAAAAAAAAAAAAAAGAAAAATATAAACAAAAACAATCATACCAATTAACTTTTAAAATTTTAAATTGTAATATTTATTGTTGATAAGATTGAAATTAAGTACTGTATTCATACATTTCTAATAGCAGAGTAAATTGGTACAACCTTTTAAAAAGGCAATATTGCAGCATGTTTTTAAAACATAAAATAATTACATTTTTGGATTTGGTTAATCTCATTCTTGGGAATTTATTTCAAGCAAATCATTCAAAAGAAAGGGAAAAAAACACTATATTCATGACATTGTTGACAACACCACTATTTGCAATAGCTCACAGATAGAAATGTCCTAATGCCCATCAATGCATTTTAATAAAAATGAACTAACACCAACTGGATGGATATCGGGGCGGGGAATGTGATTAAGACACAGTCTCACCCGGGCACAGTGGCTCATGCCTGCAATCTCAGTACCTTGGAAGGCGAGATGGATGGATTGCTTGAGCTCAGGAGTTCAAGATCAGCCTGGGCAACAACGCAAAATCTCATCTCTGCAAAAAATACAAAAATTAAATCAAGTGTGGTGGTGCATGCCTGTAGTCCCAGCTACTGGAGAGGCTGAAGTGGGATGAGTGCTTGAGCCTGGGAGGTCGAGGCAGCAGTGAGCCAAGATCTTGCCACTGCACTCCAACTCCAGCCTGGGCAAAAGAGTGAGACTCTGTCTTAAAAAAAAAAAAAAAAATAAGGACACAGTATCTACCCTAAAAGCAATTCACAGTTTGGAGAAGGGAATAAAGAAACGTACTCACGCGGGTAATCAAGAAGGGTTATCACAAACAGGAATTATAGGGTATACAGAATTGGGGGAAAGGGAGGGTACTTAAGATAATAGTAATGAAAAGAAAAAGACACGTAACATTTTATCTGTTACGATTAAATTATGTATACATATGGACAAGGGTTAGCAATGGACACAGAGAAATAAAAATGGGGATCTACTGGAGTATCAGAATTGGAGGTATGGAGTATATTTTTCTTTAAATCTTGCTTAGTTATAATTTATTGGTACAATACTGTGATAAATTTTTCACTGTCCTATAAGATTCATAATACATGAACACACTATGAATTATGTGGTCTCAGCCTACAAAATACCAGTGTCATAATCAAATGAAACTGAGATCCAACTGTATTGCTTAAAACTAATTCAAGTTTTAGGAAGTCCAAGCGGTTACCACCTTCTTCGCACACCTGTGTATCTCAACAGTTGACTCTGCTACATATACAATGTGATCCTCACACATATATTCATTTAGGTACCACCCATTCCCAACAAACATGGCTGGACGCTAACCCTCTTCCCCACCCCGAGCTGTGATCAAGGCTGCAGTTGTTCTCCCCAAGCCCTCTCTCTCTCACCCCCATTTTTTCTTTCAGTTTCTGACCTCTCACCAGAGAGGCTCAGGAGCAAGATCTTCAGCCACTCCCAATCTTGAGCATGGGAAGATAGAAACTGTAACTGGCTACAGCCCATACATGTGTGGGAGCAGGATCTTGGGATATCTTTCAGCAGTGCAGGGACACAAGTAGGAATGAGAAGCTTGGGATCCCTGACCTCAAAGAGCCTAGCTTAGGTTACAAAGCATCAATAGGGGTACCTGAATGAGAAAGGTGGTGCAATCACAATAGCATGTGAATCACGGCATCGCTCTCTGGGTTTGAATTCTGACCACTCATACCCACTATGCATCTGTAAAATGATGACAGTAATAACCCCTTACCTCACACTTATTGTAGGACTGAGATGAAGCATATAAAGTCTGTATCACAGGACCTGGTTCATGGTAAGAATGTAATAAATGGTAGTGTAACTATGTGTTATTTCTATTATTGGGGACTTTCTGGACAGCCCTGTTCCTTATAACAGGCCCACTACTCACATAAGGGAGGAGTGAAAACATCTGGGTCTCAGTAGCAAATGGCAGGCCATGCCAGCAATTTACTCTGAACATTCTCTACAACCTGCCTCCCACCACCATTTGCCTATTGTGCACTGCACCCCATTAAGGATACTCAAGGTTGCCAGCAGCAGGCAGAGTTACTGATGCTATCACAACTGGACATCGAGATTTCAGCCATGAAACCAAACTGGACACTCCAGCGGGGAGCAGGGGTACCAAACTGGAGATTTCTAAGCTTGACTCCTAGCCAACTTTACCTTAATTCACTCTGTAGACTTTCTTCACAGCAGCCCCTACACATGTTCCAGGTTCATTTAAGAGCCTATCTTTACTACAGAGCAACAACCTGGGAAATACAAATTATAGTTCACATAAAACACAATTACATGATAAAAACCCTTATTTAAGCCTGGGTGCGGTGGCTCACGCCTGTAATCCCTACACTTTGGGAGGTCGAGGTGGGTGGATCACCTGAGGTCAGGAGTTCAAGACCAGCCTGGCCAACATGGTGAAACCCTATCTCTACTAAAAATACAATAATTGGCGGGGCGTGGTGGTGGGTGCCTGTAATTCCAGCTACCTGGGAGGCTGAAGCAGGAGAATCGCTTGAACCCAGAAGGCAGAGGTTGCAGTGAGCGGAGATTGTGCCACTGTACTCCAGCCTAGGCCACAAAGCAAGACTCAGTATCAAAACAATCAAACAAGCAAAAATGTTATTTAAGAAGGGTTCTTGGTGGTTCCAGTCATTCCTCTGAGAATTTTACACTCCCAAGTTCTTGTCCAGTCACACTACTTATCTCTCCAGGGCTTAATGGAGTTCCCTTTAGCTCCCAAGATCCCAGGAAAAGCAGTGCCTTTTGCCCCAAGGTACTCTGACTGTAGGGCCAACAAATTCTCTTCAATTGTTCAACCCACTAACCTGACAGACTCCTGATTTGATCCATAAAGACAGTCTAATGCCCTACAATTCAAAGGGTGGTTTGTGGGCTAGTGTCCGTCTGTGGACTCTTTCTCACTGGCCTCTAAGTCCAGAAATTGAGAATAAACGGTTAAAAATTTATATAGCATTTTACATTGCCAGGACATCCAAGCATACGATCAGCGAACTCATTTCACACAAGGTTTATACCAGTTTGGAACCCATCAATGGGTCACATGAAGCATGAACTATGTGTTAGTCATGTGCAACAGAAGCATTTATTTGTCTCTGAAAGATTGGTTGGGGGAGTGGGAGACTAATCCTTAACCAGAGGCAGTATGGAAAGTTCTGGTTTAACCTCTACTCAATTTTCCAAAGATGATCCAGAAAAGCTTAGCAGACTTATGATAGTTAATATTAGGTGTCAACTTTATTGGATTGAAGGATGCCTACATAGCTGGTCAAGTACTGTTTCTGGGTGTGTCTGTGAGGGTGTTGCCAGAGGAGTCTGACATTTGAGTCAGTGGACTAGGAGAGGAAGACCCAGCCTCAATGTGGGTGAGCACCATCCAACTGGCTACCAGCACAACTAAAACATACCAGGGGGGAGAATGTAGGATCCTTGCTTGCTGGGTCTTCTGGCTTTCATCTTTCTCCTGTGCTGGATGCTTCCCTCTGTTCCTCCTGCCCTAGAACATCAGACTCTAGGTTCTTTGGCCTTTAGACTCTTGGATTTACACCAGTGGTTTGCTGGGGGCTCTTGGGCCTTTGGGCTGCACTGTCAATTTCCCCGCTTTTGAGGTTTTCAGACTCAGACTAAGCCACTACTGGCTTCTTTCTTCCCTAGCTGGCAGACTACCTACTGTGAGACTTCGCTTTGTGATTGTGTGAGCCAATTCTCCCTAATAAACTCCCTTCCATGTGTGTCTATACACACACACACACACACACACACACACACACACACACACACACATATATATATATATATCCTATTAGTTCTGTCCCTCTGGAGAACCCTGACTAATACAAGACTGGTTAGCTATCTTTTCTATTTCACAAAACAGTTTTTAAAACATGAATGGCGGACAGAAGGAACAGAAATATCGCATGGTCATCTTCTTATTTTCCAATAAAGGATATCAAAAACAAATGCATAACTGTAACAAAAGCATACAAGGCTCATGATTACTTCAAAAAAGATAATTTTTATGCCAAAAAGAGAAAGAATAACAATGCGTAAGTTTCCAAGAACTGTGGGTCATCCTATGTACACATATAAACCTCATATATACATAGATTTCTACCACATTTCCTTCATTTTCTAACTTCAAATTAGTGGAAATTTTATCACGGACTTCCCCTAGTCCACAGACTCCCATTTTGGAACTGCTGGTCTATTTTGCCTGGCTCCTATTTCACCAACCCTTAATTCTTCCCATGCTGTCAATGACCTTGCTAGAAAGCAGATCGACTATACATATAGCCCTGCTTTAAACTCCTGATCAGCTTCCCCTGGCAAGAATAAAGTCAATCTCATTAGCATGGCATACCAGCTTCTTAGTAATTTAAATGTTGTTCACCTCTTCAACATTAATTCTTAGAGTAACCCTCAACATCACGCTAAATATTTTCAGCTCCCTACTATGTCTGGATGGCCCAATATGCCCCAGACACAAGGAGTTCCATGCAGGCTGGTAATTACAAATAAATGAGATTAACATAATCCAGTTGGTCTGAGCTTAATATACAGGTGGGGGAGACTGTTTCATGTGAGTACTCAGTCTCCTTTATCTTCTTCTTGGCCTGGTAACCTCTCAATCTTATGAACGGATCTCAAGGACAAGTTCCCTTTTTGTCAGATATCTAGAAACAGTCCATGGATGCATTACCCATCATCCCTCATATGCAATGTAGTTACCAATAATGCACTCAGGCCATAAATACCACAGCCTGGACCTCCAGGGATGTTTCTTCTTGCTCTCTGGATTGATACTCCTCATCCTGGGGTTCCCAAACCTCTTTGCTGTTTGAATAAATCTGTGGACTCCATTAACTGAGGTTCTTTCTTTTCTCAGCTCACAGTATGTCTCCTCTAGACCATTTCTCTACGTGACAATGCTGCTTTCAGCTACCAGACCTTGTTCTGAGTTCATACTTTCTAACCTTGGATAAAATGGTCTCTAAGTAGGTTGTGACTATTCTGGCTCAAAGTCACCAACATCTAGCTCGCTTACATTTTTCTAAACTGTAGCTTCTGGCCAAGCATAGCCTTTGACTATAACAAAGGGTAACCTTTGACTATAACAAAGGATAACCTTTGCAAAGCACAACCTTTGCCTACAACAAAGGGTAACATTTGCAAAGGGGAGACAAGGGAAAGGGAGGTAATTCATCACTCTGTTCCTGAAAATGTCATCTAGAAGCAGTCAACCTACAAAAGCTTATATACCTTTTTCATAAATAACACTGCTTGACCCAGTTATGGAAGGAAGAAAAGACAGACACATGAAAAGTAGACAGTAAATTATTCTTTTGGACCTAGAGAAGATGTCCCCATATAGAAAACAACAAACTGACTTTTTGGAGACAGGGTCTTGCTCTGTCACCCAAGCTGGAGAGCAATGGCATGATGCTGACTCGGTGCAGCCTCAAACTCCTGGGCTCAAGTGGTCCTCCTGCCTCAGCCTCCTGAGTAGCTAGGACTACAGGTGTGCACCACCACACCCATCTCATTTTTTTATTTTTTGTAGAGATGGAGGTCTTGCTATGTTGCCCAAGCTGGTCTTGAACTCCTGGCCTCCAGTGATCCTCCTGCCTCAGCCTCCCAAAGTGCTGGGATTACAGGTCTGAGCCACCATGCCCAGCCACAAACTGACTTTTTGTTTAACAATTCAGTCTCCTGTGAAATGTCAAATGAACCCAGTGGCTAATATTCATTGAATGTTGCACCCCAGATGAAATCAACCCTGAAAAAGTAAAACTGAGGACCGGTTCCCATTTACTACTATGTTACGGCCTCCTATGAGGTCAAGGCATAAACACCTCTCTAAAAAGTCCATTTCTGGCAGCAATATCTTCAGTTTCTATTTGAATCCTTCTCTTCCTGAGTTGAGTGAACTCACTCACTTCTGCCATTCTTATAATGTACTCAAATGATCATGCTATATATTCATTTACAGTGGAAATATATTCATATTTCCTGACCTTTTCTCACCTAATCATTGCTTCTTGCCCTTGCTACAACAGACAAAAACAGAAACCTATGTCCACCACAGGGTATAAAATTGAGCAGCAAGCATGCTGTGGCCATCTACAGAAAGGTAAAAATGCAAAATGGAGGAGGGTGCAAGTAAGACTGAAATTAAAAGGCAGTATGAAATTTACAAAGGGCAAAGGGCCTATGTAAGTCCAGGAAAGATCACAGAAAGGAGAGAAGTGAAGACGGCATTTGGGGGAGCTCTAGTGTAGTTTTTCTGACACTGAAAAAAGTCTGAACTGTGACTGCAATGTTTGTCCCATACATCAGATTTATAGAAAATCTGTATACCTGGTCCTTGCAGATGCGTTTCATGCTGAGAACTAACACTAGTATTTCTTTCTGATTTCTTTTGTAGATGGTTTGTATTTTCTACATGAAGTTTCTCATTACTGTTTATCTCCTTCACAGAACCTTTCTCGTTTTTATTCATTTCATCCCTTGTGAAATCTCTTTTATGTCTCACTAACTTGCCCTTTGATCTGTAAATTATCTTGAATACCAGGTCCCCCTCTCAGATATTCACCTGATACCATGCCACAAGATTTGTGTTTATCAGAAAGTATTTGTTTTGACGTCAGATGCTCATTCTCAGCCGAGGTTTTTCCACCTGATTAGAGAAGAAGAAATACAAATACCCACCTCTCAGCAATGCTAGAGGGAAGTATACCAGAAGTTAGCAAACATTTCTTGTAAATGACTAGATAGTAAATGTTTTAGGCTCTTCAGGCCATACAATTATCTGTTGCAAGTACTCAACCCTATCATGTAATGTGAATGCAGACATAGACAAAACATAATGAATGAACATAACTGTATTTCAATAAAACTTCATTTATAGACACTGAAATTTGAATTTCAAATAATTTTCATGTGTTACAAAATATTCTTCTATTGATTTCTTTCAGCCACTAAAAATTCAACCATTCTTATTTCACAGGTCATCTACAAAAAGACCAGTGGTAGGCCAGATTTTGGCCTACGGGTCATAGTTTGCCTGAATTAATCAGCAAGTAAGATTAGTATGTCCTATTATTACACAGCTTTTGTGTCCTTATAAAATGCTTTTCTTTAAAGACAAAAGGTCTCAATCTGTCACCCAGGACTAAGTACAGTAGGGTGATCACAGCCCACTGAAGCCTTGAACTCCTGGGCTCAAGCAATCCTCCTGCCTTAGCCTCTTGAGCAGCTGGAACTACAGGCATGTAATACCACACCTGGCTAATGGTATGTTTTCAGAGATGGGGGTCTTACTATGTTGCCCATGCTGGTCTCAAACTCCTACCTTCAAGCAATCCTCCCGCCACAGCCTTCCAAGTAGCAGGGGTTACAGATATAAGCCATCACACCTGAAATGACTTTAAAGCATTTAGGGAATAAAGTGAGAAAAGGAAAAGTCCTGAATCCCGAGAGGGAAGAGAAAGCTTTATCAGAGTTTAGAAGTCCAAAGAGAGTTCAAGATGAGAAGATAGCTAAGAAGATAGGAGAAATCAAAAAGGGAAGGTCATGGGCTATGGGAATGAGTGGTAGTGTAAAAATACCAACAACAAATAAGGATGGGAACACGAAACAGAGGACTCAGATACAGTAGGGAAAGAATGGAGACATAATTGGGAGGCATAAAGTTAGGAGAGAATCTCTTAATTAAGTGAAAAACAACAAAAAATATCAAGTAACTCTGCATAAAGTGTTATGGCATAAATGAGAAAAGTATTATATTATTCCTGCTGTCAGAAAGCCTGTAACTTCCTTGGGAAAGATAATATACACACTATAGTTAGAGAACACAGTACTGGATTTGCAGAATGCATATCTAACCCACCACCCAAAATAACCACTCATGAATCATAAAGTCACTAAGTCTTTGCCAAAGACTAGCCAATGAAATCCAGCAGTATAAGGATTGTACATCACTGACTATGATTTATCCAAGGAATGGAGGGTGGGGTTCAACACACCAAAATCAATCAATGTAATATATACCACATTAATAGAATACAGGAAAGAACCAAATTTATCCGTCACAGAATATCATTTCACAAACTTTAACACCCTTCCACGACAAAAACTCAACAAATTAGCAACTTGATAACTTGATAAAGAGCATTTACAAGAAAATCATAGCTAACATCATACTTACTGGTAAAAGATTGAATGCTTTCCCCATAAGATCAAGAATAAGACAAGAACGTCCACTCTTGCAACTTGTATCCAACATTGTGCTAAAGGTTCTAGCCAGAGTAATTAGGCAAGAAAAAAAGTAAAAGGCATTCAGATTAGAAAGGAAGAGTTTGTAAAACTCTATTTGCAGATGACATAATTTTGTATATAGAAAATACAAAGAAATTCACCAAAATTCAAAACTGTTGTGCTTCAAAGGACAGTATTAGGAAAGTGAAAAGACAATTCACAAGATGGGATGAAATATTTGTAAACCATGTATCTGACACGGCTTTAGTATCTAGATGTCAAAACTCTTTTTTTTTTTTTTTTTTTTGAGATGGAGTCTCGCTTTGTCGCCCAGGCTGGAGTGCGGTGGCCGGATCTCAGCTCACTGCAAGTCCGCCTCCCGGGTTTACGCCATTCTCCTGCCTCAGCCTCCCAGTAGCTGGGACCACAGGCGCCGCCACCACGCCCGGCTAATTTTTTGTATTTTTAGTAGAGACGGGGTTTCACCGTGTTAGCCAGGATGGTCTCGATCTCCTGACCTCGTGATCCGCCCGCCTCGGCCTCCCAAAGTGCTGGGATTACAGGCGTGAGCCACAAAACTCTTAAAACACAAAAATAAAAGGAAAAGTAACCAATTTTAAAATGTGCACAGTTTGAAAAGACATTTCTCCAAAGAGGATACATAAATGGCCAATAAGCACACTGAAAGACTCTCAATGTCATTAGTCACTGGAGAAATGCAAATAAAACTTCAATGAGGCAGCACTTCACATCACCAGGATGCCCACAGCCAAAAAGGTAGACAATATTAAGTGTTGGTGAGGACGTGAAGAATTAGGAACCCTTATACATTGCTGGAGGAAATGTAAATTGGTATAGCCACTTCAGAAAAAGTTTTGGCATTCCTCGAAATGTTATACAAAGAGTTACCATTAAGACCCAACAAGTATCTATCCAGAGTATGTACCCATGAGAAAACACATCTGCATTATAACTTGTATACTACTATACTGATGCATGTTACAAAATGGATTAACCTTGAAAACATTATGTTAAGTGAAAGCCAGTGGCAAAAGGCCACATGTTGTATGACTGCATTAATACCAACTATCCCTAATGAGAAAATTTATGGAAACAAAAAGTAGATAGGTAGTTGCGTAAAACCAAGAGTTGGGATTGGGTATGGTGAATAATTCCTAACAGATAGAGGTTTCTAAAGATCTAAAAGTAGACTGTGGCATGCCTGCACAACTCTGTGAATATTCTAAATACCACTTAATTGTATACTTTAAATGGGTGAATTGTATGATTTGTGAATTATATCTCCACAAAGCTGTTTAAAAAAGGACATGAGAGCCTGCTTTGTACATCAAAATGAGTTATTTTAATGAATGAAAAACATTAAATCTACCAGTCTACAGAAAAAGAAAATGTGTGTTTGACATCGTTTAAGGTAGCTCTTACATCAACTCCTTACTTGGAAAACTGGTATTTAAATATCAAGAATTAAGCCTTTCTCCTGTCTTCCCAGCATTGACGATTTTGAAAAATCTTTGATACTATTGTACGTAACACTGCTTTAGCTAAGTAAGTATATCTTCTTAGTTCCAAGTATCCTAGAGGGGAGGAAAATCATAACAACTGTAAGCTACCTTAAAATATTTCAGTATAAAATTATTTAAAATTTTTAATATATTAGTTTTCATGAAAAACAAAAATTTTTCTACTTGTTCTATTGGTCAGTGGACAAGATAATACTGCACCAAGTTTATCAATTTTGTAAAACTGGAGAAACTGGAAAAAAGTGATCACAAATAACCTGTAAAGTATTTAGAAAAACTGTTCCACATATCCCCAAGAGATAAAAGCGTCCCCGTGTGTGAAATACAGAAGCAGAGTGTTGTGCACTACACTTTAAAGGAATGGGAAGCTATGAATAACACACCAGTCAGAAAGAATGTGATCGAGGATCCCAGTGTACTCCATGATGTTGGGCACAGAGAACACACACCTTTCATTTTGATGAAATGAAGGCAAAGGAAGAGACAAAGCTGGAGAAGATCTCTCTTGCTTAACTCACCTATCAGGCCTGCTCTCCAGTCACTCCTGCTTAGGACTCCCTGTGGCCGAATGAAACAGGACTCTTTCCCTTGCTCCAGATGAGAGACCAAAGCTGGTTTGGAAGTGGGCGGCACTGCTTGAAAAGAAGAAAACATAACAGAATAATGAGCACAGTCATAGGGGTCAAAGTCAAGCCCACGGCTGCAAGAACAAGCAAGGGAGGTGAGGAGGGTAATTCCTGGGTGAGCTATAGAAAAGGTACCCTAAAGAGGTACTGGGAGGGATCCTGGGAAGAAGAGTCAGGATGGTTCTTCCAAGGAAGCCTGAAATACCCTGGAAGGCAGATTTCTATTTAAAGGGCAACAAAATTTTTTACCTTCTTTGTCAGAGGATGAAAATCTGCCACTATGGGAAAAAGACAAATGGCTCCTAGGAGTAACTCCCAGAGGGAGACAAAGTGGCTGGGTTCTCTCAAGATAAATTGGAGGTTCAATACTAGGCTAAGGGTATCACGATATAGCTCAAGACCTATTGTACTCAGAATCACCTCTGAGGCAGGTAGGGAAGGAGGGCAGCTTTTACAACAGAAAAAGAAGGAAAGCCCTTTGCAGGTCAATAGACACCAGGGCTTTCTATACCTGGCAACCTCTGACATCACTATTTGGGGTCAGCTAATAATTATAAAAGAGCCCTTCAACCTGAGGGCCCAGGCAGAAACCAACAGCAGAGAGGCCTTACCTACAAAGGCCACAGCCTCATAGTTCTCCAGCATCACATCCCTGTACAAGGCCCTCTCGGCAGGCACCATGATGGCCCATTCCTTCGTAGTGAAGTACACAGCCACGTCCTCAAAAGCCACTGATTCCTGAAATGACAAGTTCCTACTTTCCCAGACCTCAGTACTTTGGTGATGGTCAAATCTGTCAATGAGACACCTGAGAAGGGCACCTATAATGATATGTATTCAGTATTGGGTCCTTCACATGCCTAGAGTTTTTTTGTGTAAAATTTAGGTGTGGAGGAAGAAGATGCAGAATTAAAGGTAGCCAGTCAGAGTTCAGGATACTTTCCCAGTAAGAACCAAGTACACCTCCACTATGAGCTTCTAAACATGTGACCTCCACACAGACACTGAACCTGCTGCATAGGATCTGGGCTTGGGCCCGAGCATAGAAGTGCGCATGTGGAAGGAGAACTGACCCCTGAACATAGCTGTCAGCTTAGCTCTAAGCCCCTCCCTAATTTGTATATATCCCAGTGATTATTTCAGTTACTCATATTACTCCATTTCCCAATTCTACCTTCATTCTAATCCTTCTTTCTTGCCTGTCTCCTTGCCCACTACCCCAAGCACAAAGCTCTCTGATCAGTCAATGAACTCCCACCCGCAGCCTGTCTTCATGCAGAGGTAGTGAGGTTAGAGAGGCACAGGAAAATACTGCTTACTTGAGAAAGGCTACGGTGGTGCATAAGGCTCAAGATAGGCCTAAAAAGGTGGCTATTTCAAGTTTTTAAGCCCTGGAGTCAAGCTCTGTATTTCAGAAATAGAGCTTTAGTGGAAATGGTCTTAACTTGGAGTATGAGATTAAGAGAACCTAAAATCTAAGGGATTTTAAAAACAGACACAGACGTATATGTTCACCAAATGTATGACAAAGTAACTAGAGCAATTCAGTGGATAAAAGATAGGAATCAACTGGATATGTGTATGGAGGGAAAAAGAACTTTTGACCCATGCCTCACACCTTTAATTTGAGATGAATCACACACCTAAGTATAAAGGTAAAACAATAAATCTTCTAGAAGAAAACACAGGAGAACATCTTCATGATGTCTGAGTAAGAAAAGATTTCTTATACAAAACAAACTGATATACTGGACTTCATTAAAAGTAAAATCTGTTTATCAAAAGATACCATTAGGAGAGTGAAAATGCAAGCCACTGACTGGGAGAAGTAACACATATATCTGACAAAAGACTTATAATAAATAAGAAACAATACAACTTAGGAGGAAAAAGGGTACAGTGTAATAAAAAATATGAAAAAATATCTGAACAGGGAGTTCACATAAGAGGATATGTCAATAAACCTATGAAATGGTGCTCAGCATCGCTGCTTACTAGAGATGAGGAAATTTTTAAAACCCCAATGAGATACTACGAACGAGTGACAACAAGTATTGGTAAGGATGTGGAGCAACTGTACACTGCTGATAGAAATACAAATTGGAAGAATCATTTCAGAAAATTGTTGGGCAGCATCTACTAAAACTAACCAAATGTATACTCTATGAGCTAGCAATTTTACTCAAAGAGACATACCCAAGAGAAATGAGCATCTATGTCCACAAAAAGACAAGAATGTTCACTGCATTCTTATTCATGGTAGCCCAAAATGGGAAAAACCAAAAGTCCATCCACAACAGAATGAATAAAATGTGCTATTATCACAAAATGAAAAACTACTTAGTAGTGAAAAAGAACAAATCACCGCTGTGTGCAAAGTCAGTGAAGTTCACAGACATAATGTTGAACAAAAGAAGGCAGATACAAAACAATGCATGTTTAATGATTCCACTTATATGAAGTTCAAGAACAAACAAAACTTTCCCATGGTGACAGAGGTCAGAATAGTGGTTAACTTTGGGATGAGCAGTGGATTGCTTGGGAGGCAGTACAAAAGGGACTTTTGGGGTGCTAATAATGTTCTATGTGTTTCTATGAGTGAGGTCATACAAGTGTACATAGTTCTAAAAAGCGAGCTATACTGTTAAGACTTGTGTTATATAAGTTAAACCTCAATGAGAAATGTGTGTGTGTGTGTATATATATGCATATATAAAAGTATGTTATATATTTATGTAAACGTGTATATATAGATATTTCTATGTATGTATCTAATAAACATATATGTATATACACACAGGGATACGTACAGAGACAGAAAAAAGCAGCAGCTCACCTGGGACCTGGTTGTTAAGGACACAGCTGTCATCATCTGACCTTTTTTATTCCTTTCTTGGGTAAAGGTAAAAGTCTCAGGTGCTGAAGGTGAAGAAAAAAACATTAATGGCGATAACTTTATTGACCATAAGTCCTACATACAACCTCTGACCCATCCTGTTTTGAAGGCTATATAAATAACTGTTCATTAGTTATTGTTTATCATCAGTCTCACAAAGGCGAGATAGCAGGCATACAGAGAAATGCAAAAAGGAGGTAGAAACATTCAAGGAATGAGTCATTAAAAAGTGGACTGAGAAAACTATAATTTCAGCTAATCCAGAGAAGATATCACAGGAAAGAAAACAGAAAAGGAAACTAAGGTAGACGGTAGATAGAGTGTTATAGGTGGAAAAGAAAGTCGGAATTCTGAACAGTTAAGATCCCTGAAATCCATACAGTACAGATAAGAATGAGTTATATAAAAGAAATCCATTAAACACTGTAAGACCTCAGCATGTTTTTCCTCCCATGCTACTTAATATTAGAACAAGACAGTTTCTACGACTGAAGTAATAAAAGTTTAACAGACTTTGAAAATAGTTATTAGGAATATTCTGATGTCTCCCTACTACTATTTTTCCCCTAAATACAAGATATTCAGTTTTATAAACGTGTTGGGAGTGGGTAATGAGAAAGAAAACACTACCATATTAAAAGAATCCATCAACTTCATAATGTGTCCCAAATACTCCAAGTTCCAAATGTTATAGTATAAGGAAACAAAACAATTTCATTTCTAAACTAGTTCCAACTCTCATTCTGGGTCATTTAATTAGTTCATCATTAGGAAGTAAGTCTTTTGCCTTTCAAGAGTGAATCATCAATATTTATGCATTAAAGGCAACACCTGAAATACAAAGAGCTGCCAACAGGTGGATCAGAGATATTCAAAAAGCATATAAACACATAAAAGTGCATGTACTCATAGACCTTAAAAACAACTTCCATTCCAACTCCGTATCTGCATTTTGCCTTAAGTCTTAGGATACTGCAACAGCATGGGACAAAAGACTATAAAGCCAGTGCATTGCCCCTCCCTCCAATGACTCTTCTTAGTGAATCCAGAAAGCCATTCAGGAAGGTAGAGGAAGCTGAAGGTGTCAAACAGCTGTCAGGAGACGCTAGAAACGGCATCTTGGAAGTTAACAGGCATCTTGGAAGTTAACAGGGAGTCCAGTAAGGAGAAATATTTATGAGTGTAAAGAGAAGTACTTTAAAAGAAAACACAATGTAAACCTACACAAGTAATGCTGCTAAATTCATGGATGGTTTCTGTCCAAGGAAGGGTAACAAAAGCAGTGATTCATACTGAGTAAATAGGTAACCCTTGTAGTTGTGGTGTCTAATTCTCTAAAATCATGATACTATAATCGTATCGGCAATAAATGTCCCTTACAGTGGATACTTAATAGGATTGGCATATCAAACAAAAGGACTTAAGCAAAAAGGTCTGATGTGCACAGCTGACAATCTGTGAAAGGGAAATCATCTGGAAATAGAACTACAACAGAGGCCACCCTACAAAACACAAAACACTCCCTATGGAAGTGTCTTCCTATAGGAAAAACTATGTGGAGGTGAAGCATAAATAACAAGCCACATTGGAGAACAAGTCACACTCCCAACATAGTCGACTAATGGCAGGGACATCGAATGTTAACCTATGAACCTTGACAATTAAATTATGACAGTGGAGTAAAAGTTCCGAGAATGTAATGAAAAGAATATAATGAACAATGTTAAGAGGTCAAGAAATCTTTCAACATCTCCAATCCTGTACATAGAAACTATGTTAAACACTAGACACATATTAGGTGCATGATGGATACGACTAGTCCTTTCAGATTTAACATTCATATGAGCCAATCCAAATCACAGGGCTCCATATTTTCCAAAATGGGACATCCTGGGGACGGGTAGGGAATACATTTTAGTATTCTCAAATTTTTGGTTGCTCTACAACAGTAACAAGTTTCAAGACTGGCGTACACTATGCCAGGCGAAAATAACTGATCACCAACTGATTTTCTGTGACCAACTGAAAACGGGGAAACTGACAAGCTGAGGGGTAGGGTTGGGATTTCCGCATCCGGGGCAAAGACAAGGGGGCTGGAGCGACCGAGGGGCGTGTTCTGTTGCTAGAAGGTTCTGGAGTGTGGACAGTTAAAACTTTTTGTGGGCTTCGAAGTTAACATGTGAATGTGTGTCAGTATCTGACTCTGAGTGGGCCACAGGCTGCCCCGGGTACAGAGAAACGAGGGGGTGGGAGTCGCGGCCACAGTTCCGGGCCTCTGCCAGTTCCCCATCTCGACGCTACCGAGCCAAGCTCAGGGATCAGCATGAGGACCCCAGTACCAGCAGTAGCCGCGCCCGCCTCCCTCGTGGCCCTTTCCCGTCCTCCTCAGACCCGCTCACCGTGGACTCCTGGCGGCCTCTGCAGCTTTTCAGCAAGCAGAGATGGTGGGCGCCCCTCACCGATCCTCACAAACCAAAACCTCACGCGACAAAAACGAAGGCGGTCCCGGAAGTGCGTCATCACACCGACTGGCCAACCCATACACTCTCTGGATTTCTCTCTAGGACTCCTGGAGGACCCCACATCTTGGTGCTTCCCTCCTAATTCCCGCGAGGAAAAGGGCACGCTGGCGAGATAGGCTCTTGGCGTTCCTCCAGAGCCCGATTCTGAGTCGAGGCACCTTGCTCGTGACACTGCATCATCCTGTCAACCTTGAATACTGGCTTCCAGTGCCTTTATTACTGTTCTACAATAACTGCAACTACAAGTCTTACCCAGAATATGCAAGAAAATGTGATTGGTTATATGTTTTACTGATCTTGTTAAATTTAGCATTTGGATTGTTATAGCATAATCAACGAATCACACATTATACAACCAGGACTTCTTTTGAATTGCTGTAATGATTGCACTCCTAGAATGTGATGTGTTTCAATGTTGCTGACGCATCTCACTTCCATACATTACCACTAGCAGAGAGGATTAGCAATGGACCATGGGCAAAGTGAGAGTGGTCAATTTACCCAAGAAATATTCATCCCCTGTCCGGCACAGCTTAACACTGTCCCAGGAAAACAGCGTCACTGCATCAATCAGAGGTAAGAAAGGATACCTATCATGGTGAGAAACCTGTTGAAAGCCCTTAGAGGATATAGGTGTGGCCACCCCAGAGAACTTCCTGACATGCTGTGCCAAAGCCTGTGGCGAGGGTAGAGTAACTGCCTTGATGCCAGCAGTGAAGGGTGTGAAGAATAAGGGACATTTGCTCCCACCTCCATTGTCCTTGAGTGTTGTGTATCACATGACATCACTGTAGGAAGACAAATGAGCACAGGCTGACACAGGGGCCCACACATGCAGCTCACATCTGCTGCAGGGGTTTGCAGTCTACCCCTAATAGCCCAGAGCCTTGAATTCACCCTGTGCCTGACATAAGTGAGAGCCACCCAAAGTCACTGCTGGCACCGTTCTGGTAGCTCAGTCCCTTTTCTTTATTTTTCAGTATTTTTAAAAGTGTGATTCTTTTTTAAAAATCAAGACATTCACCTCAAGATGTAGAAAACTGAAAAGAGCATGGCCCCACCCTTACAACAACAAAAAACAGCCAGATAATCTAAAATTTTCTCTTGAACACATCAGAAAACTAAGATCTGGGGACAAACAACTTAATCTAAAATCTGATGTAAGACAGGCACTTTAGGCCGGGCGCGGTGGCTCAAGCCTGTAATCCCAGCACTTTGGGAGGCCGAGACGGGCGGATCATGAGGTCAGGAGATCGAGACCATCCTGGCTAACACGGCGAAACCCCGTCTCTACTAAAAACACAAAAAATTAGCCGGGCGTGGTGGCGGCGCCTGTAGTCCCAGCTACTCGGGAGGCTGAGGCAGGAGAATGGCGGGAACCCGGGAGGCGGAGCTTGCAGTGAGCTGAGATCCGGCCACTGCACTCCAGCCTGGGCGACAGAGCGAGACTCCGCCTCAAAAAAAAAAAAAAAAAAAAAAAAACAGGCACTTTCAAGGAGAGATGGTTGTAAGCACTTTTTACGTAGGACAGATGCCATTGGATGCCATGTAAGCTGTTAAGAAGAAATCAGCTAAAATGTATAGTGAGTTGCTGAGGTCCAAGTATTGGCTAGCCTGAGAATATAGAGACTACAGAACTCCTGTGAACCATAGACACAAGCAGAATTTCCACCCTCTTGTATATTCTTCTCTATGGACATCATCAAATGTGTGCACACACTCATACACACATACAATTGACAGTAAGGCAAGAAGAATCTTATGAAAACCTGCCCCCTAGAAAAAGACCTGAATCCCCATCCAGGACCTTCTCCCCTATTTCCCCTACAGAACAAAAGCCCTAAGCCTCTGAGGATGAAGAAGCAAATCCTGTCACCCTTAGGGACTGGTTAAGATCCAGTGGAACCGAGGGGAGGAAAGAGAACAAAAAGCTCTCTATTCATGAAGTAGGGGTAGAATTACATCCTGGGTCCAGACCATAGAGGTCTCCTACAGCTGGGGATAGGGCAACATCCCTTAATAGACCCCACCCTTAAGCCTCAGAGACACAGTGCCTACCTAAGATTAAAGCTGAATCACAACAGAAAATCCCTCCTACCACCATCAAAATATCAAATGCTGAGTCACTAAGAATAGCAGTCTACTGCTAGAAGGATAAGAACATGGAGAAAGACCCCTCTCTGAGGCACAGGAATGAAGGGAAGGCCTCAAGGTGAGAGTGGTGCAAACTCTAAGAAAATCTCCTTTAGCAAACCATCCCACACACTAAACTCAAGGTAATACTGGAAGAATTCAAAGCCTGTGGATAACCATAGCAACAAAAACACCTAAACATAGTTTAACTCCTGATTAGATCAACTCAAGCCTCCACAATAAAGATCTACCAAAAGAAAAAGTATGCCTGTTTCATTTTTCCTTAGTCGCTATATGTATTTGTGTGTATGTATGTGTATGTGCATATATGAGTGTATACTATATGTGTATAGTATGTGTGTATAAATATATATATACATACACAAATATTTGAATGCAGCCAGAGAAAAAAGACACTTTACATACAGAGAAACACAAACAAGAATTACAACCAATTTTGCGTCAGAAACCATGCAAGCCAGAGATAATGTAGTAACATCTTTAAAGTGCTGATGGTAGGTCGGAGAAAGGTCAGGAACTCATCAACCCAGAATTTTATATCCCGCAAAAATATTTTTCAATAATGCAGGAGATATAGATATTTTTTCAGATAAACAAAACAAAATTCATTGCCACCAGATCTGTACCATAAGAAATGTTAACAGGTGTTCTTCAGGCAGAATGAATATGATACCAGACAAAAACTTGGACGTACACAAAGAAATGATGACCTCCAGAAATGTCAAGAAATGAAAATAAATATAAAGTTAACTTTTTTCTTATTTTAAAAATTAAAAGATAAGTCACTGTCAAAAGAAAAATAATATCAAGGTACTATGTTAATACCATATGTAAAAGTAAGACATGACAAAAAATAGCACAAATGTTGGGAGAGAAGGTTTGGCAGTTTGTGTTGCAAAACCCATACACTACATGAGAAGTGACATAATATTATTTGGAAATAGACTCTAATTATAGATATATATTGTAAGCTCTGAAAACATGCATTAAATTTTTCAGTAGAAATAATAAATCAATTATGGGGATAACACGGAATCACAGAAAATCCTCAATTCAAAAGAAGATTTAAAAGAGAGAAAAAAAAAGAACAGATAGAACAAATATAAAACAATTAGCAAATGATAGATTTTAATTCAGTCATGTCAATAATTATATTAAATCGTGCTCTAAAGGCACTAATTAAAAGACAGAGGCCGGGCGCAGTGGCTCACGCCTGTAATCCTGGCACTTTGGGAGGCTGAGGTGGGCAGATCACCAGGTCAGGGGTTCAAGACCAGCCTGGCCAACATGGTGAAACCCCGTCTCTACTGAAAATACAAAAATTAGCTGGGCATGATGGCGCGTTCCTGTAATCCCAGGTACTCAGGAGGTTGAGGCAGGAGAATTACTTGAACCAGGACCCAGGAAGAGAAGGTTGCAGTGAGCCAAGATTGCACCACTGCACTCCAGCCTGGGCGATAGAGCGAGACTCCGTCTCAAAAAAAAAAAAAAAAAAAGAATGTAAGATTTAATTTCTTTTAAAATGCAAGAATCAACTGCATGCTGCATACAAGAAACGTGCTTTAAATATAAACACATAGAAAATGTTAAGTAAAAAGATGCCTGAGGTTCTAGGAAAGATATAATTAGCCTATCCTACCTAGTTGTTTCTACTAAATGCAGGTCTAAAACTTGGGTAGAATGCATACAGTAGGTATTTGACTCTGAAAGGTAAACAGGAGTAAGCTGTTTGAGGAGCAACAGAAGTGAAAATACCACAAGATCGACACTGAGCTTACCATTTTTTCTTCTCATATTCCCTAACCAGAAATGTACATAGCCCAAATTCTGAAAGTGTGCATCAGCAGAGACAGAAGTAAGGGAGAAGCCCTCGAGTTCTATGATGGCTTAAGGAGTGGAAAGTAGTCATCTGATGCTCTGGAAGAGAATAGAAA
Organism: Macaca thibetana thibetana; assembly: GCF_024542745.1. Lineage (NCBI taxonomy): Eukaryota > Metazoa > Chordata > Mammalia > Primates > Cercopithecidae > Macaca > Macaca thibetana. Next base: position 97,102,417 of record NC_065579.1, on the reverse strand, counting down.
TCCTCTGATTTCTTTTCTTTATACTTCCATGCCCCAGTCCCAAGTAATCTGTGCTGGGGATAGAAGCAAGACTAATGGGTGTTGTCCAAAACCTAAAACTCAGAGAGAGTAAGAATCTTTCTCTCTGATCAGAGGAGCTGTGATCTCAAGAGGGTGAGAGAAACTCAAGCTGCTTTTTTAGTTTCTCCGTCCTCTCACTGCTTAGTGTGACCATAAGGGAGTAGCATACAGTTTCCACTGCAAAAAGTTTATAACAGAGAGGTCTAGATAAAACCTCAGCTTTCTACCTGGAGGATCAGAAAAGAGGGGCAAGGGCCGGGCAAGGTGGCTCACGCCTGTAATCTTAGCGCTTTTGGAGGCTGAGGAAGGCAGATCACTGAAGGTCAGGAGATTGAGACCAGCCTGGCCAACATGGGAAAACCCCATCTCTCCCAAAAATACAAAAATTAGCTGGGTGTGGTGGCGGGCGCCTATAATCCCAGCTACTTGAGAGGCTGAGGCATGAGAATCGCTTGAGTCCAGGAGGTGGAGGTTGCAGTGAGCAAAGATCGTGCCACTGCACTCTGGCCTGGGCAACAAAGTGAGACTCTGTCTCAAAAAAAAAAAAAAAAAAAAGAAAGAAAGAAAGAAAAGAAAGGAAAGAAAGGAAAGAAAAGAAAGAAAAGAAAGAAAGAAAAGCACGAATAGACCAGAAACTACTAGCGAAGTTTCAGAGAAGTTTGAGGTAGGTCAGTACGACAATTTGTTAAAGTTATTTATAAACTCCTGGGTTTACTCCTGAGTTAGACATGCATGGATGTGACCCCAAACAGCATAGACAGAACTAAATATGGAATACATCACCTTCCAAGCCCCAGAATGGCTCCTCAGTAACCTGCACAGGGGACAGATATGGATAGTATTACAAAAAGTTTTGAAAAATGAACTGATATTAGGATTTAAAAAAATCAAAGAAAAATGGCCAGATTTTGCACCCTGAGCCCAACAGGGTTGAATTGCTGCTTTTTAAAAAATTAGCACTATACTTAAAATTTAAACATGCTTTGGGGTCTCATAATACAGCATTCAAAATGTTTAGGATACTATACAAAACTACTTGGCATATAAAAAATATACACAGAAAAAATATTGTTTCATTGAAAAAAACAATCAGATGCTAATGTTAAGATGACACAGATGTTAGAATTATCTCAAAATGATTTTAAAGCACCTGTTACAAAAATATTCAAACAATTAAGAGTGGGCACTCTTGAAGTGAATGGAAAGACAGAAAACCTCACCAAAGAAATAGAAAACGAAAGAACCAAATGAAAAGTTTAGAACAACAACAAAAATAATAATAAACAAGAAACTCAGTGTATGAGCTCAATGGCAGAATGGATAGGACAGAGGAAAAAAACAGTGAACTTGCAGACAGATTCATAGAAATTATCTAATCTCAAAAACAGAAGAAAAAGATGAAAAATGCAAGGTGCCTTAGGGGCCTATGAGGACAATATGGAAAGGTCTAACATTCACAGCATCAGAGTCTCAGAAGGGGAAGAGAAAGAGTGTGGTGTAGAATGAATATCTGCAGAAACGAAGGCTGAAAACTTTCCAAATTTGGTGGGAAAACATAAACCTACAGATTCAAGCTTGGTGAATTCCAAATAGTATAAACACAAACCCAGGCCTAAATATAGCATAATCAAACTACAGAATAAAAAATATTTAAAAGCTGAGCGCAGTGTCTCATGCCTGTAATGACAGCACTTTGGGAGGCCAAGGTGGGAGGATTGCTGAAGTCCAGGTGTTTGAGACCAGCCTGGGCAACAGAGCATGATCCTGTCTCTACAGAAAAAATTTAAAAATTAGCTGGGAGTGGTAGCATATGCCTGTGTCCCCAGCTATTCAGGAGGCTGAGCTGGGAGAATTGCTTGAACCCGGGAGGTCAAGGCAGTGAACCATGATCTCACCACTGCACTCTAGCCAGGCCAACAAAGTGAGACTCCATCTCAAAAAAAGAAATGTATATAAGAAAAAAAAAAAACTTGGAAGCAGTCAGAAAAAAAAATGCATTATTTATAGGGGAACAATGATTCACATTACTCTAATTTTAAATGGAACAATATATTTTAAAGTGCTACAAGAAAATAATGTAAATGGAACAATTTTTTGTTTTGTTTTGTTTTTGAGACAAGGTCTCACTCTGTCCCTGTCACCCAGGCTGCAGTGCAGTGGCACAATCTTGGCTCACTGCATCCTCTGCCTCTCAGGTTGAAGTGATCCTTCCACCTCAGCCTCCCGAGTAGCTGAGACTACAGGCATGCACCACCACTCCCTGGTTAATTTTTGTATTTTTTGTAGAGACAGGGTTTCAGCATGTTGGCTGGGTTGGTTTGAACTCCTGACCTCAAGCGATCCACCCTTCTCAGCCTCCCAAAGTGTTGGGATTACAGGCGTGAACCACCATGCCTGGCCATAAATGGAACAATATTTTTAAAGTGCTAAAAGAAAAGAACTGTCCAACCCAAAATTCTACGTTCAGTGAAAACATCCTTCAGTCAGAAAAATGCAATGCATTATTTATAGAGGAACATTGATGCACATTGCTCTAATTTTAAATGGAACAATATTTTTCAAGCGCAAAAAGAAAAGAATTGTAAACCCAAAATTTTATGTTAAGTAAAAATATCCAAGGGCCAGGTACAGTGGCCCACGCCTGTAATCCTGCATTTTGGGAGGCCAAGGCCAGTGGATCACATGAGGTCAGGAGTTCAAGACCAGCCTCACCAACATGGCAAAATCCCATCTCTGCTAAAAATACAAAAGTTAGCCAAGCGTGGTGGCAGGTGCCTGTAATCCCAGCTACTTGGGAGGCTGAGGCAGGAAAATCGTTTGAACCCAGGAGGTGGAGTTTGCAGTGAGCCGAGATTGTACCACTGCACTCCAGCCTGGGCGACAGAGCAGGACTCTTTCTCAAAAAAGAAAAGAGAAAAGAAAAGAAAAGATCCTTCAGGATATTTTTCAATGTTTTACTTTTTCAGGGAGGTCTTACTCTGACAAACATTTAAAAATAGCAAACCCAGGCTGGGCACGGTGGCTCACACCTATAATCCCAACACTTTGTGGGACTGAGGCAGGCAGATCTCCTGAGGTCAGGAGTTTGAGACCAGCCTGGCCAACATAGTGAAACCCTGTCTCTACTAAAAATACAAAAATTAGCCAGGCGTGGTGGTGGGCATCTGTAATCCCTGCTACTCAGGAGGCCGAGGCGGGATAATTTCCTGAACCTGGGAAGTGGAGTTTCCGGTGAGCTGAGATCATGCCACTGCACTCCAGCCTGGGCAACAGAGGGAGACTCCATCTCAAAAACAAAAACAAAAACAAAAAATAGCAAACCCATCCCCAGCACTCACAACTCCTTTCCTTCAAGCATATATGATTTATTCCTTTTGCTTATTGGCTTTTCCTCCTGACAACAATATGAACTTAAACACAGTCAATTCACTGTTCTGTCCTCAGCATCTGACACTTAATAGGCACTTGTGAAATACTGTGTCACAATAGGCGCTTGTAAAATACAGAAGTATAATGTAGGGTGACCACATACATAGTAGTCTGTAGACTATGTATTGTGGTCACCCCATAGATACAGCATGGTCTCTCACCCCAAATTTGGTTTGGATGTCTAGACTTAAGACATCATGCTCACACCAAGGGGGTAGAAAAAGATTTACTACTCCCATAACGAGTAATGGCAGGCTCCCAAGCTGGTCTGAATGGCTTGAGAGAGCAGGAGAAAGGCTCTGGTTTTGGGTTTTATGGTGTTTGGAAGGTGGGGCTGAAGTGAGGGTTTCTCCATATGGGACAGGTAAGGAAAGCAGCACCTGAGGGATTTTATCAGCTTGCCCAGATATGAAGCAGATGTGATGGGGCTTGAAAGCCGTCAGCAATCAAACATCAAAAATGGAGCCAGACTCCTTCTTTCACTGTGTAGCATGCAGTGTGGTCTTAGCATTTCCTGGTTATCTGGCTGTTGGGGCAGACTAGTGCCTAGTAAACTCACATACACTCACCAACTATCACTGTATCTACTCACCCCAGTGCAGAGAAGCCTGAAGGCTATGGCAAAATCTGAGGCTAGAATGTTTGAAGGCTCATTAAACATTTCCAAAAATAAATGGGATCACCTCTCTCCATACTCTTTTTGTCTATATGTACTGCCAAAGCGAAAACCAAACATTACCACTTCCTTGCTCAGACACCCTCAGTGTCTAATTCAGTTTCTCCAATCCCTCACCCAAGGATTTAGGACTCCACAGTATGCCCCAAATCATCTCCAACCTGGCCTCCCTTACCTCCCTGCCCACACATTTCACTGCCACACTTAAATTTCATCTGTGCCATAAATATGTTCCTGCCTGTGCCTGTTCTCTCTGCAATGCCTGCCTGCCCTTCCTTTCTTTCTATCCATATCCCTATTGCCAAATGTTCAGATGTCACTTTCTCCATGAATCTTTACTAAGACCTACAACTAAAATAACTTCCTTCCCCTAAATACATCTATTAATAACTCAACCTACCCATCCCACTTACAGAAATTCTTCTCACAGTTCCAGGTATTACAGACATTTGGTGCTTCTTAGAGACTCTTAGTTGTCCCTCAAAATGTTTTTCCCTAGTTGACAGAGATAAAACAACAACAAGAATAAGATCCTTGTATTTAACTGGTCAAGGGAATGTTCAGAATAAAGGTATTTCCCAGATGCCTTTGCATCTAGACTTGGCCACAAAATGTGAAAACCAATGAGCATGTGAGTCAGGACTCAGCAATAGTAAGCTATCTTGGGCCACACACCCCTGTTCAAAATCTGCCATTGGCTTTCCTTCATACTTACAGCAGAATCCAAAGTGATTACCATAGCCAAGTGGGTCCTATATGACCTGACCCCTGGCTCTGTCTTTGATGTCATTTCCTCCTATAATAGTTTCCTGGGGCTGCCATAACAAAATACCACAGGCTGGGTGGCTTAAACAACAAAATTTATTTTCTCACAGTTCTGGAGACTGGAAGTCCAAGATCAAGGTGCTGGCAGGGTAGGTTTCCTCTGAGCCCTCTCTCCTTAGTGTGCAGATGGCTGCTCTCTTGACGTTTCTTCACATGGCCATCCCTCTATGCATGTGCACCCCTGGTGTCTTTCTGTGTGCCCTAATCCCCACTTCTTTTTGCTTGTTTGTTTTTTGTTTTTTTTTTGAGACAAAGTCTCTCTCTGTCACCCAGGCTCAAGTGCAGTGGTGTGATCTCAGCTCACTGCAACCTTTACCTCCTGGACTCAAGCAATTCTCCTGCCTCAGCCTTCTGAGTAGCTGGGATTACAGGTGTCCACCACCACGCCCGGCTAATGTTTGTATTTTTAGTAGAGACGGGGTTTCACTATGTTGGCCAGTCCAGTCTCAAACTCCTGACCTCAGTTGATCCACCTGCTTTGGCCTCCCAAAGTGCTGGGATTATAGGCGTGAGCTACCATGCCCTAACCTCCTCTTCTTATAAGGACAACAGTCAGATTGGATTAGGGCACACTCTAATGGCCTCATTTTAATTGTATTACCATTTAAAGGCCCTGTGTCCAAATACAGTCACATTCTGTGGTACCAGGGGTTTGGGCTTCTATATATGAATTTTTGGAGGACACTATTCAGTCCACTTCCCATACTCTGAACCCATCCCACTCCTAAGCATTGCCATCTCAATGTCTCTCTCTCTCTCTCTACTTACACACTGCAAGCATGCTCCCTCCTGCCTCAGGCCCTTCGTATTTGCTATTCCCTCTACCTAGAATGCTATGCTCCCACTCATCAGCATATCTTGCTCCCTATCTTACTCTAGTCTCTGGTTCAAATGTTCCCTCATCAGAGTTTGTCTTTGACTGCCCTATCGCTCTCTATCCCCTTTCCCGGTTTTGTTGTCCTTCATAGCACTTACTATTCTTAGCATAACAATTTATACATTGTGGGGTTCTCCTTGTGTTAAAAATATACCTGGGATTTGTTTTAATTGGTTATAGTAATTGACAGACAAAGAAACAACTGCCTTTGAAAGAAGAATTTATCACATACAGCTCCCAAGAGAAGGGGCACGCCACACCAGGCAGAGCCATATGGGGAAGTACCAGGCCAGGAGACAGAGATGTGAAGCAAAATCATAGGAAAGGCCTTTATTACGTAGTGGCAGGAAGCTGTTAGGTGGGAATGTCCTCTACTGGGCAGGAAGTGAGACACAGATACTGGGGTCTATGGTTAGAGGTTTATAATATGATTTCACATGCCTGTGAAAGTCTTACTGCAGGAAATATAAACAACTTTGGCCTTTAGTTTGACCCTGTGATCAATGAATGCCAAATTATCAATCATATAATCTATAAATGTTTGTTAGAACCTCTTGCATTTTGATGTTTTGCCAATATATTCAAATATTAGTTTAATAAAGGATTAGATTCCCATATAACTGGTTTGGTTTGCCCTTCATGTATTTCCACGTCCTAAGGGCATCTCTTGCTGCCACCACTCTGTTTCCAGGTTTCATCCTGTCCTCTCAGGCCAGGTGCACTTCTGTGCATCTATCTCATTCTACCTGGGACCTCTCAAAGGTCATCCTGCTGGTCAATACAAATGGATACATCTTCGCCTTTGGACACAGATTCAATGAAATGCCTCCATTGACTTACCTCAAAACTCAAGTGAACAGAAGTTTGAAAGAACCCAAGCTCACCTGAGGCCTGGCTTTAAAAGACACAACTGTCAACCTCTGGCTTAATTCCTTTCATTGAGAAAAGTATGATTCTCATGAGCTAAGGCAGTATGTCAGCAAGACTGGACTGATCACAACTCCTGAACAGAACCTCTACCCCAGGCTCTATTTTAACATTTGACATTGTATATTGGTGGCATGACTCTATGCTCACAAAAGGGAGATAACAGGCACCTATCAGAATGCTGAGGTGAAGCACAGATGAATCTAGGTAGAAACCTGAGAATACTGGAAGTTCCATGGATCCAGGCCCATAATCACAAGATCATAGGATCACAGGAGAGGAGACTGGAGGAATCAAAGGATAGAGGATTTATAAGCCAAGAAAAAAAAATGGAGCCCCAAACTGAAATCCAAGAAGAGGGTCATGTGAACCCCAATTTGTAGCCAGTTGTTCAGAAGGGTAAGTGACAACCTACTATTGTGATTGGCACATGAAGTGGGAGGCAGTAGTGTGTGACTTAATATGTGGGAACTAACCCTACTCCAAGTAGTGTCAAATTGAATCAAATCATAGGACACCCAGTTGGTGTTTGCTGGAAAACTGGTTGTTGGTGGAGTGAAACCCCTACACATTTTGGTGATCAGAGGTGAAGTGTTGTGTTAAGTGGTATGAGACTGGGAAAAACACTTTGGTTTTTTCTGTCTCTCACAGAACTAAAGCTTCCAAGAGAAGCATCAGAAGAGTGGAAGGTTGGGACCAGCAAACCACAAGTCCTAGGCCCCAAACTAGGGTCAAGTGGAAAAGAAGGGTATAATAGTGAAATGGCCCTCCTCTCCACCTCTGCAGCTCTAATGATGTTGTTCCTACTCATTGTCACACTCAAATGGTTGCAGGATGAATATGGTCCTCTGGAAATGGAGTGAGTCCTCGGTAAGGCAAAGTGGCTGTCTCAGATTCTGCTTATTGGAGAAGTTTCCCTTTTCTTGGTCCTCCAAGTTCACATCTGAAAGGAACATGAGGAAGGATACTCATTGAGAGGGTTGAAGGGGATACTGTTCTGACTTAACAAACCATTTCCTTTTGGCATGATATTGGGGACTCAGTTGACTGCATAAAACAGAGTGCTTTTACTTATAATAGAAACATCTGAATTATAGGTATAACCATAAAGCAAATTTATTGGTTCATTTAACAACAACAACAAAAAACTCTACAGGTAGTTTGGCTTTCAAATGTGGTCTGATCCAACAGTTCATGTTGTCATTAGTGCCAGTGGTGCTACAGCTCCATTTCTCTGCAATTCTCTTGACTCTATTTTCTTCCCTCTTGTCCTCATAGTGACAAGAAAGTTAGCTACCTCTTGCTTCTGGAGCCATATGTAGGAGGCTCCACATATAGTTATGCAGTTTTTCCAGGAAGAACGTAGGGGCAGAAGTTTAAACTGTTCTGTTTGGCAAGCTGTGGTGCAAGCTGTCTGCACCCATAGGTAGGGTCAACTTTGCTTAGTACAGAGACTCCAAACTTGAACCTATGGGGCTGCACCTGCCCAGAGGAGTACCTATTTCTAAGTTCTCCACCTAGATCAAGCATCTTTTTCAGTCCCACAGGGGCTGTACTTTAATCTATTTTTCCACAGGGAAGCTTTCTTTCTGATTTGTACAAAGGCACTATATAGACTAGTAGTGGCCATGGCGATATGCTATTCAATTTAAATCCAGGGGCAAAGAGAGGAAATCTTTCCCTTAAACTATTTTTTAAAGTACTGAGCTTCACTCTGGGGAAACCCTGGTCACATGCCCATCCCTAACCAATAAACGTAGCAAAAGATATGGGACTATTTGAATTGATTCAAGCCAGTCAGGGCTTAACTACTGGTAGCTGGTAGTGTAGTTAAACCCGTCTTATATGGCTTTGAAATGTGGCTACCTATTAAAAAGAATAAAAGTGAGACTGAATGCTGGAGGAGCAACCAATCAAATCCACTGCATCACCTAGTATTGATTGCAGGGAAGTGAAAGGGCTTCTGTTCGCTCTTGAGCACTACCAAAGATTTTGTTAAGATTTTTTTTAAATGTGGCCTTCCTGATTCTGTAGTTTTGGTCTTTAAGAAACAGGATTAGGGGTTTGTCCCTATCCTCCTATATCTCCATTAAATCATTTCTGTTTCAGCAGTGACTTCAGAGAAGTTTTAAAAATTAAACTGGCAAGAAAAGGCAGAGTCCCATACCTCCAGACGCTACCTCAGTTACCGGTGCTTTAGGACAAGAGCAGTATTGCATCAGTAAGGCAGAGGGTGAGCAGCAGTAGCTGTTTAGGAGAAATTATGTTGATTTTCTATTCCCACTTTTGTGGTTCCTCTTTAATATCTTCTAGTGCTTTCATTCACTTTGACTAAGAGAGAAAATTAACTTTCCAAGTAGGCAGAGTGACTGGCTTTACAAATGATTTGAGCACCCACTATAGACAAAAACTCTTCCTCTTGATAAATTTGTGTTCCATCCCCTGGTGTTCCCTTTATGCTGAAATGTATTCATCCGTTGTCACAGGCTTTTGCTTGTTTGCTTCTTTTCTCTAGATCCAATCCTAAATTCAGAGGTAGCAGGTTTTTAAAGGCTCCAAGACATGACTAACACACTTCCAGATGGTGTTGGTCCATACAAGGGTTTCTCCACAGCGGCACTATTGGCATTTGGGGCCAGACAATTCTTTTTTGTGATGTGACAAGAAAAAAAAAGTCACATAGGTAGGGTAGGGAATCTGGAAGTTACCTCAGAAAGATGGGAAGTTATCCATTAGAGAATCTAGAATTCAGAGTATATTTTCATCAAGTTTGAAAGGTGTATCATGATGATAGAGACAGGAGACAGCAAAATGCTGCCCAGGTCATTGTGCACATGGGGCTTGCCTAAACATGCCCATGGTGAAAAATTCCATCCCTCGACACATGCACAATATGGGAAATAAATCAAAGTGGAGGGGCTCAGACTAAGGGCCCACATGCACTGACAGAATGGGGTGGGGCCACCAGGAATTTGTGCCTTATTTAGCAGGGAGGAGACTGGCCTCTTCAATTCATGTGTGGTGGCCTGTTATTCAATCTGTGAGGTGGAAAATTTGCATGCAGGACCCCTCTTTTTGTTGAGAGTTTTTCTTTTCTCTTAATAAAACCTGCCCTTCTCACTTTTCAATGTGTCTGCACGTCTAATAGTTCGTGAGACAAGAACTCGGATTTTAGCTGAACTAAGGAGCAAAAATTCTGCATCACTTTGGTGGCTCATACAGGGACATGAGGAAAGGTGAGTAAAATGAAGACCCAAAAATCTGTTTTCCTTTCGTTTCTGAGCTTTCTCATCCTCAGACATCTGCTGAAGGTAGAGGAAACTGCAGTCTCCCTGCCTTCCACTGACACTCGCAGGTGGTTGGGAATGTCAGCCTTGTCCAAGCCAGTCTTTTCTATGGTATTTTCCTTACTCTGGGGGGGGACTGTAATGTCACCTATCTTTTCTTTTACAATATTGGGGGTGTTCCACCCCCACCTTAATGACCACAGGTATGTGCACAGGATGGACAGGTGAGTGGCAGCTCCCCAACCCCGCTCCCCTCCCAGTTGGGACTGGGGCACATGGCCCAAGGGCTCCATGCGGCAGGCTGGCTGGCCAGCATTCCCTGCCACTCACCCACAGTGTCTTCCCCTCCCCCGGCCAAGGTGTCCAGCTCAGTCCAACAGCAATAAAATGTTTCTCTCCCTGTTGGAGAAACCCATAGTCATAAGAATAGGAGGATTTTCCCCCAGGTATCTTTCCCACCCTGCCCTTAAGCTGTTTTTTTTTTCTTTTCTCTACCCTGTTGGCAGTTAACACAGCCCTGCACTTAAGCTGTTTTTTATCTTTCCTTTATCCTGTCAGGAGTTAACTTTTATGCAAGAGGCTTTTTTTTTTTTCCCCCTTTTAGAAGACATTTTACTAGGCCAGGACCCAAATTCACAAGATACCATTTTCTCTCCCTTGTTGGAGGAGGGCTCAATTTCACAGCTTCACCTTTAGTATTTGGCTTATGCTAAGGAGTCCATGTAACCCCCGAGACATATTTTTGTCGCAAACTCAATTCCAAGCTTATAAACTTGAAGGCTACTGATAGCATGGGAACAGGGTGTACGTAGGCAAGAGTGGATAATCCCACCACCTAGACCCCTGTTAACATGGGTGAAAGCCGCGCTGACACCCATGGGCAGCACCCTTTCATGGTCAGTGGAACTTAGGGATATAAGGATGGAATAAGTAAAGAGGGTCCTTGTTCCTTCTCTTCCTCACATACCCCAGGCATTTGCTAGGAAGAGAAAGGAACCAGGAACACCTGCTTCCCTCTTTCTAGACAAGAAGCCATTCATCTTCAGTCTAGTTGGCTTGGAATTCAGCTTGGGGGATGGGGACCCAGAAGCCTGCCATGCCGACAAAGGGTAAAAGTTTTTTTTTTTATCAGTCAGGCCTTTGGCCTCTCTCTCCCTGTGCAAACCAATAAAAGGAATGCTAAGGATCACTGTTTATATTCTCTGTAAAGTTCTGATTAATGAAAAAGGATTTATGAGGTTGATCTTAAGCTGTAACCAACCTGGTGTGCTTTGCATGCCTTAATTGAGACTTGTTGGTTTGACCTGTGAAATTACTTTCAATAAAGATCAAAAGCCAGAAATATTGGCTGCTTGGTATGGCTAAAGTTGGGTAATAAGGGATTTAAAAGGATTTTATTAAGGAATGCTCAGCTTAATTAAAAGTGGATATCCAAGGCTGGACATGATGGCTTATAACTGTAATCCCAGCACTTTGGGAGGCCAAGGTGGGGAGATCACCTGAAGTCAGGAGTTTGAGACCATCCTAGCCAACATGGTGAAACCCTCTCTACTAAAAATACAAAAATCAGCTGGGTGTGGTGGCAAGTGCCTGTAATCCCAGCTGCTCCAGAGGCTGAGGCAGGAGAATTACTTGAACCTGGGAGGCGGAGGTTGCAGTGAGCCAAGATCACGCCACTGCACTCCAGCCTGGGCAACAAGAGGGAAACTCCATCTCAAAAAAACAAAAGTGGATATCCAAGTTCTAGGTATATTTAAAAGGTCTTTATGTTTTTCTCTTCTTGGATCTTGTTTTGCTGGAAAAAGTTTTTTTTTTCTGTAAGTTGAATTATTTTTCTCCATTTTGCCTTGCCACCCTTAATGCATGCATGAGAGGCCCTAAGATAATTTCTAAAAGCCTGAACTCCTTGGGAAAAATGGAAAAGGCAACACAGATTCCACTTTGGGAGAAACCTCTGCTTTCCTCATGGAACCCCAGGAATTAAAAGCAGATCCCTCTCAAAATCTATTTTTGTCTTCTAGCCATACCTGTTTATTGGGCCCTGGAAACAGCATGATTTCCTGGCCATGCTCTTAAAGGGCCCATGCAGAGGCCAATAATCCAATTAGGAGATTGGTAAACAAAAAAATCTTATAGCTACTGATCTTCTTCTCTCTATGTAGTTATATATGTGTTGTGTGTGATGTCTATTAAAAAGAGCTCTAATTAATTGGCATAAAGAAAAATAAGTGCTTAGATCAAATATATTTTGAAGGAAAAGTAAGAGCTGTAATGCCTCCTAGTTCACGTGACTTTAATCTTTGAGAAATAAAAACCATCTTAAAGATTATTGGTAAAATATAAATGTCTTCAAAATGTAAATATGTGATCTAAATTATGCAGTTCAGATACTAGGTTTGCTAAATGTTTTAAGGTTATGAAGTCCTTCTTTGGCTTTTGAGAACTGTTCCACTTGACTGCTTTACAGCTTGGTAAGGCCTGGGGACATATGGAATTAACCACTCCTCTATGCTGAAAAGAGTCAAGCCTGACCTGCCCCTAGAACAGAAGTAAAACAACTTACCAGGTTTTACATTAAAGTTAAGAATTGCTAAGAGTTATCATTATAACGTGTAATTGAGACTCCTGAAAATAGATTTACATGCAAGGTGTGTAAGAACAGTAAAATGTATTTTTAGTAAAAGATTATAAGAAGGCATGGGAATGTAAATTTTTGCCTAGGGTTAAAGGATTGTTTTAAATTAGATAAGATAAAGCTAAAGGTTTAAACAAGTTATGAAAGGTTTCTAAATGCTAATCTTGCAAAAGAAATTCTGTGTGTGAACATTAAATTCAAAAGGGTATTATATGGTTTTCTGTAAAATTGAGAATTGAAATAAAAGTACAATAAGATTTTCTTAAGGCACTAATCTGCTCTTTAGCAAAATGTGTAACAGGTTATAAAAGGTTTATAAGAATCTTCCCTCATGGTCAAACTGGTTAAGATTTGATAGAATGGCCTATAAGACTTCATTTTTGAAGGGGTGGCCTGCCCCTCCACACCTGTGGGTGTTTCTCGTTAGGTGGAACGAGAGACTTGAGAAAAGAAATAAGACACAGAGACAAAGTATAGAGAAAGAAAAGCTGGGGCCCAGGGGACCGGCGCTCAGCTTACAGAGGACCCACGCCGGCACCGGTCTCTGAGTTCCCTTAGTATTTATAGATAATTATCTTTACCATCTTAAAGATAAGGGAGTGGCAGGACAATAGGATCGTTTTTTAGGGAGGAAATCAGCGGTAAGACATAAGAACAAGGATCTCTGTGACATCAATAAGTTTAAAGGAAAATTCTGTGCCTAGAGATAAACCTTTTAGCAGCATTGTTTCATCCTATCACATGGGGATAAACCTTGGACAATACCTAGCTTTTTTAGGAACAAAGACACACCCTGCACACCCAAAATCCATTAAACCTTGAGTTACCACAGCACATGTCTCTTGCAAGGACAAGGTTGGGGGTAGGGTCACAGATTAACAGCATCTCAAATACAGAACAAAATGGAGTCTCTTATGTCTACTTCTTTCTATATAGACACAGTAACAGGCTGATCTCTTTCTTTTCCCCACAATGTTTTAAACTGGGGTTGACAATGCAAGGGTGAAATTTGGTTTTCTCTCTCTTGAACAGGATTTTCATGTAATAGTAAAGGCTAATTAAAGGTTTTTGCTTTTTCAAATTTTTGAGTTATCATTTTGGCAAAATTAATTACTTATAGTAACCTGGAATTCTATTTTGTGTGTGTGTGTGTGTGTGAGATGGAGTCTTGCTCTGTCACCTAGGCTGGAATGCAGTGGCACCATCTCGGTTCACGGCAATCTCTGCTTCCTGGGTTCAAGTAATTCTTGTGCCTTGGTCTCCCGAGTAGCTGGGATTACAGGCACCTGCCATCATGTCCAGCTAGTTTTTGTATTTTTAGTAGAGACAGAGTTTCATCATGTTGGCCATGCTGGTTTCAAACACCTGACCTCAGGTGATCCACCCGCCTCAACCTCCCAAAGTCCTGGTATTACAGGCGTAAGCCACCATGCAGGGCCTGGAATTCTATTTCATAACATCAAGTGTTTTAAACATCTAACATATGTGACAGGCTTCCCAAAATCAAATTTCAGCTTCAAGGTTCTTTCCCTATCCCTTGCTGTTGGATGCTACAGAGAGCCCCTGAAGCATCCAGAAGAGAGGTAAACAGGATTATTTGACATGTTTACGCACATGGAATTGTCAAAATTATGTTTAATCTTCATATTATATTTTAGTGAATATTAATATTATATGTTCCAAAATTGTATGGGATGTCTACAATTCTAATGTCTGAGTATATGCTATCAATCATAATTAAGGTTATTATGTTATTGTAAACCACAGAGATAACCAAATTTTCTTTGTCAATCATGTTTGTAACTGTAACTACCCTGGACATTTTGTCATTCATAGACAATTGTCTTGTTTTGATCCTCTTCAAAGGATGGTTTATAATCAGCCATAAGGCTTTGACAGGTGCTCTCAAATGCAGGTTTCTGATAACCTTGGAGATTGTGACATTGGAATGAAGGAAAACATGCAGGACTCACGAAGGGCTGAAATGTTAATTAATATCAAACAGAACAAGAGTTAACAGAACATACTGATCTAAAAGAAAACTGAAGTGATCTTTTTTTAAAGTTTTTGCTCGAAATGTTGCTGATCCTTGTTTTGTTTTCAGAATCAAGGAAACTTATTTTGAGCCATTTACAGCCTTTAATAATTGAGTAAGGTATACTCATGTGATCAAAATTTGGAGCATATTTGTTTTTCTCCTACTTGCTTCTCCAGAATTTGGAAACTAGTTGCGAGTATTCTTAATTTATAGCGATATAGTTTTTTGCATCAGTGCAATAAGAATCACTTTCTTTTGCAACAGGACACCATTGGAGAAACTGGTTGCTTTACCAAGGCTTTGATTGGAAGGGTATGCTTCCCTTTTAGAAATCAAGCTTGACTTACAGAGCCGATAAAAGCCCCTTGGGAAAACTGACTTCATACCTTGTCTACACAGTCCCCATACAGGTTTCCTAATCTGCAGTGAGTAAGGAATGTCACATTCTACAAGGCCCAGGAACCCCATATTCTTGGGACCTCAAGAAGAGAGGAATTCACCCAACTCATAGGTATGTGAGGGTACAAACCCATGGCTGGGCTCAGCATTAAAAATCCTAAGATTCCTTGCAGAACAGAATTCCATCAAAGTCAATTTTAAAAGCCTATGTAAAAATAATTATTCTTGCTGCACTTTATGCAAATAATCAGGCCAAATACAAGACTAAAGTTTATTTTGCAAACAACTCCATCCTATTGTGATTTATTTTTAACAAAAATGAGAACTGGAGAGAGAAACTATGTTTCAAGACTTATCATACATTTGTCTTTAGATTCTAGACTCATTAGTTGTTTTTAAGTTTTTTGCCCACATTTTAAACTAACGCTGATTATTCCTGTGAACCAACCAGCAATCTCCGGCTGCAGCTCAGCAGCAGCAAAAGGGATGAGTAATGTAAAAATCTGGATCAGTATTCTAGTTCTGGGCAATTACCCTGCAAATCCTGCCAGATGATTAGAGTAAATAAGGTGCTTATAACCCGGAGGTATCTTTTTTGGGAAAATAAGACCAAGGGAGCTAACCAAAGCCAAGCCCCATACACCCAAATCTTAGCAGGCATAACTACAGCTACCAGTTATCTGGGTGTGTCCACAGCTTTAGGATTTTTTTTAGCTGTCCTTACCATCTCCCCTTTGTTTCATTTTTATTATGCCTTCTAATAACCTAGTTTGTCTCTTCTCACCTTCAGGCCATTGAACTCCAAACGTTCATGCAATCAGAGCCTCAAACGATGGCTACCTTTTACCAGGGACCCTTAGATAGGCCTCAGGGAGATCTCACTGCTGTTTTCCCAAAACAGTGCCCCCATCAGCAGGAAGCAGTTAAGATTGATCACTATCCTTATCCTTATTCTAAGAAAAGATGTACTTATCCTTATCCTAAGTTAGATGTACTTCTTTAGAGGGGGAATGATAGAGTCAGGAGACAGCCAAATGCTGCCCAGGTCATTGTGTACAGGGGGATTGCCTAAACATGCCCATGATGAAAAATTTCATCCCTTAACACATACACAGTAAGAGAAATAAATCAGTGTGGAGTGGTTCAGACTAAGGGCCTGCCTGCACACTGGGAGAATGGGGTGGAGCCACCAGGAATTCATGCAGGGGTAGAAGACTGGGCTCTTCAGCTCATGTGTGGTGGCCTGGTATTCAATTTAGTGAGATGGAAAACCTGCATGCACGACCCCTCTTTTTGTTGAGTTTTCCTTTTCACTTAATAAATTCTGCCCTCCTCATTTTTCAGTGTGTCCCTGTGCCTAATTTTTCCTGGTCATGAGACAAGAACCTGGATTTTCGTTCAACTAAGGAGGAAAAAATCCTGCATTAATGGTATGACTTAAAGCATCAGTTAGATAGTATGCATGAAATTAACCTTAGGTCATGAGAGCCACCTATTTATTATTTTTTTGAGATGGAGTTTTGCTCTTGTTGCCCAGGCTGGAGTGCAATAGCACAATCTCGGCTCACTGCAACCTCCACCTCCCAGGTTCAAGCAATTCTCCTGCCTCAGCCTCCTGAGTAGCTGGGATTATGGGCATGCGCCACCAAACCTGGCTAATTTTTAGTAAAGATGTGGTTTCTCCATGTTGGTCAGGCTGGTCTTGAACTCCCAACCTCAGGTGATCCGCCTACCTGGGCCTCCCAAAGTGATGGGATTATAGGTGTAAGCCACCACACCCAGCAAGAGCCACCTATTTAGATGCTCAACTTCCAAGCAACTGAGATAAAACTGAGGAGCTTATGAAACTACTAAGCAAGAGGAAAAGGTGACACTGAGGAGCTGTATGAGAAAACAATGATTTCAAACACAAGACAGTATTAGTGTGGCTAAGTTGCAAATAACAGAAAACTCAACTCTAACTCGTTTGACAGAAGATGTTTATTGGCTCACATAGCTGAAAAGTTCTGAGGTAGGTCTGCTTCAGGTAAGGCTTGGTCTAGTGGCTCAAAAGATGTCACCAAGAACCTAGTTTCTCTCTGTTTAATCACTGTCTTCTTTGGTATTGGCTTTAATCCTCAGGCTCCATATGGTAGCACCTGGAAGCTTGAGAATCTCCCCTTTTAATAATAATAATAAAAAAAAGTTGCTATAATTCTAGGCCTCACATTTTCCTATGTGCCACAAAGAGGACAGATAATATCTCCTCTGGTAGCTCTCAATGAAGAAAAGCCTCTCTTTTCCAGAAAACCCTGTATCTCCTCATATCACAATGGCTCTGTGGCCAAGGGGATGGGATAAGCTGATTGACACAAGCCAAACAGGGTCCACTCATGAAGATGGTGATGGTGCTAAACCACATAGCTGAGAAAGGATACCTTCCCAAAGAACACCTGGGTAACTGTTCCCAGAGGGAAGGGGAAGAGATGATGGAAACCAATAAAAGATGACCACTTCCAAAAATGTTGTTTTATAAACTCCTGATTTCAAGTAGTTAGTTAATTCTATAATTCTTAACTTTCCTGTGTAGACTCTACATGTTCCTCATGTTTGTTTTATCTCTGGTCCTGGACCTAGGGAGGGCATTTCTGACTCTGATGCCGATACTGGATTACGTGCAAACTTTTCAACTATTGACTGGATGAAGCTATCTAACAAAGCATTAACCACCACCATAAAGTGACCATTTCTCCCTCCCTTGGCAGTGGCCTCACAACTTATCAGAATGTAGGCTATCATGGTAGTGAAGGATGCACAGACTGGGAGAGGATTTAGGATAGGAAGCAATGAGAGGGGCTGGAACTATATAAATTTTTATGAAAAAAATCTCCAGTTGAGTTTACATATTCCCAATCCCAGAATGATGTCTGATAAAACAAATGCAATCAGGTCTCTTAAGACCTGAATTGGCCAGGCGTGGTAGCTCAGGCCTATAATCCCAGCACTTTGGGAGGCCGAGGCAGGTGGATCACAAGGTCAGGAGAGCGAGACCAGCCTGGCTAACATGGTGAAACCCCGTCTCTACTAAAAATACAAAAAATTAGCCAGGCATGGTGGCGGTCACCTTTAGTCCCAGCTACTCAGGAGGCTGAGGCAGAAGAATGGCATGAACCCGGGAGGTGGAGTTTGCAGTGAGCTGAGATTGCGCCATTGCACTCCAGCCTGGGCAACAGAGCAAGACTCTGTCTCAAAAACAAAAAAATTAGGAAAAAAAAAAAAAAAAAAGACCTGGATTACCCTCTGCTGTTTCCCTAAATTTGGTGGCCTCAAAAGGAAAGTAACTTGTGAAGAAAAGGTCCTAGAGTTGATAATGTAACTGCAATGTTGCTTCCATCAAATAAGGTTTTCAGTGAGACAGAGTTATGAAAAGCAGTACTAATGAACACTTGTATACAAAGAGTATCTACAGAGATACACAACCAGTAGCAGTGATTGCCTCTGGGGAGAACTCAAGAGATAGGAATGACAAGGAAATTTACTTTTCACTGAACACCCTTTTCAACTATTTCAATTCTTTTTTATCATGAGCATGTTATATCTAGTCAAAGATTAATGTTTCAGGATTTGAAAAACAAAAGAAATGCAGTGTTGGTCCTCAGAGTCATTTAGCTGGGGTTAAGACTAAGAGACTTAAGACTATTAGAAAAATATAAGATGGCACATAATTAAATACTAACTTGGGTGGTACTGATTACAAGTAGAAGAGGAAGAGAGATCTGCTTAGTTGAAGGAGCTGGATCTGAGTGATGAAGGGAAACGAGAAGCACAGGAAAACAAGCAAATCAAAACGGGCAGAGACATAAATATGTACAATTAAGTAAAGAACAGTAAACTCTGCAGTCAGAAAGGCCTGGCTCCAATTTCAACTCTATAACTTACTGAACAACCCTGAATGAGTTTTATAACCTGTTTCAACTCAGATTTCTCATTTGTAAAACAGGGAGAAGAGCACCTACCTTAGTAGGATTGTTATGCATAATGTATGTAAAGTGGTTAGCACCTGATACAGAGTAGCTGCCCAACTAAATGATGCCTTGTATAAACATCATAGAACAGGGGGACCAGTCTTGCTAGACTAAATGCTCAAAACGGCAAGATAATACTGGCTATTAAAGTTAAGGGTTACAGCAAATTGTGAACAGTCATCTCATTTTCTCTCTGGGGTTCCTGCAGCATAAGAATTATAAACAAGTATCACCATCATGCACTCTCTAAAGTTCAATAAGGTGGGAGATTTGACAGTTATAGGGCTTTTTTCTAGGATGGCGCCTCTGGTGCTTAATTAAGACAGAATTCTGACTGAAGGCCTTCCCACAGTCATTACATTTATAGGGTCTTTCCCCAGTATGGATTCTTTGATGTCGAATAAGGTGTGCCTTGCAAAAGAAGCTTTTCCCACAGTCAGTACATTCATGAGGCTTGTGCCCAGTGTGGACCCTCTGGTGCTGAGAAAGATCCGAGTTCCACATGAAGCCTTTCCCACAGTCCTTACATTCATAAGGCTTCTCCCCAGTGTGCATTCTCTGATGTCGAAGAAGGGCTGGGTTTCGAGTAAAGCTTTTCCCACATTCCTTGCATGTGTATGGTTTCTCACCAGTGTGGATCCGTTGATGTTGTGTAAGGCTTGTGTTCTGACTAAAGCCCTTTCCACATTCCTTACATTCAAAGGGTTTCTCTCCAGTATGTATTCTCTGATGACGAATCAGGTTTGACTTCCAAACAAAGGCCTTAGCACATTCTTGACATTCATAGGGTTTCACCCCACTGTGAATTCTCTGATGTGCAATGCAATGTGATCGAAAACTGAAAGCCTTCCCACATTCCTTACATCCATAGACCTTTTCTCCATTATGAGTTTTCTGGTGTTGATCAAAGTCCTCACTTTGATCAAAACACTTGCCACATTCCTCACATATATAGAATATTTGCTCACTTAGAATTTTGTGATGTATACCAAGGAGGTTACTGACATCAGTATTCTCTGAACTCTCTTCTACTGAGATCATCTCATCCTTGACAATCACTTCTATAATATCATTTGAAGAACTTTCCATACTTCCCCCATTGAGGTAACCAGGCCATCTCCCTAACCTGCTTTTCTCTTCACAGGTTTTCCCAAACCATAATTCCTGGGATCCACACCACCAGGGTCCACTTGATAGGACCATGAGGTCCTGTGCTTCCTCAAGAATTTCCTCCTTCAGAATAAAATCTTCTTTCTTCCTCTTCAACACACCCTCTGAAAAAAGAAATCAGAGCTTCAAATGTCATCATTATCCATGACAGAGCGACAAAGGTCACCAAGTGGTATTAATACGTCCACTTCTCTCCAACTGCCATCTGCCTCAGTGGCCCTGTCCTAGCTGAAAATGGCAAAAACAAGGCTAATACACAGAAAGAAACCAAAAGTAAAGACAGCAACTAGATAGAATCCCTGAGGGCTATGATTCCTGGCACCAAACCAAGTACCAGAGTAGGCTCTCAGAAAACAGATGAATTGAATCTAAGGAAAACAAAGTCAGAATTCTTCCTAGGTAGCTGAGTACAGTTTGTAACACGAGAAGAACAGGCCAGGACTTAGGGCAAAGGACCTGTTCAGAAATAAGGAATCCTTAGTGGTATACCTGGGAACCTGGGCTTGTCACACACAGCACACAGTAGCAAGAATGAGCTTCCCGGCCGGGCGCGGTGGCTCAAGCCTGTAATCCCAGCACTTTGGGAGGCCGAGATGGGCGAATCACGAGGTCGGGAGATCGAGACCATCCTGGCTAACACAGTGAAACCCCGTCTCTACTAAAAAAAAAATACAAAAAACTAGCCGGGCGAGGTGGCGGGCGCCTGTAGTCCCAGCTACTCGGGAGGCTGAGGCAGGAGAATGGCATAAACCCGGGAGGCGGAGCTTGCAGTTGAGGTGAGATCCAGCCACTGCACTCCAGCCTGGGCGACAGGGCAAGACTCCGTCTCAAAAAAAAAAAAAAAAAAAGAATGAGCTTCCTCATATTTTTCAACACTAAAAGGAAGTATAGTCTTCTCTTTCAATCCAATCACCAAGTTCACCATAAAACCATGGAAAGTGCCTTCTCAAACTACTCCAGGCAGAACTGGGCAAAGACTCCCTCCTCTTTGTTCTCATAGTGTCTTACTCACATTCTGTTACAGCTTCATCATTTTTCTGTAATTATAAATTTATGTATAATGTCCCATGAGACTGTGAGTCCTTCCAGGATAAGGGCCATATATGACTTGATTTTTTTATCCCTAACAACTAACACAATGAGTAAAACACAGCATCTACATTAAAAATATTGGGTGATCATAGCAGCCAGATGGGGCAGGCCATCTGTTCAGTTTAAGCCTAAGACAAAAGACCCATCCTAATTTAATTAATTGAGCTTGTCCTAATGAAAGTTGGAAGCTTAGGGTTTAAGTTTTCTCTTAATTGGCTGATTTGGGGATTTGGCCCCCAAATTTGTTTAGAACATGAATGGCAAAATGGACTTTTACATCTTATAAAAGAAAGACAGGAAAAGGTGTGACTGAGAGAAGAATGCTCATTTCCCTCTCACTTACCAGGACAAATTAGGCTTGGACCCTCTTCTTGCAGTTTCAGGTTTAATGGCTCTTCCACCTGCTCAAGATGGGAAATCCCAGCAGGTTTTAGAAATGGATATCCTGCCAGGGTCAAGATACAAATAAGGCTGGTTCAGTCAGAGGAGTGAGGCCCATCAGGAAAAGAGCAGACATGGAAGTGGTAGGGAGAGAATAAAGGTGGGTGAAAAGACTGGTAACATAGATAAGCAGCAATTTGAAGGTATAGAATAATAAGGATAGGCTGGGCATGGTGGCTCACACCTGTAATCCCAGCACTTTGGGAGGCCAAGGTCGGTGGATCACCTGAGGTCAGTAGTTCAAGACCAGCCTGGCCAAACATGGTGAAACCCTATCTCCATTAAAAATACAAAAAAAATTAGTCAAGCATGGTGGCACACACCTGTGGTCCCAGCTAGTCGGGAGGCTGAGGCAGGATAATCACTTGAACCCGAGAGGCAGAGGTTGCAGTGAGCCGAGATTGTGCCACTGCACTCCAGCCTGGACGACAGGGCAATACTCTGTCTCAAAAAAATAATAATAATAATATAAAGGATAGAAAATACTGGAACAGAGAAGTTGCAATTCCATCAGTTCCCAAAGATATGAAAACATATAACTCACTTGAAAATGTCAAGAAGAAATAGAAAAGACTAAGGCCTCTTCGTCACCTATCCCTAGGAGGTGAAATCAAGTTCACATAGAAAACAATCAGGATAGGATGGAATTGCAAAGAGCTATTCTTGAGGACTTCCTGTCTAGGCAGGCTATTCTGGGAAACTATAAGCTCCTAGTTTCCTTCCTATCCATTTATTGCTTTCTCATTCCACAAAGATTCAATGGATGGGGTCTCTCTATGGCATCCATAAGAAATGGACTCACCCTCACTCAGTCACTTCCAAAAGTCACTTCCTACTCAATAACAGACATCTCTGTTCACAGAGATCTACTCTAACATACCTGACTTCTGCTTTTGCTAGAACTGTCGCTTTGTAACATTCATCCAAAACCTCCTAAGAAACAGATCAACTCTACACCTTCAAATGACAACCTTTTCTTTTCTTTTTTTTTTTTTGAGACAGTGTCTCGCTCTGTCGCCCAGGCTGGAGTGCAGTGGCACGATCTCAGCTCACTGCAAGCTCCGCCTCCCGGGTTTACGCCATTCTCCTGCCTCAGCCTCCCGAGTAGCTGGGACTACAGGCGCCCACCACCTCGCCCAGCTAGTTTTTTGTATTTTTTAGTAGAGACGGGGTTTCACTGTGTTAGCCAGGATGGTCTCGATCTTCTGACCTCGTGATCCGCCCGTCTTGGCCTCCCAAAGTGCTGGGATTACAGGCTTGAGCCACCGCGCCCGGCCTGACAACCTTTTCTGTTGCCAAATCCAGGGACTATGTATCCTCTTAGTATTAACTTCTGTAAGACAAAAGTGGACTTTGAGTAAGGATAGGTATGTGCCAAGAAATCAGCTGCAGGTCAGAGAGTTAGAATTCTGCTCAAGGAGTAACTTAGCTGTTAGTTTTCTACCTAAAGCAAAACAAAGCAAAGCAGAGAAACTCCCTTAAGTGGTGAGGAGAGGAAGCACTGAGAATGTAGAAGACACTGTGGTGGTCTCCCCACACCCATTCCCCTCCTCCCCACTGTAAAGTAGCTATGCCCTTTGTAGGGAGCTGGAGTGGGGAGTTGGGTATCCCAACTCCACTCCCTAGGGTAGGCTCTGACTTAGATAAGCCAAGCAGGTTAATCCCATTCCACTGGCTACATGGGAGACTGATTCAGATATCGGCAATTCAGACCAAGTCAATCAGTGCACAGTAGTTACCCTGCCACAGTGATTGATTTAGAGTTGGCATATGACTTAAGGTAGTCCATTAGAGCATACTTGGCACTTTGATTCACAATGTTTAAAGCCCAAGGAAGGCCTGCCAGGTTTCTTCTCCTAGGTATGAAGCAGCAGAGTCCTGTTACTACCACCAATCACCTTACAACCAAAAGGGGAGCCAGACTGTAGACAAAGCCAGCACATACAGAGACAGAGCAGAGAATGTAATTCTGATCAAACTGTACCTGCAGCCCACTCTACCTCAGACTTCCCAGTTACATTAAACAACAAATTCTTTTTTGTTTAAGCCAGTTTGAATTGGGTTTTTATACTTGCAATCAAGAATATTCTAATATGAAAAAACACAACAAGGAACTGTGAGAATGAGGAAATTGGGAGCACAGCTCAAGTCTCACCGCGCCCAAAAAAGAGCCCTATGGGAAAATGAAATGGGGCCAAGGAGGCAACCAGGAAACACAGTTATCACAAGGAAACTAAGAGTAAGAAAGTCCTGTTGGGCCTAAAGTAATCCCAGGGCCTTCCCCTGAGAAACAGGAACTATTTGGCTGAGGGTTGAGAGTTCTTGATTTCTAAAGATAAAGATGGCCATTACATCCCAAGCTGGAAGACTGTAAACAGGCCAGGAAGCAGAAAGGGCACCAAAGATCGAAGTAAACAGGAAACTCATGGAAGATACATCATAGTCATGATAACAGCAGAGATGGGGAAGACGCAAAACAGGTTAATGAAGATGGCACACAGAGGAGTCAGGATGAATAAAACAAGGACTCAAGAAGATGGAAAA
Organism: Macaca thibetana thibetana; assembly: GCF_024542745.1. Classification (NCBI taxonomy): domain Eukaryota; kingdom Metazoa; phylum Chordata; class Mammalia; order Primates; family Cercopithecidae; genus Macaca; species Macaca thibetana. The sequence goes on along the minus strand of NC_065579.1, from coordinate 97,078,013 downwards.
CTATGGGAACACAGAGAAGAAATGGAATCCCACTAGTGTCTACAACACTAGGTTAAAAGAACATCTATCTATGGCATTTTAAAGATCATGACAAGCAAACTGGTCAGATGACCGGCATGTGTGCCCTCACTCACCTGAGGAGATGCTCCTCGGGTCCTCTCCATCCAGAGCTCCCCAAGGAACCGAGCACCAGGGTGCTTCCCCTCGCTCCAGCTGGGAAATCAGAGCCGGTTTGGGAAATGGAAATGCTGCTTAAGAGGAAAAAGATGGGACAGGCAGGTGAGTGGTGTGACACAGAGTAATCCCAAGGCTCCTCCCAGCCCAGTGTCTTCAGGGACAAGAGGGGAAACAACTAGGAAGAACAAGAAAAGGAATTTCAGGGGAAAGGACAAGAGAGGGGCCAGGAGACTTACAAAGGTCAGGAAGTTGACAGACTCAGTAACTGTTTGAGTTAGCAAATGGATGATTTCACTCATTGAGGAATTGCGTCCTCAATTCTTACCTGTCCTCTCCCTCTTAGAGCTCTCATGTTCAGACATCCTCATGAGGATGCTAGGAATTGGCCTGGATCTTGCAAACAGGGCGGGGAACTGAAGGCTCAGTGGGGCACCATGAATCTGCTCTCTTCTCACTATACTCACAACACAAGGGTAGGGGTTGGGCAGCTCTCACTCTGGGGCAAGGAAGTCCTGTATAAGGCCCAAACTGATACCAGGACTTCCTACTTCCCAACAACTGCTGAGGTTGGGTCATTAAAAATCCAAGAGCCTGAAGCTGCCACTGAGCTGAGGGTTATCAACAACTCCTGAGCCTTTGAGAAAAAAGGAGCCGGCAAACTCTGAAGGGTGGAGGCAGGGCCCAAAGGGAGACCCTTACCCAGGGAAGCCACAGCCCCATAATTCTCCAGCATCACATCCCTGTACAGCGCTCTCTGAGCAGGGCCCAGGCCGATCCATTCATTCTCAGAGAAGTAGACGGCCACATCCTCGAAGGTCACTGACTCCTGAAACAACATGTGTTTAAATGCCCTAGGACAACCTCAGGACCAGGCCAGGAGGAAGGGGATACAGGGCACCAAAAGGTACTGTGGGGGGTGCCTGCGGGGATTCTGGATTCTGAAAGTCTACAGGAACTCTAACAGCAGAAGATTTTTGCCTCCTATGTACAAAGAGACAGGGCATCAGCTATCAATTTTCTCATGTCTCTTCATCTCTATTTCAGCAAACATTTTCTCCTCTTTTTCATGAGTCTGCAAAAGTTTTCTCGTTTCATCCTTATACCCCAAACCACATCTGTGCTCTAGGTCCCATCCTTTCTCCACAATGTGTCCTCCTTCAGAGGTCACCCACCCTTGATAACAACTATCATTTCTTAAGCCTGTGCCAAGCATTTGACACGTATTGTTTATGTCTCATAGCCTACTATCAGATCCATTTTATGGAAGAGGAAACTGAGACTCAGAGAGATGAACTTCCCCCAAAGTTCCAGAACTGAGACAGAACCCGGGCCTGTTTGACTCTGACTCTTGCCTGTTATGCCACACTGTCTTCCGTCCCCATTCCTACCGCTGCTGCCCCTGTGTAGGACTCTTCCTCCTTTGTCCTCCCCAGTTACTGCCACTAGCCAGAGGCAGCTGGGGCTCCTCAGAACATTCAGGTTGCCCTGCACACTGTACTCAACAGGACAGATCCTCGTTGTGACTTTAATCCCTGCACCCCCCGACTCGCAACACACTCTCACAAAGATCCCACCTCACTTGCTTCCCCACGTCCCAATCTCCATGTTCCCATTTTCTATATCTCTAGGAGTCTCAGCTCCTGCACCTTCTTTCTCTTATCCTCTTCCTTAAGAAACAAATACTGCTCACCTCCAGCCATTGAGACTTCCTGTAATTCTCAGCTACTGCCTCCTTCAGGGTCTTAGTCTCCATACTGTGGAGGAGCCCATTCTGGTCCACTGCACGTCAGTCCTTGTGCACTACAAAGTCTCCACAGCTATTGATCCAGCACTCCAGGGCTCCAAGGCTTTGGCTGGCTCACCTTTGTCTGCCTAACAGAGTCCACATTCCTCTGCACTACAGACAATTCCATTTACTACTCACAGACCCAGCTTTCCCGGCCAAAATCATCAGCCACCACCACTCTCATCCCCTATCCTGTCACCATTCCATTGGGAAACCAAATTCTTTCCTCGCCCTGTTCTGTGCCCTTGCACCTGCGGCTACTCTTGCCGAAGATCCAGTTCTTCCCTCCTGATCCTGCATTGCAAATTCCTTTTCAACTTAATACCCAGCTCAAACATAACCAGCTCTGTAAAGGTGGCTCTGAAATTCTGGCCATTCATCGCCCCCCGCGGCACCCTGTGCGCTCTGCCCCAGCAGTTGGCTCAACCACGTGCAGCTGCACGTCTGCTCTCCTTGAGGCTCATGTCCCGGGGGTGTCGACTCCGCTGTGCTGCCTGTCCCTCGAGGCCCCTCACTCTGGGTTGTAACCCCATTTCCCAGCCGCCGCACCACCCGTCCCCGGGCCTAGAACCCAGGGCAGGGCCAAGCCTGCTTCCAGGCTCCGGCCCCGCACTCACCGGGCGCGCCCGGGGCGGCGCCGGCTGTCCCTGCAGCAGCTCCAGGTCAGGGCCGAGGCGTGTCCTGCTCGCCAGGGCCGCGGCCGCCATAGCCCGGGTCGCCCTCTGGGAAAGCGAGCGCGCGCCAGACCCGACCGGAGGCTGTTGGGGTCAGGAAGGAGCGCTCTGGACCTGGGCAGGTCTGACACGGCTACCCTGAGCCCTGCAGCCACCTGAGTAAGACCCCGACTCCGCTCCCTGCCAGCCCCACGCCCAACTCCTCGTGCTCCTAGCCAACCAGACCCCCGCATCCGGGAGTCCGGGGCTCGGGCGGCTCCGGTTGCTCTAGGACGGCGGAGGGCGCCGCGTCTCTGTGGTCCTCCTTTCTAGCTCTGGAAGGGAGGGGAGAGCGGTCCGGTTCTCCTGGAGACACAGACGATCCCAGGGGCCGCTACCGCGGTAGGGGTGCAGGCGGCTGGGGAGGACTCAGTCCCCGGCGCTCTAGGCCATCCCTTCCTCTCCAGCTCGCTGCACCTGGGTGGACAGGTATTTGCTGACAGGAGATAGCGGGTACTTCACTGGACTGCACCTTCTCTTTTATCTCTCCTTTTACCAGTTTCTACATTCCCAGAGCAGACCTGTATTTTATGTTATGTCTTTTAACATTCTCATCTTTGTGCCTCTAACATGCGCCCGATGTCTAGCACCTCCTGGGGAGTAATTTCTTTAACTGCCAAGAAATATTTGTAGAATTGTCCACGAAAAGTCAAACTGTAAAATATTTGAAGAGATTTATCCTGAGACAAATATGAGTGACCATGGCCCGTGCCACAGCCCCAGGAGATCCTGAGAACATGTGCCCAGCGTGGTCGGGCTACAACTCGGTTTTACACATTTTAGGAAGACATAAGACATCAATTAACACATGTAAGATGTACGTTGGTTTGGTATGGAAAGGTGGGACAACTGGAAGAGGAGGCTTTCAGGACATAGGTGGATTCAAAGATTTTCTGAGTAGCAATTGGTTAAAACAGTTAAGTTATTGTCTAAAGACTTAGAATCAATAGAAAGGGGTGTCTCAGTTAAGATAAGGGCTTGTGGAGACCAAATTTTATCATGCAGATGGAGCAAAAGGAAGACAGCAAAAGGAAGAGTAGACAAACAGGCCAGCTCCCCAGGTCCTCATCCTACATGCTAAAAAGAATGCCATGAAACAAAAGGGAGCTGGATGCCAGCAATGTGAGTTGTCGGATACCCCATTTCTGAGGAGCCAATATTAGACTGCAACAAAGTAGAGACTATAGCACTACTTTGTTGCAGTCTAATATTGGCTCCTCAGAAATGGGGTATCCGACAACTCACATTGGGTTGAGTAATGAACCTATGTGGTGGCTTATGCTCTTGAGAGTTCTTAACCATATGTGTGATAGGTTGGGAGGTGGAATTATGGACTTGGGAGGACCTACCCTCCTCAGGATATAACTGCAGACTACACTACTTCCTTCTGGGGGACAAAAGTCTCATGCTTCATCAGAACCTTGGAGGCGACGAAAACCTGTCTCATGACAGCCTCCCATAGGAGATAGGAAAGGGAGTGAGGGATGACCTTGTAAAGCTCCTCTCATCCCCTTGTGTTCTGGAGGATCACAAGACAACCTGCTAAGACTTAGATTAGCTGCTGTTCATGCCTTTTCCTGTGTGGCCTATGTAGCTATGTGCAAGGTAGCCGGGGTACCATGGCAGAGTCATTCGCCTACAACTCGACCTCGCAACCTATCACACATATGGTTAAGAATTCTCAGGAGCATAAGCTGCCACTTAGGTTCATCAGATACTCTAGTTAATTGTACTGATAAAGACTTGGACCAGATCCATTCCATTTCTTTTAGGCAACATCAAATCCGAGTAACCATGATTGCGAGTCCCTGTAGTTTAATCAGGCCCACTGGATGGTAGACATATTCCCAATCCAGAACCAAGCCAGTTAATATGGCTGAATGCAGGCGAGGCAAGAGGTGTTGGCAATGGCACATATCGCACCTGAACTGACGAGTGGGAAATCCAAAACCATACAATTGTCCACTATCGGTCATGCTAGAGAATTTAGAACAATAAGTGGTCTGTGAAAAAATGTGCAAAAGAGTCCAGTGACAACAGAATGAGGCTAAAGGGAATAATATCAACTTTCAGAAAGTTAACTTTGTTATGTTATATCTTAGTGAGGCTGTTCCTTTCTGGAGCCAGTGGTTTTGGGAAGATTGTGATAGTTTTAAAATTAAGATTGTTTGTTGGCCAGTGGTCAAGTTGATAGCGGTAGCAGAAGTCTAGGTTAAATTGGCCAGATATCCTGCAGATTGTAGCTAAGAGAAATTAATGGACCTTCCTTCTGAAACCACCTTTGCAAAAATTATAAGAGAAAATTATGATGGTGAAAGAGATCTGAACTAATCGACTCCATCTTGCTTTTAACTTCCAAGCTGTCATTGTTCATTCCTGGGCATGGCCAAACTAACTTTGGGAGGCCCTTGGTTTATAATTTAACTTTGAAACAAAGATGGTAACAGCCCTTTTCCAAAACAAACCCCCTTCCTGCCTGCAGACTAGACTGCCCTTGCAGGACTAACAAAGTAGCCACAAGATTAGAAATTATGTTTTAAGAGTCATGCAGCTGGAGGCTGGAAGATTCTCAACCTCCCCGAATTGTTCCTGGGGATAATATCACTCTTACAAAACCAAAGATCAGTGCTTGAGATGTTTTGGAGACCCTGCACACAGTGGATCAACTGGCACCACCCAGATCGGTAAACTGGCCCATCTGGTATTGTGGCCCCCACCCAGGAACTGACTCAACACAAGAGGACAGCTTCAACTCCCTATGATTTTATCTCTGACCTGGCCAATCAGGACTCTCCACTTTCCAACCCCCTACCCACCAAATTATCCTTAAAAACCACAACCCCCAAGTTTTCAGGGAGACTGATTTAAGTAATGATAAAAACTCCAGTCTTCCATATGCTGGCTCTGCATGAATTAAACCCTTTCTTTATTACAATTACCATGTCTTGATAAATCAGCTCTGTCTAGGCAGCAGGCAAGGAGAGCCTGTTGGGCGGTTACACTTCTGCCCTGACAACCCAAAGTCTAAGGTGTTCTCTTCTTACCAACCAGGATTGTTGTTCCTCTTGTTCCACAGCTACGTGATCAATATGACTCGTCTCTGCAACAATCACTCCACCTATTTCCCAACTCCCCTGTGTCTTACACACCATACACTCAGACTCATCTCTAGTTAGTTCAGTAGTTTCTTTCTTATATAACTTGTAGAATCCTAGAATGTCTCCCACCTTCTGACATGTGGGCCACGCCAAGACCACCTTAGGAGTTGTCTTCTCATATTTACGATTTATGGTCACTATAATCATTATCTATAATTGGCCAAATCCAATTAGCACAGCTGGATGGCAACACACACACACACACACACACACACACACACACACACACAGTGTCAGTCTCCCGCTCCCTGGCTCTTATTTCCTACTGTCAAACTGCAGTAGTTCAGTTTCCCAGGGTTAAGCATAGCAGGGGAAAAAATAGAGAAGAATTAATTATGTGGTTATGTCTCTTGCAGTCAGGGCCTTCTTCCACTCCTGAACCTTGTGAAAGTGTTACTGCCAGCAAGTCTGCAAACAGTGGCAAATCTGCACTGATCCCGACCCTTGTCTTCTCAGAGGAAAGATTTCAACTGAAAGACTGAGGCAAGTTTTAAAGCAGAGGCAAAGGTTTATTAAAAGAAGCAAAGCACACTTGGAAGAGGGCCAAGTAGGGAACTTGAGAGATCAAGTGCCCTCCTCAGCCTTTGGCTGGGGATTTTTATAAACTGGCTTTTGGTTCCGGGATTTTTCTTCTCTTCCCTTGATCCCTCCGTTGGGGTGGGCTGTTGCTCAGCTGCCGCATGTGCAGTGGCGTGCTAGTACTTGGGAGGAGCCGCATGCGCAGTGTGCTTACTGAGGTGGTGCGCATGCTCACTTGGAGCGATTTTCCCTTACTGGTTGATCACCCCCAGAGGAAGGTCATATACCAGTCAAAGACCACCATTTTGTCCCCTACTTTTGCACCCATGCTTAAGACCAGATCAGGGGCTGGGCACAGTGGCTCACGCCTGTAATCCCAGCACTTTGGGAGGTCAAGGCAGGTGGATCATTTGAGATCAGGAGTTCGAGACCAGCCAGGACAACATGGCAAAACACTGTCTCTGCTAAAAATTTTTTAAAAATTAGCCAGGTGTGGGGGTGGGTGCCTGTAATCCCAGCTACTGGGGAGGCTGAGGCAGGAGAATCACTTGAATCTAGGAGGCAGAGGTTGCAGTGAGCTGAGATCGTGCCACTGCACTCCAGCCTAGGTGACTGAGACTCTGCCTCAAACAAAAAAAAACTGATCAGGGAATTGTGATTTGCTGGCTCCAGATGTTTTCTATCTGTTAGGGAACTCCTCTCCATCTTGGTCCCAGTCATGGCCACTTCTCATTTCAGAGGGACAGTTTTATGATAGCTTGACCATCACCTAATGAGTGCCTGCCATTTCCAGAATTCTCTCTACTGCCACCTCCTGGGGCAAGTGAATGGCCTCTAGTAGCTCTAAGATTTGGGACCCGTACTTAGCAGGAGTATCCCAAGTTGCTGGGTATTCCCTTTCCTTCCAGATAGTGGCTTGGGCGTGAAGCACCAAAAAGTCGTATTTGGAATCTGTATAAATGGTTATTCTTTTCCCTTCCCCTAGTGTTAGGGCTCTGGTTAACAAGATGAGTTTTGCTAGCTGTCCTGAGGTCCCCGAGGATAGAGCTTTAGCCTCTGTGTATCCTGCATACATAGTTTCATTCTGAACAAAACTGCTCCCATCTGAAAACCATATTTTGTCCAGGTTGTCCAAGGGCTGATCCTTTAAGTCTTCCCATCTGGCATAAATTTGGTTATCTCACAACATGAATGTGTTGAGTCATCCTCTCCTGGTAATGGCAGTAAGGAGGCTGGGATGAGGGTGGAGCACCACTCAACTGTTACCTGTGGGATTTCTAACAACAAGACTTGATACTTTAGCAATCTGTTGTCAGTGAGCCATTGTGGCACTTTTATGTCCAGTAAGGAGCTTATTTGTTGGACATCAGAGGAACTGGATTGACTGTATCATGGTGCTTTTGAGGACCTCCTCCAGTAGGAGGGCTGCTGCAGCCACTACCTTGAGGCAGTGTGGCCACCTGTGTGCTACTGGGTCTAGGTTATTTGAAAAGTAACCTACAGGACATTTGATTGACCCAACAGTTTGAGTTAGGACTCCTAAGGCTACACCTTGGCTTTTGGTGATGAAAAGCTAAAACAGTTTGGTTAGTATAGGTAGCCCAAGGGCTGGGGCTTATGAGAGAGCAGTCTTTAGCTGCCTAAAGGCTTGTTCCTAATCTTTTCTCCAGAGAAGTGAGTCCCTATCAGTCCCTTCTTTTAGAGCCTAATATAAGGACTTAACAATCCCACCATAACCCAGTATTTAAAGTCTGCAATATCCTGTGATCCCTAGAAAGGCCTGATGCTGCTTTTGGGTGGCTGGGATAGGTATTTTAAGGATGGCCTGTATCCATTCTAGGGAGAACTTATGTTCTCAAGGGGTCAGGATTATCCTCAGGTTTTGGATCTCTTGTCTTAGTAGCTGTGCCTTGGCCTTGGATGCTTTGTACCCTTTGTCTGCAAGAAAATTTAGTGTCTGGACTAGATGTTGGATTCCCAGTTGTCTTGTGGGGTAGCAGATTATCAGATCATTCACATACTGTAGGAGACATCTGCCCCCCTCAAGAGTTAGGTCCCGAAAATCTTTAGCCAAGGCTTGCCTAAACAAATGGGGACTATCTCTAAAACCCTGCAGAAGCACAGTCCGGGCGAGCTGTTGGCTCCTTCCTTTTTCATTTTCCCATTCAAATGCAAATAGCAATTGGGAAGATGGGTCTATGGGGATACAAAAGAAGGTATCCTTCTGGGGTGTCTGGGTCAAGGTTAGTATGTTTCACTTGGGCCTTATGTAGCCTCTGTAAGAAAGCAGTGGGATTTTCAAGAGAGCCTTGATCTATTAAGGCCAATTTATTGTGGTTTACAGGCTTTCCTCTGCTATCCTTCATCCCCATTATGGGGATGTGGTTCACTGCCCATATACCGCCCTGGGTATTGTATTCCCAGTTGGAGGCCAACGTGGGGAAGGGCAGTGGCCCTCACAAGGTAGCCACCAGGGTCAGTCATGTGCATTGCACTTGCAAATTGCTGGGCCACCTCCATAATGGACTCATGTTCTCCCTTAGACAGAGTTTGGCCTAGTGTGACTGTGAAGTCCTTCCAAGTAAGTTCAAATGTTAAGCCTAGTTAATGGAACCCTTCAATGTATTAGTCAGGGTTTTCCATAAACTTCCATAGCTCTATTTTGATCTAGCTCAGGTCTTACATAGTGAATGGAGTCTGGACTCTAGTTGGCCCACTGGGACTGCTAACCTCCTGAAGGGGAGATAACTTAAGGGGGTGGTGTCCAGAGGGTGACCCTGGGTAAGCAGGGGAAGGTTATGGGACTGGGAGACTTGGATATAATGGGGATAGAAGAGGCAATGTTGTTTGAACTAAATTCCACCTTTGGTTCCTCTGGGGCTTGAGCCCTGTGCAAATCTGATAAAGAATCTCCCAAATCTACTGGAGGAGGTTGCCTGGCGATTGCTGCTATCATTGCTGGGTCCATTTTACAAGCCCAACAGAAGTCAGGTTTGTCTCTTAGGGCCATGAAAGCCTGCACATAAGGGATTTCTGTCCATTTTCCCTGCTGGCAGCAAAACGAATCTAGTTGATGGATAGTATTAAAATCAATACTTCCATTTTCTGGGCAAGATTGCTGGTCCCCAAGTTCATATCAGAACCAGGCTGTGTTACAAAAAAAATTAGCCTTTTCCTTTTTAGAGTTTGGGGGTCAAACTTTTCCTGGTTCTTGAGGATGCATCCAAGGGGTGTGTCCTGTGGTATAGAGATGTGATTGCCCATCTGTGAAGAGAGAACAGAGGAGAGAAGGGAAAAAAGATACCCCCTTGTTTCCCTACTATCTTTTGCCTGCATTTATGGCATCAGAGTGAAGAGGCCATCCTCCATTCGTTCTAGGGGTTCCTTCACTTATGGCAGACCAGAGTGAATAGAGTATCCCCATTCATCCTTGGGGTTCCTGCACTTATGGCAGACCAGAGTAAACAGGGCATTCCCCCATTCAACCTACATATTCCGGAATGAACCAGTGCTTACCAGGTACCCCTAACTTTGGTCCCATCTTGTTTTATGGAGGCATGATTACCCACCTATGAAGAGAGAACAGAGGAGAGAAAGGAACAAGAAGACATCCCCCCTCATTCCCTTAATCCTGCACTATGGCAAACCAGAATGAACAGAGTAACCCCCGTCCCGTTTATCCTTGGGATTCTGGAATGAACTGGTACTTACTGGGTACTCCTAACCCTGATCCCATCCCATTTTGGGGGTCAGCCTTAATCTCTTTTCTGTGGGTAATTTGGTCTCCTGAACCTGTGGCCTTGGGCTGGCCTGTATCTCTGTCTACAAGACTTTGCAGTGACCTTTGTCTGAAGCATTCTTGCAATGAAATGGTTTCCTATCCTCTCAAGTTCCCATTCCCCATGTCCTTTTAGGTAAATGAGGACCCTGTTCCCAGCCAATAGCCTTAAAGAGACTGGGCTCCTTTTTCCCTGTATGCAGGCTTTGAGATCTAAGTGAATGTTGAGGATGGCATGAAGGGAGGCAGAGAAAGGTAGGAATATTTCATCCTCTGTAGACAGCATGCAAAAGTAATGTTTAAACAAGCAGGGCAATTCTTCTGCAACAGGTAGGAAGGGAGGAAGCACTGGGGCTGCTTATGGAAAACCTTTCTTTCACAGAAACAACAACACCCAGTCCCTAGGGGACAGTACTTGTCTACCTTCTTGATATAAAGGAGAAACCTCCAGAGAACCAGGGAATTTTGAACAAGGGCTCTTATGGTGACATTATGGTCACCATAATGGTGAAAATGGCAGAATAGGGACCTCTAAAAATTGTCTTTTCTTTTAAAAGGTGATTAGAAAACTAGCAAGAAAGAATTGTCAGAATCAACTTTTTCAGGATTCTGGAAGCTAACCTAAGGCTTATAGCAACTTAGAGATCATTTATTCAAGAAAACAGCTGAATCTTGGTAGAAGCAACAAGCTTTGTGGTGTTTTAACTTGCCCGATTCCCATCCCTCCTCTCCAGTTTTGCAATATCCTTGAATACCAGCAGCCCACAATCATAGTGAAGATCAGCAGCCTGGCAGCCACCAGAGGGGGAAGATGGGGTTAGAGTTCCTTCAAAACCTCATTCCTGGAGAAATGTCATTATTTGACCTGTCTAGTGGTTCCCTGGGAAACCCCACTTGCAAGGCTATCTTTATTTGACCCAACTTGGAGTTCACTCAGTGCAAAAGGCTTTTTCATGAATGAGTCAGTCAAAAACATTTAGAATTAATTGTTCAACTTTGCAGCTGCCTAAGGTGATGGATAACAATTGGAGCAAATCATAGGCTAATTAAAGAACTTAAAAGGAAAACCTGGAGAATGAGATGTCCATAGAGCTTTGAATAGCTCTGACATATTCCTAGGAATATAGATGTCCCCATACATGCATTGAACTGTGCATATGTCCAGGAAAGATATAAGGAAGCTCTAAGATCTCACCTCTGGCTGACTCTGAGGGTCTGTGCAAGCAGGAAGTGAAAGCTAAGGCAGAGTTGTCAAACACCCCGCTGAATGTTGAGGGTATACCTAAACATGCTTATATGGAAGTGGCACAGAGTCTTCTAAATGGTGAAAGAAAAGAACTGTCAACCCAGAATTCTATGCCCAGTCAAAATATCATTCGGGAACAAAGATGAAATCAAGATATTCTCAGGTTAAGGTGATAACCTACAGATCACATTTGCCAGGCTTCCAAATTAATCACCTGGGAAGGATCTTGTGATTCACAGCTTACATCCTGTTTCAGAGTAAACAATCTTGTGGTGAATTCCTAAATCTTACTATTAGTTCCTCAAACTGTTGATGTACTAATTAATATGTAACCTGCTGATGTTGAAAAGGACAATGAATTTTTTCTTTTTTTTTTTCTGAGACAGAGTCTTCCTCTGTCATCCAGGCTGGAATGCAGTGGTACAATCTTGGCTCGCTGCAACCTGCACCTCCCGGGTTCAAGTGATTCTCCTGCCTCAGCCTCCTGAGTAGCTGAGATTACAGGCACACACCACCACGCCCAGCTAATTTTTGTATTTTTTAGTAGAGATGGAGTTTCACCATGTTGGCCAGGCTGGTCTCAAACTCCTGACCTCATGATCCACCTGCCTCGGCCTCCCAAAGTGCTGGGATTACAGGTGTGAGCAACCATGCCCAGCCAATGATTTGTTTTTGAATCACGAAGTTTTGCTGATTTGTTTCTAAAGCATAAAGTTTTACTGATTGCCTTGCACATAAAACATTTTAGCCTGTGTATTGTCATATGTAGCCAATGATTGTAACCTCTATGTTATACTTGCCAACAAAAAAGGACAATGCCTATAAGTAGTACCCTCAAAAGGAAGGTAGGGTACCTATATAGCCTGTTGACTCCTATGTAGGTCCAATATCTCTAACTGTTGCTCCAGAGTTCGCTTTACTATTCACTTGTGTGGCTGGCAGTTCAGTCCCCACCCATCATAAACCCAAAATACCAGAGCCACAAGAACAGAACAGTTTCAAGGCTTTGTTCCTGACATTCCCATTTGGCTGCCCCATCTGTGGCACAAGCAAGGCCCAGGTACTGCTTGTGCTATCCCTCCAGAAGTCATAGAAGAAAAACCACGGCACCATCATGGAGCTAACTCTCCAAATGCACAGAATGCAAGAGCTGTGGGGGCATAACTAGATGATTAAATTTCAAATGATGCCCCAGAGAGCCTCAGGGCCCAGGCAGAGGAGTGCCACAGGGGCAGGGCCACCACAGAGGGCCCCCACTAAGGCAGTGCCCAGTGAACATGGGAACAGGCCTGCCCCCAAGATCCTAGACTGGTAGAGCCCCAGCATGCAACTCTATCTAGAAGCATCACAGGCAGAAGACTCTCACTCATGAGAGCTGCTTTGTAAGCTGCATTCAGCAAAGCTGTGGGGCAAGGCTGCCTGGAGCCTTGGGGACCCAGTCCCCACCCCAGTGTGTCCAGAAGTGGCAACATGGAGTCAAAGAAGATTATTCTGCAGCCTTAAGATTTAATGTTGTTTTCCTTGTTGGGTTTTGGACTTACTTGGTACCTGTTATCCTTTCCTTCTTTCCTACTTCTCCCTTTCAGAATGGAAGTATTTATCCTATGCTTGTCCCACCATTGTATTGTAAACTAAAAATAAAATTCTACATCCCACAAGTGACTGAATGGACGATCTCTTGGCCAAGGGAACCAGAGAGTAACCTTGAAAACTGAGTTCTTGGCCATGATTAGACTCACCTCATTACACCCACTCCCTTGCTAACCACAATGAGGCTTTCTTCCCTAAAAGTAAACAGAAACCGGACCTTTCAAAATACTCCACCTCTGATATCAACAAACTGCCTGATGCTATCACTCCTTTTTGACTGATAAAAAAACCACCAACCACTGAGTAGTTCTGGTACAGAGAATGCACAGTAAGGGTGAAGCACATCCTCTGCTTCACCTTTTGACATCAGAGGGCCAAAAACTTCATCTTCAGCTCATGCTAATGCTGCCATTTTTTGAATATGGGTCCCATGGAGAAGCACAAAGCTCAACTGTGCATGTGCACGTGTCTCCTCAAAACTACTCATGACTCTTCCTATAGAGTATTGAATATGTATATTTGGCTGTCTTGCTCAGCATAAATTCCTATTCCCTTTTCACCTCCCTCAAAGTGTCTGTTTCTGGCTTCTGGCTGGAGGCTATGCCTCCCAGCCTGTCAGAATGGCCACGCTGCAAGCTGCAATCCTTTATGAGAAATAAAGATCTCCTTACCAAATGTATGAACTTCGTCATTCTTCGGTTGACAGTATTTTAGAAGCACATAACTTGTTTAATTTCACAGGCTTACAGCTGGAGGAGACTTTGCCTCAGGATGAATCGCTCCTTTGAGTCTCACTCATATCTGATTTAGATGAGAGTCTGGACTTGGTAGACTTTTAAGTTGATACTGGGACATGTTAAGACTTATGAGAGTGACTGGGCATAATGGCTCATTCCTGTAATCCCAGCACTTTAGGAAGCCGAGGCAGGAAGATCACTTGAGGCCAGGAGTTCAAGACCAGCCTGGGCAACATAGTGGGACCCTATCTCTAAAAAAGAAAATTTTTTTTTAATGAAAAGAAAAAAAAAAAAAAGACATATGGAGCTATTGGAATGGAATGAATGTATTTTGCCTGTGAGATGGATGTGAATGTTTAGGGCCAGGGGCAGAATGCTGTGTCCTTCCAATGTTGAAACTTAATCTTTTTTTTTTTTTTTTTTTTTTTTGAGATGAATTCTCATTCTGTTGCCCAGGCTGGAGTGTAGTGGTGTGATCTTGGCTCACTGCAATCTCCACCTCCCGGGCTCAAGCGATTCTCCTGCCTCAGTCTCCCTAGTAGCTGAGATTATAGGCACGCACCACCAGGCCCGGCTATATTTGGTATTTTTAGTAGAGACGGGATTTTACCATGTTGGCCAGACTGGTCTTAAACTCCTGGCCTCAAGTGATTCGCCTGCCTCAGCCTCCCAAAGTGCTGGGATTACAGGCGTGAGCCACATGCCCAGCCATGAAACTAAATATTTATTGTTATGGTATTAAGAGGCAGGACCTTTTGGGAAGTGATTAAGTCATAAGAGCTTCATGCATGACACTAGTGCCCTTATAAAAGAGGTTGAAGTGAGCTCTCCAACCCCTTCTGCCATATGAGGACACAGCAACAAGCCACCATCTGTGAAGGATGGGCCCTCACCAGATACCAAATCTGCTGGTGCTTTCATCTTGTACTTCCAGAACTATAAGCAATTGATTTCTGTTGTTTATAAATTACCCAGTCTAAGGTATTTTGTTATAGCAGCAGGAAAAGACTAAGACAAAGGAGCCCCCTGCAATTAAATATGAATTTGAGAATCAGCTTTTCTATGTCTGTGAAAAAGTCTATTAGAATTTTGATTGGGACTGCACTGAATCTGTAGATCACTTTGGATTGTATTAACATCTTAACAATGTTAAGTCTTCCTTCCTATTCATGAACATAGGATATTTTTTCATTTATTTAAGTCTTTAATTTCTTTCAGTAATAGTTTGTAGTTTCAGGATACAAGCCTTTCACCAACTTGGTTAGATTCCTAAGTGTTTAATTCTTTTAGATGCTATTGGAAATAACATTGCTTTCTTAATTTCCTTTTTGGATTGTTCATACCTGCTATATAGAAACACAACTGATTTTTGTTTTGATCTTATATGCTGCAACTTTGCTAAATTAGTTTATTAGCTCTACTAGTTATCTTTTGGACTCAGATTTTCTGTATATAGGATCATGTTATCTGCAAATATAATTTTCCCTCTTCCATTCAAATTTGGATGACTTTTATTTTTTTTCTTCTACTATTGAGCTCTAACTTTATCCTGTTTAGGATGGAGAAGATATGTATAATATCTATCTTTATAAATCTATTAAGACTTGTTTTGTGGCCTAACATTTGTTCTGTCTGGGAGAATGTTCCATATGCATTTGAGAAGAATGTATATTCTGCTGTTTTGGGGTGGAGTGTTTCATATTTACCTGTTAAGTCTAGTTGGCTTATTGCGTTGTTCAAATTCTCTGTTTTCTTATCCTCTGTCTGAATGATCTATCCATTATTGGAAATGGGGTAAATAAGTCTCCAACTATTACTATAAAAATGTATTTATCCCCTCAATTCTGTCAATTTTTGCTTTATGTATTTTGAGGGTCTATTATTAGGTGTGTAATGTTTATAGTTGTTTAACTTGCCTGCTGTATGGAACATTTTATTAATATATTGAAACTGCCATGGCAAAGTTATAACTGATACTGTGAAAGAGATCTGACCTAACCAACTCCATCTTGCTTCTTACCTCCAAGCTGTTTTGTTTGTTCATAGGCATAGACCGAACTAACTTTGGAAGAAACTTAGTTTATAGCTTAAAACAAAGACGATACAGCCCTTTCCCAAAACAAACCTCCTTCTTGCCTGGGGACTAGACTGCCTTCATAGGACTATCAAATTAGCCACAATATTAGAAATTATGGTTTAAGGCCAGACGCAGTGGCTCACACCTGTAATCCCAGCACTTTGGAGGCCAAGATGGGCAGATCACTTGAGATCAGGAGTTCGAGACCAGCCTGGCCAACATGGTGAAACCCCGTCTCTATTAAAAATACAAAAACTAGCTGGACGTGGTGGCAGGTGCCTGTAATCTCTTGGGAAGCTGAGGTAGGAGAATTGCTTGAACCCAGGAGGCGGAGGTTGCAGTGAGCCAAGATTGCACCACTGCCTTCTAGCCTGGGCGGCAAGAGTCTGAAAAAAGAAATTATGGTTTAGGAGTCTTGTAGCTGGAGACTACAAGATTCTGACACTCCCAAAATTACTCCTGGGGATAAAATCATTATTGCAAAACCTAAGACCAGTGCTTCAGATATTTTGCATACCCTGCACTTGATGAATCAGCTGGCACCACCCAGATCAATAAACTGGCTAAGCTGGTGTTGTAGCCCCCACCCAGGAACTGACTCAGCACAAGAAGACAGTTTCAACTCCCTGTGATTTCATCTCTGACCAATCAGCAGTCCCAGGTCACTGGCTTCTCCCTACCCACCAAATTGTCCTTAAAAACTCTGATCCCTGAATGCTCAGGGAGACTTATTTGAGTAATAACAAAACTCTGGTCTCCTGCATATCTGGCTTTGCATGAATTACTCTTTCTCTTTTGCAATCCTCTTTTGATAAATCAGCTCTGTCTAGGCAGTGGGGAGGGTGAACCCATTGGGCACTTATAATATAATGTACTTCTTTGTCTCTTCTTTGTCTCTTTGTTATTATACAACAACCTGTTTGTTGTATAATGAAACTATACCCATTAAATACTAATCCCCATTTCCCCCACCCTTCGGCTTCTGGCAACCACCATGCTTTCTGTCACTATAAATTTAAGCACTCTAGGAAACTCATTTAAGAGGAATCATACTATGTTTATCTTTTTTGTGACTGGCTTATATCATGTCGCATAATATCTTTAAGTTTCATCTGTGTTGTAGGAAGGGTCAAAATTTCCTTCATTTTTAAGACCAAGTAAATATTCCACTGATGCGTGTATATACCACATTTTATTCATTCATCTGTCACTGGTTACTTCGTTGCTCTCACCTTTTGGCTTTTGTGAATAATGCCACTATGAACATGAGTGTGCAAATATCTTGAGTTCCTGCCATCATTTCTCTTGGATATATACCCAGAAGCAGATCATGTGGTAATTCTATGTTTAATTTTTTGAGGAATCATACCATTTTCCAGAGGCTGCATTTTACATTCCCACCAGCAATATGCAAGGGTTGCAATTTCTCCACATCCTATCACTTGTTATTTTCTTTTGGTCTTTTAAAAAAATAATAGTTTTTCAGAGTTTATCTTACTTGGAGTTTGTTGAGCATCTTGAATTTGTAGATTTGTATTTTCATTGAGTTTAGGAAGTTTTCAGACATTATTTCTGTGGCAGGCCAGGTCTCACTAATGCAGGCCTCCAAAACAACTGTTTCAGTACTAAGTGGTTAAGTTAAATATTCAAAGCTGAAAGAGCCAATGCCCTTTATACAAAGGCTGGAATGTAAGAAATGCCCACCAAGAGTTTTGCCTAGGCCTTTCCTGGGCCTTGAAGCATTACAAAATAACAAAGGAATTCTTAATAGGACCCATTTAGGATTAAACAAGTTTTACTGGGGATCTGAAGGAACTCCCCAAACCTCTGTGATTTAGCAGGAGACAAGATAAGGGTAATCACCCACTGGCACCTGGACCCATTTAGATTAAGTAAATTTACTGAGGCTCCCGAGGAAGGTCTTCAGGACTCAGACCTTAGTTATAGATTATAAGTGGCATCACTTATGTCTTTAGATGAATGCACACTTCCACAAAGACATATAGCTTAGAAGGTACATAAGCTCTGGAAAACTTTGTAATTTTGAGTTGGTCTGGCAATAATTTCCAGGCCTTCTCCCTGTAACCGGTTACAGAAATAAAAAACTCTCTTTCTCCCCAGTTCATCTGCATCTTGTTATTGGGCAGCAAGAAATGGCAGCCCGACCCTCAGTTTGGTCTGGGAACATTTCTTCAACTAGTCTTTCTGCCTCTTTCTTTCTCTCTTTCCTTCTGGTATTCACATTATGCATATGTTGGTCTGCTTGATGGTATATCCTGGGTCCCTTAGGCTCTGTTCACTTTTCTTTTTTTTTTTTTAATTTAAGACATTTATTCAGCATCACAATCAGGCTATTACATTTAGCAATCAATAGCATGGGTGCAAAAAAACAAAAAACAAAAAAAACCTACATTAAAACCCTTCGTTGGAATGCTTTACACTTTCCACAGAACAGAAACTAAAATAACCAGTTATACAATTAGTCACAAATACAGTCCTCGAGTTTTTTGCCCATATGAATATTTGTCTAAAACATGTCTTCTTTGTAGCAGCTAGGCCCTGCCACCACTGTGCTTGGCTGAGTTCACAAATCTGTGGTAACCTGTAGCTTCCATCACTTCTCTGGCTCCCCTCTCTTGCTAAGCTTTGTTTCCTAATTAAAATCTTCTCCCACTGCCATAGCTGCTGCTGCAGATGATCTGCCCGCCTCAGCCTCCCAAAGTGCTGAGATTTCAGGTGTAAGCCACTGCGCCCAGACGAAAACTGACTTTATAGAGAATAAACAAAGACACCAGATCATTTCACATAATGATAAGTGTTTTGATGAAACTAAAATAGGTTAATGATACAAAGTAACTTTAAAAAGAGACTACTTTACATAGAGTAGTCAGGGAGGGCCTTTCTATAAGGTGAAATCTGAGTTGAGGCCTGAATAATTAAAAGAAACCAAGCGAGGCATATGGCACATGCCTGTAGTTCCACCTACTTGGGAGGCTGAGGCAGGCAGATTGCCTGAGGCCAAGAGTTGGAGGCCAGCCTGGACAACATATTGAGATCTTATATCTTAAAAAATGAATAAATAAAATAAGTTGTATTAGTCCATTTTCACAGTGCTGATAAAGACATACCCAAGACTGGGTAATTTATAAAGAAAAGGAGGTTTAATGGACTCACAGTTCCACGTGGCTAGGGAGGCATCACAATCATGACAGCAGGCGAAAGGCATGACTTACATGGTGGCAGATGAGAGAATGAGAACCAAGAAAAAGGGCTTTCCCTTTACAAAATCATCAGATCTCATGAGAATTACTACCACGAGAATAGTATGTGGGAAACCACCCCCATGATTCAATTATCTCCCACTGGGTCCCTCCTACACCAGGTGGGAATTATGGGAGCTACAATTAAGATGAGATTTGGGTGGGGACACAGCCAAGCCATATCACCAGTCATGCAAATAGCTAAGGAAAGAACATTTCAGGCAGAAAGAACAAGGACAAAGGACTTGAGGAAGGCCCTGGGACTGGCAGTACGGCAGTGGATGAACTCAAGTTCTGAAGTCAGACTGATTAGACTCTTGGCTGTACCACTTGCTAGTGGTGCAACTCTAGACAAGTTACTGGCCCTTGAAATCTCAATTTTCTCCTCTGTAAAAGGAGGTCATTATTGCTTCATATGGTTGGGTGCATAAAATCACTGACATAGCAAGTCACAGACCAAAAAAAAAGCCCTGCTTGCAAGGTAGGCCCCTAGCTAGTGTCTGGGAACTTCACTTTCAAAGTGCGTCCAGTCAACACTTAACCAATAAGAGTAGTTCGTTATAACTTGACTATTTATACAAACATGATTTATAATGAACATCTGCTTTCCTTCCAGGAGTCTGGAATTTTAGTATATGCTCAGCAGAAGGTGCCTACACGACCAGTCCCCCAATAAAAACCTTGGGCACTGACTAACTTTTGTGCTTCCCTAGGTAGAAACATGGCACATATGTTGCTGTGTTTCCACTGCTAGGAGGAGTAAGCTTTGTGTAATCTCTCTTGGCAGGGAGAAAGAACTCGGAATCCTGCACATAGATTCCTCCAGACTCCACCTATGTCTTTTTCCCTTATGATCTGGTTATGTATCCCACCAGATGGACAGGCAGAGAATACTTGCTCTTCCTCAGGCAGAGGCTGGCTTGCCCCTGGGAATTAAGCCCATGTGGCTGCCCTCCCCACCATCTCAAGGGGCTGGGGACCAGCAATCTAGCTGTAATCAGTCTTAGTCATGATTACAAATGTATTCTGAGTCCCATGAGTTCTACGGTATCTCTGAATCGGGTTGATATAAGGACTAAACGGCAAAATACGTGAATTGAGTGTAATACTTAGCTCAAGGTAAGTTCTCAAAATAAGAATGGTGATGGTGTTGGTGGCGATGGGAATGATCAGCATAAAGCCATCCACTGGCTAGAAGCTCAACGCCAATCATACCAATTCCCACCCTATCCCTCCACCCTCTCACACTATATGCCCTCATATCTCTTGGCAAATTAGTGAATGCACAACCCAATACCTTTATAATAGCATCTCACCGCTGGCGAGTACCTCAAATTCAGTACCTCTTGTTTTGACACATCAGAATAAAGGCCCAGAAGTGTGAAACAAAATGTTCCGGGTCAGGCCATGAATTGGTAGAAGAGTTGGGACAAGAACCCAGGTTTGCCTTTTATGTCCTACACTGGCTCTACAGCAACCTGGTATAAGTGATGCAGGCTAGCAGTAAGCACAGTGACCCTTGAGCCAGGCTGTCGAGAACCCAGGCTGCCATGGAGGTGGTTCCTTCCCCTCCGGGAAAACAGAAGGAACCTGGAAAGCTAGAACGAAAAAGGAGCCATAAATAAGCCCTAAGTGAAACGATTATTACCTGCTCTAAAAGCCGGGTGAAATAGTTTCTCCCCTGTATTTCCATTTCAATGGTACTGCTTACTGCTGGGGGCGAGGCAGTGAGCAAGAGGTGGCACATACTGGGGGAGCAATCAGTATCATCCAGAGTTAAAAAAGGGGCAAACAAGACGCAGGGAAGAGCTGGTGCATCCGGACTAGAGAACCCACAGCGGAGAACCCCAGTAAAGGAACCACAGCAGATAAACAGAAACCTCTGGTCAGTGGCCAGTTGCTCAAAATGCTGGGCCATATATAGAATGAGAAGTCATGACATCGGACAGGAACATGGAACTACTAGGGCCCAGTGTAAAAAACTCAATCCACTGTCCTACCCACCATGGAATGTGCGAATGAGGTTAGCAATAAAGGATCTAACCCCCCAAAACGCCCCAGGACAACCAAAATGATGCTCTTGCCGGGCTTATGCCGTGACAACTACCAGGGGCGTGGGCCGAGGGGTAGTAGTGGGCTCAGCGCGCGAGTCGGAAACAGCTGCGGTGAGGTAGGAAGAAAGCAGCGCCTTCAGCACGTCCTCCCGTCGGCCCGGGACCACGCCGTTACTGAGAGCACGGCCGCCGCACTAACACGCACAGCTCCTGAGCACAAAGAAGGTGCAAAGTCCCGCAGAGCGACCGCCAGAGGTCAGCAACACACTGCCTACTCCCCGCCACGCCTCCCGGAGACGCCCTCGCGGCGGCTGCGGGGGCCGGAAGTGCACCCGCCCCTTTCCCGAGGGCCCGCGGCCCCTCTGGCCGGCCCGGAGGCCGCCTCCGTTTGTCTTTGGGCCTACCTGGCCCCGTAGCCCCAGTAGTTTGAGAGGATTGACTCCAATTTTGAAAAAAAGTTCTGCTGTGGGTAAAACGCTATCAAACAGCATTGCATGCTACAGAGAAATCTTTCCTAAAAGGAAGAGTCAACTGGTGCGGCAACCTCGATTGTTGCCCCGCCCCGGCCCCTGACAGATCCCAGACCCAAGGGGCGAGGAGGGGACGTGCCGCCCGCTCCCGGTGTTGGCGTGGGTTGCTGGTCCCTAGCCCCTGGGGAAGGACAGGAGGGCAGTCCCGTGGGCTGGCTTCCCAGGGGCAAGCCAATCTCCGCCTGAGGAATAGCTCGTATTCCTTGGCCTGTCCACCCGGCAGCTCTGCGTGGCCCCCCTGGGCTGACCCCGGACGCAAGCGCGGCTGTGCAGGCTGGCGTGAGAGGGGTTCAGTGCCACCGATGTGTCAAAGTCCAACCCCGCACAGAACCTGCCGGCTCTGCACCCTGTGGAGATTCTTTCCCCTTCTCCGAGCGCCCTGGGCTCATTGGCCCCAGGGTGGATATGCTGTCGGTACCTTGGGGCCACCCTGCTGCATCCCCTGACCAGCACCCCCTCTTCCGCCGCTAGCACCTCCACCACGCACAATACACATTGACTGGGTCTTGTGGTCCTCCAGGCCTCCGCTGAATCAGTGTGGCCCAATCAGTGAGGCCTTCCTGACTGCCACCTCCCTTCACGCTCTGCTCTTCTTTGCAGCATTCGTCACAATTAACAGCCATACCGCGAAGATATTGCGGGTTGAGTTTCAAACCTCCACAGTAAAATGAGTCGCACGAATTTTGTTTCCCAGAGAATATAAAAATTATGTTTAGACTGTACACCATTAAGTGTGCAAAAGCAGTATATCTAACACACACACACACACACATATATATAATCCCTTAATTTAAAAAAAAAAACTTTATTGCTAAAAAATGCTAATGATCATCTGAGCCTTCAGTGATTCCTATCTTCACCCTGGACTGATCAGGGTGGTGGTTGCTGAGGGCTGGGGGGGCTGTGACAATTTCTTAAAACAAGGCAACAATCGAGGTTGCCGCACCAGTTGACTCTTCCTTTTAGGAAAGATTTCTCTGTAGCATGCAATGCTGTTTGATAGCATTTTACCCACAGTAGAACTTTTTTTCAAAATTGGAGTCAATCCTCTCAAAATCTACTGCTGCTTTATTAACTAACTTTATGTAATATTCTAAATTCTTTGTTGTCGTTTCAACAGTATTCCCAGCATCTTCACCAGTAGTTTCCATCTCAAAAAACCACTTTCTTAGCTCATCCATAAGAAGTTACTCCTCATCCATTCAAGTTCAATCAGGAGATTGCGGCAATTCAGTCACATCTTCTGGCTCCACTTCTAATTCTAATTCTCTATTTCCACCCATCTGCAGTGACTTCCTCCACTGAAGCCTTGAACCCCTCAAAGTCATTCATGAGGGTTGGAATCAACTTCTTTCAAACTCTTGTTCATGTTGATATTTTAGCCTCCTCCCATGAATCACAAATGTTCTTAGTGGCGCTAAAATGGTGAATCCTTTCCATAAGGTTTTCAATTTACTTTGCCCAGATCCATTAGAGGAATCACTGTCTACAGCAGCTATAGCCTTATGAAACGTATTTCTGAACTACTAAGACTGAAGAGTCGACATTACTCCTTGATCCATGGGTTGCAGAATGGATGTTGTGTAAGCAGGCATGAAAAACAACATTCATCTCTTTGAACATCTTCATCAGAAATCTTGGGTGACCAGGTGCATTGTTAATGACTAGTAATACATTGAAAAGAATCTTTTTTTCTGAGCAGTAGGTCTCAGCAGTGGGCCTAAGTAAACCACGCTGCAAACAGAGGTGCTGCCATCTGGGCTTTGTTTTGTTTGTTTGTTTTGAGACAGGGTCTCACTCTGTCACCCAGGCTGAAGTGCAGTGACATGATCTTGGCTCACTGCAGCTTCATCCTCCCAGGCTCAGGTGATCCTCCCACCTCAGCCTCCCAAGTAGCTGGGACCACAGGCATGCACCACCATAACTGGCTAAATTTTGTAATTTTTGTAGAGACAGGGTTTCGCCACGTTACCCAGGCTGGTCTCCAAGCAATCCACTTGCCTTAACCTTCCAAATTGCTGGGATTACAGGTGCGAGCCACCACACCTGTCCTTGTTACTTATAGAGTACAGGCAGAGTCAATTTAGCATAATTCCCAAGGGCCCTAGGATTTTCAGAACGGTCATGAGCATTGGCTTCAGCTGAAAGTCACCAGCTACGTTAGCCCCTAAAAAGAGAGTCATCCTACCCTTAGAGGCTTTGAAGCAGGGCATTGACTTTGCTCTAGGAAAGTCCTTAGATGGTCTCTTCTTCCAATATAAGGTCGTTTCATCTACATTAAAAATCTGTTGTTTAGTGTAGCCGTATTCATCAATTATCTTAGCTACATCTTTTGGCTAACTTGCTGCAGCGTCCTCATCAACACTTGCTGCTTCACATTGCACTTCTATGTTGTAGAGATGGCTTCTTTCCTTAAACCTAATGAACCAGCCTCTGCTAGCTTCAAACTTTTCTCCAACTGCTTCTTCATCACTTTCAGCCTTCATAGAATTGAAGAGAGTTAAGACCTTGCTCTGGATTAGGCTTTGGCTAAGGGAATGTTGTAGCTGGTTTGATCTATGCAGGCCACTAAAACTTTCTTCATATCAGCAATAAAGCTGTTTTTCTTATTGTTCATGTATTCACTGGAGTAGCACTTCTAATTTCCTTCAAGAACTTTTCTTTTGCATTTACAACTTAAATAACTGTGCAGTGCAACAAACTTAGATTTCAGCCTATCTTGGCCTTCCTCACTAAGCTTAATCATTTCTGGCTTGTGATTTAAAGCGAAATTTAAAGCGATTTAAAGTGCAGCTCTGCCTTTCACTTGAACACTTAGATGCCATTGTAAGGTTATTAGTTGGCCTAATTTCAGCATTGCTGTGTCTTGGGAAATAGGAAAGCCCAAGGAGAGATAGAGAGAGGGGAGAACAGCTGGTCAGTGGAACGGTCGGAATACACACAACATTTACCAATTAAGTTTGCATCATACATGGGCCCAGTTCATGGTGCCCCCAAACAATTACAATACTAGCATATCACAGATCACCATAACAGCTGTAATGATAATAATGAAAAAAAATGAAATATTGTGAGAATTACAAAATGTGACACAGAGACACAAAGTTAGCATAAACTGTTGGAAAAATGGTGCCAATAGACTTGCTCAACGCAGGGTTGCCACAAACCTTCAATTTGTAAAACACACAGTATCTGTGAAGTGCAATAAAGCAAAGCACAATAAATGAGAAATGCATGTATAATTACTTTGGGCAGTGATTTAATATCTTTCTCCCTCCATTAGACCATAAACTGCAAGAGGGCAGGGATTGTGTCTATCTCATTCACGATTATAATCCCAGATCTTAGCAACATTTCTGCCAGTAAGTGCCCAATAAATATCTAGTGAATGGATAGATGGGGCTTCTCCAAGGAAGGAGAGAATGAATGGATGAGTGTGGGTTAATGAATGAGGTAAGAATGAATGTGAAATAATGGTTCATCCACTAAAAACTAGGGGACATGGTTCAGTTCATTGGATTTGGCCCAGTTTCTGACTGAATTCTAAGGTTGAGGAGAGTTGATGATGCCAAGTACTGTGGTGGTCCTGAGCAATTAAAGAGGGATTCTGGGAAGCAGAGTGTGGACAGTTCCAACTCCCTGCCAAGGGGAAGCTCATGGGCAAAGGAAGCTCACTCCAGAGGGGATATGGAAGTTCCATATCCTCCTTTGTCTGAAGAGCCGAAGTGCCTGTTTTCAGGTGGTTAGGAAGTTAAAAAGTAATTTGGAGGTTATCAGAACTGATTGAATTGAGTTTGAACCTCACCTATTGCAACAGTGGGCCAGACTGCTTGACTAATGCCTTGGTGTCAATCGTACAGCTTTCTCCTTCTTGAGCTGCTGGCAGGGACCTGGCCTGACATGTCTCAGAAGGCCCTTAGTCAATGATTAGCTTATCTCAAGGCCTCGAGCCAGGGCAGCTGTCAAAGAGGGTCCCCACTGCATTCTGCACCTAGATCCTCATTGTGAAATGAAGTATGAAGCGACTGAGTAAGATCCCTATCGTCTCTGACATTTTACAATTCCAGGATTCTGCCTTCTTGTCAGAGAAGTGTACAGGCAAGCAGTCGGGCAGGTGAGAGGGCTGCAGGTGAGAGGCCCAGCCTGTGCTTGAAGAGTCATCATCTAGGAGGCTCTGTGGCCTCCTCAGATGAATTCATTCACACTAATACCCCAAGATGGAGTCAACACCCCTCCAGAAGCTCAGCCTTCTCAGTATCTAAAGCCCCAGCATCGATGCCTCTTTTCTTTGGGTTGGGGTCAGAGCTCTTGTGGAAGGGCATACAGTAATTCTTCACTTGCCTTTGACTGTGTAATGTGTGCACATGGAGGTAGGAGCAGACATGACTTCAACAAGGCCATGCCCCCTTGGCAAACATCTTTGAGACCAGAGAGGAAGATAGACTAGGGAAAGGATGAGGAGATAAGCACAGGGCTGCCGTGAGGTCCAGGGGAGCGGGCAGAGGTAAGAGAAAAGGCTTTAGGATACTAACTAACACATATGGAGCACTAGCATGAGCCAGGCACTATTCTAAGTGCTTTGCAGGTTTTATCTCTTTTTGCCTCACAACAGCACCTATGAGGCACTATAATTATCCCTACTTCACAGATGAAGGAATGGAGGCACAGTGAGGTTAAGTCACTTGACCAAGGGGGCCAACTAGTAATGGAGGCATTTGTTGCATCTTCTAAAGATGATGAAAGAGTACATGTGAGATTTTGTAAGTGCTTGATTCATTTCTACCAAATGAACTGGCAAATAAATAAATGCATATGTAAATGGGGGCGTAAATAGTCAGTCAGCCACGGGGGTGGGAGTGGGATCAAGGCAGGCTTAGAGAGAAGGTGCAAGAGCTGAGTCTGAAAAGGCCAGAGCAAAGTATGAAGCTGGTGAGCAGCTGTGACCATAGCTGGAGGCTTCTCTTTGAGCTTTCTCCTGGTTACCTCCTCCTCCCCTACATGACCAGTCAGCCAAGTGTTAAGTCCAGGGGAACATTTTGCTGCTTCCAAGTACTGTCTCGCTAGTGTTATTTGCCATAACTTGTGGCCACAGGGCAAGGTCCAGGTGCTCAGACCTTTACCTCCTGGACTTTCCAAGGCCTCCCAAAGCTCTCTGGCACCCAGGGAACGGTGTGTGTGTCGAGAGCTTAATCCGCGGGAGCATAGCTATGGTGCTCTGGGGTCCAGTGCTGGGAGCTCTGCTGGTGGTCATTGCTGGATACCTGTGCCTGCCAGGGATGCTCCGACAACGTAGGCCACGGGAGCCCCCTCTGGACAAGGGTACTGTGCCCTGGCTTGGCTATGCCATGGCTTTCCGGAAGAATATGTTTGAATTTCTGAAGCGCATGAGGAGCAAGCATGGGGATGTGTTCACAGTGCAGCTAGGGGGCCAGTACTTCACCTTTGTCATGGACCCCCTCTCCTTTGGCCCCATCCTCAAGGACACACAGAGAAAACTAGACTTTGGGCAATATGCAAAAAAACTGGTGCTGAAGGTATTTGGATACCGTTCAGTGCAAGGGGACCATGAGATGATACACTCAGCCAGCACCAAGCATCTGAGGGGGGATGGCTTGAAGGATCTTAATGAGACCATGCTGGACAGCCTGTCCTTTGTAATGCTGAAGTCGAAAGGCTGGAGTCTGGATGCCAGTTGCTGGCATGAGGACAGCCTCTTTCACTTCTGCTATTATATCTTGTTCACAGCTGGCTACCTGAGCTTGTTCGGCTACACGAAGGACAAGGAGCAGGACCTGCTACAGGCAGGAGAGTTATTCGTGGAGTTCCGCAAGTTTGACCTTCTTTTCCCCAGGTTTGTCTACTCCCTGCTGTGGCCCCAAGAGTGGCTAGAAGTGGGCCGACTCCAGCGTCTCTTTCACAAGATGCTCTCCGTGAGCCACAGCCAGGAGAAGGAGGGCATCAGCAACTGGCTGTGCAACATGCTTCAGTTTCTGAGGGAGCAGGGGGTACCCTCAGCTATGCAGGACAAGTTCAACTTCATGATGCTGTGGGCCTCCCAGGGGAACACGGGGCCCACCTCTTTCTGGGCCCTCTTGTTCCTCCTGAAGCACCCAGAAGCTATTCGGGCTGTGAGGCAGGAAGCTACCCAGGTCCTGGGTGAGGCCAGACTGGAGACCAAGCAGTCCTTTGCCTTCAAACTCAGTGCCCTGCAACACACCCCAGTTCTGGACAGTGTGGTAGAGGAGACACTGAGGCTGAGGGCTGCACCCACCCTCCTCAGGTTGGTTCATGAAGACTATACCCTGAAGATGGCCAGTGGGCAGGAGTATCTGTTCCGCCGTGGAGACATCCTGGCCCTCTTTCCCTACCTCTCAGTGCACGTGGACCCTGACATCCACCCGGAGCCCACTATCTTCAAGTACGATCGCTTCCTCAACCCTAATGGCAGCCGGAAAGTGGACTTCTTCAAGGCAGGCAAGAAGATCCACCACTACACCATGCCCTGGGGTTCGGGCGTTTCCATCTGCCCTGGGAGGTTCTTCGCACTCAGTGAGGTGAAGCTCTTTATCCTGCTTATGGTCACACACTTTGACTTAGAGTTGGTGGACCCTGACACACCACTACCCCATGTTGACCCGCAGCGCTGGGGTTTTGGCACCATGCAGCCCAGCCATGATGTGCGCTTCCGCTACCGCCTGCGTCCTATAGTGTGAGCTCGGCCAAGCCAGCTGCAAACCTGGCCAGAGGGATTCTATTGGGTCTCTCACCTGTTCTCACCCCTCTGCAGCCCAAGCCCCCATTGGCCACCCTTCCTTCTGGTCCTGTGGCACCCCCTACCTCTGTTCTGCCTGTCCTCGCTCTCTCCCTGCCTAGTCATCTGACAAGTTTATCATTCTCTTTAAAATACCATCTCTCAGAGTGGGTTCTGCTGAACCCTCCTCTCACAGGAAGTCCAGGGGAAGGGGGAGTATCTGTGGGCAACTTGGTTTGGGAGATGATGCCTGCCTGGAGAAGTCCTGAGTACAGAAACTGGTTCCCCCCAGACATGAGTAACATGGCATCTTGCAAATATCAGCCTCCATCCTCCTACCTTGCTTTAGTTTTTTCAGCAACACTTATCGCATATCCTATGGAATTCAGGCTCTAGAACAGTGTCATCCAAAATAAATATGAAGCAAGCTACATGAGTAGTGGGGTTTTTTGGTTTTGTTTGTTTGTTTATTTGTTTGTTTGTTTTGAGACAGAGTCTTGCTCTGTTGCCCAGGATGGAGTGCAGTGATGCGATCTCTCTTCACTGCAACCTCTGCCTCCTGGGTTCAAGCAATTCTTCTGCCTCAGCCTCCTAAGTAGCTGGGATTACAGGTACGTGCCGCCTTGCCCAGCTAATTTAGTTTCCTGGTAAACACATTTTTAAAAAGTAAAATGAAACAGAATTCATTTTTATAATATACTTTACTTATCCAATATATCCAAAATATTGACATTTCAACGTGATCACTATTAAAAATTTTAACGAAATAGTTTTTACCTTCCCTTTTTCATCCTGTCTTCAAAGTCTGGTATGTACTGTATTTTTGCAGCTCTTCCCAGTTCAGGTGGCTGCCCTATTGGATGGCACAGGTCTAGAGAAACGCTACTTTTTTTTTTTTTTTTTTTTTTTTTTGAGACAGTCTCGCTCTGTTGCCCAGGCTGCAGTGCAGTGGTGTGATCTTGGCTCACTACAACCTCTGCCTCTAGGATTCAAGTAATTCTCCTGCCTCAGTCTTCTGAGTAGCTGGGATTACAGGCTCACCCCACCACACTCAGCTAGTTTCTGTATTTTTAGTAGAGACAGCGTTTCACCATGTTGGCCAGGCTGGTCTCGACCTCCTGACCTCAGGTGATCCGCGTACTTCGGCCTCCCAAAGTTCTGGGATTATAGGCACGAGCCACTGCACCCAGCCAGGATGCCTTTAATGTCGGAATTATTCAAGATCCCTCCTCAGTGCCCATGTCTCCCCCACCTCAGGGTACTGTCAACCCTCCCTTGGTTTCCATGATCATTGCTGAACTCAGAGCTTTCTCCTATCCCCAGACCCCCATGGGAGTCTCCCAGCACCCCTGACTCAGCTTGGCCAATGCAGAACTTGGCATCTGAGCCCCTGCCTCTTCCCTGAACCACTTGTTCTCCTGATTTCCCTGCTCTCTCTGCTGAGAACACTACCAATCACCCCATCTCCCAGAGACACTCTCCCTCCTCCTCTTTCACCTTCATACAAGCAGGCCCCTGTCCTGTCAGTACACCCCCTGTGATGCCTCTGAAATGTGTACCCTCTTCCCTTCTCCTACTGTCATTCTTATACCTGTGACCTCTGCATTTCTCTTCTATGCTGCTGCCAGAGGCTTTTTTGCCAAAAGCACTTCTGATTGTTACTCTTCTACTTTCCTGGTTCCCCTTCGACTTCACACACTTGATATTTAAATTTTGTCACAGATGGTCCCCCTTGCCTTCACATACCTGATGTTTAAACTTTGTCATGGTTGGTCTCCAAACTCCCCGACTTTGCAAACTTTCTCCGATGAAACCATCCCTAAAGTAGAGGTATTGCTTTTCCTGCCCATCCCAGTGCCAGCTACTCCTTCCTGGAAGCCTTCCTGGATTTCACTCATCCCATCCTCTGGCCAGAAATGGCCTCCAAACTGTGAAGCTCCTGCAGCACCATTTGTACCATAGCATATCTGTTACGTGTCGTTGCTTTCTGTATCTTGGTTTCTGCCTGCTGCCCACTTCCCCAGACTGAAGCCTACTGGAGCATGGTATTTTATTCATTTCTGACCTCCAATTCCCTAAGTGAAGATTAAATGTTAGAAATCTGACTTCTAGTCTCAGCTAATTTGCTTTCTGTCCTCAAATCATTTCCTGGCCTTAGCCCTCCAATCTATGAAATGAAGACAACGCCCCTTCCCAGCGTGCTTACCAGTGCTGCAAGAGGGTGAGGGGGTGGCTGCCATAGCTGCAGCTGGCTGATGGCAGGGCCCCCGCTGGAGCTGGGACAGGAGAAAGAACGATTGTGGGAACTGGATAGAGGGTCTTGGAGGAGGTCGGCCCAGGCTGCATGGACCCCCTGACCCAGTGACGAGCCAGTGGAGCTTCTCTCTGCTACTTCTATCTTACATCTCTGGCAGCCTCACATTTCTCCTGAGGCTGCCTGTTCTCTGCCAAGAGAGTAGGCAGGGGTCTGAGCTGGGATGAGAGTCTGTCCCCAACCCTGGGCCAGGGCTTGCCTTTCTCTGAGGTCAGCTGCCCATAAATGCTGATGTCTGCCTGGGGCTTGATAAAGCTCTGCCTGGTTAGGAGAAGCTGAGATATCCCGGCCTATTCCACAAGGACCAGGAGCACAAGGAGAAGAGTTGAGTAGGGGGCACGGAAGGAGGAGAAAGGGGCTGGAAGGTGGAAGACTGTCCATGGGAAACGTACCAATGATGCCTCTGCCCAGCCAGGCCCTGTGCCCAGTACAATAGGGCTGGGGTTGTGGGGAAGCAGGAACAGAGCCTTCACACACCTCCTTGGCCCTCCCTAGACCTTGGTGCTATGTCTCCTTTTATGCCTCACACCCAAGGGAATATGGACCAGGATTGGCCTGTGGATTGGCTGGGGTGGGGCTGAGGGCCTGAGTTCCCTGAGTCAGGACCAGAAGGTCTCAACTGGGAGTGACCATGTGCAGATAGGAACTTAATGGACCCTGTGGCCTTTCTGAGAGCCCCAGAGGAGATGCTTGGGACCGAGGGAAGCCTCAGCGGGTGAGGTGTGAGGTGAACGCAAGTGTACCATCCTGCAGTCAGTGATATCCAGCATAACTACAGGCCCTCCAGGAAGCAAGAGCCCCCAAGGATTGGAGTGTGGGCAGGGAGCCCAATGCCCCATGCCCACCTGCTGGCATGGGAGGGGCCCATGGCACATGTAGCTCTCTGCCCCCTGCATGAGGACTGCTGCAGCCAACCCTGGCAGAGGCCTTGAGGCAGGAGGAAGACTGCGACCACCAAGGATGCCTCTAGTCACCACCCGCCCAACCCAGTCATTCTGCCCCCAATTCCTCATTTCTATGCCAAATGTTTTCTTCCTCTCATCCTTTTCCTCATCAGGACCTCAGAGGAAAGTCCACTAAATGTGTTCTCTCTGAAGATGGTTTATAATAAAGCAAGATCAGGGGTGGCTTTCCAATGGTGGAATTTCAGGCACCTGGGAAAGAAAAGAGATGCTTTTCTCATAGAGAATGACTGGAGTCAAAACATCACATTTCATGGCGTTGAACATGGGCAGCAGCCCTGCCCATGGGCAAAGCAACTTCTACGCTTCTCCCTAGGTCAGCCCATGGGAAGAATCCACCTTGCCTCAGAGCCTGAGGGTCAGAGGAATTCTGATTGCTTTCCTGAGACCCCTGGGAAAGGTTTGAGCAGTGCAGTCAGGGAGCCAGACCTTGTCAGGCCTTTGGGGAGACAGACAGCAAGAGGAGGAACCAAGGCCCAGACCAGAAAGTAAGGCTGGGATGGAGAGGGCTTTATCCTGGCCTGGGCTGTGAGAGCTGCCGAGCTGCTCTCAAACTATATAGCACCTAAGACAGTGACAGAGAATGAGATACCTGCAGCTAGCCCTTGCCCTCTCCTTTGGACATAGGCTTCAGGGCACTACTTGTTATATTCTTGCCTTTTGCAGCAAGTACACACTCACACATACATAGAGAAAGGCATGAAAGAACAAATAGGACTGGGTGAAGTGGCTCACGCCTGCAATCCCAGCACTTTGGGAGACCGAGGTGGGCACATCATTTGAGCTCAGAAATTCGAGACCAACCTGGCCAACATGGTGAAACCCTGTCTCTAAAAATACAAAAATTAGCTCATGCCTGTAATCCCATCTACTCAGAAGACTGAGGCACAGGAATTGCTTGAACCTGGGAGGCAGAGGTTGCAGTGAGCTGGGATCATGTCACTGCACTCCAGCAAGACTCTGTCTCAAAAAAAGAAAGAATAGGAAA
Organism: Macaca thibetana thibetana; assembly: GCF_024542745.1. NCBI lineage: Eukaryota > Metazoa > Chordata > Mammalia > Primates > Cercopithecidae > Macaca > Macaca thibetana. The sequence continues at coordinate 97,045,373 of NC_065579.1, read as the reverse complement.
CTTGCAGGCACATAACCAGACCCACTTGGACACAGTGACACAGCTGCATCATAACCACATACACAACCATATATACTATGCACAGCCCACACAGCAACACAGACACATGCACACATACTTCCCAGACACATAGACACACAGACACACACAAATCCACCAATGCTGGTGTGACAAGCCCTGCTGGGTGTCCCTTGCCTGACATCCTCTCTGTGCATCATGGGCACAAAGTCAGGGCCTCCGAGCACCTAGACCCTGTTGGTGCAGCTCAGGCTATATCTCACCAGCCAGGCTGGCAAACAAACAGAAGTTCCTTGTAGGACAAGATTTCCAGAGCTCTGAAGTAGAACTCCATCCTCCGCATCCTCAAACAAATATCCACCTTCAGATCTAGAGCTTCATTTCCCAGGGAACTAGGAAGCTCAGAGTCCTTCCTGATGGTGGGGAATTGGGGGCCTTAAGGAGAGAGAACTAAAGGCAGAGCTGAGAGAGACTGGATGTGGGGAAGGCACAGGGCAACTTGTGCTACATCAAGAGACTGCCAGACGGCACGTGACACATGTGCTATGACTACGCCATCAAAAGCTCAGGGGAAGAGAAGAAACAGCGGGAGAAGAAACAGCGGGCAGAATACTGCTTGCCTGTTCAATCCTCTATCAGCCATTCACTCAAAAAAAAAAAAAAAAAAAAAAAACTTATCCATTCATTCCAAAAAGAATCTACTATACTCTGAGCATGTATTGAAGCACAGGGGATGCAGAGTTTACACATGGCAAAGTCCCTGCTCTCATGGAGCTTATGTTCACCCAGCCGTCTGTTCTCCTACCCTCCATTCCATCCACCAAAAAGTTTCCTTTCCTGTGTGCCAGGTTCCACGTTCAATTGTGCAGGGCAGACATGGTGGGACGTGTGCAGGTTGCACCAGGTAGTTCCATGAGGTGGAAAGAGCAGTTGAGTGCTTTAGAAGCTCAAGAAAGAGAGATGCCATGTGGGCAGGTAGCTCCCTGGGGAAAGGCTTCTCAGTGGATGTGTCAGGGGGCAGGGAGAATGCCAAACATTAGAGATATGAAGAGAAAAGCACTGGGCACAGTATATCAGTCAGGAATCTTTAGGTTGCAAGTAACAAAACAACATGACCACACGGAAAGGAATTTATTGGTTCTTGTAACTATCAAATCCAAGATTGGGACGAGCTTCAGAGGTGCTTTGTTTCTGAGGCTCAAACAGTGCCCTCAGGATCTGCTCACTCACATGCGCTATCTCCTTCACCTTCTGAAGTTTGGGTGGAGGAAGGAGTAGCTCCAGATCTCAAACCCTCTCAGCTTCAGTTTCATGCCTCTCTTCTCGCATGTTCTAGTGACATCGCACTTCATTGGCTCTGCCTGGGTCATGTGCCCACCCCTAAAAAATCACCATGACCAGGGAAATGTGAAGGCAGTAACTGACCCATGTCCCATGCTCCACCCAACCTCCTCTCAAAACACAGGGCAGAGTGACCGAGCAGTGGTGTCCCAGAGAAAGTGGGATTCAGTTATAAAACAAGGGAAGGGAATACCTGGCTGGAAATTATCCTAATTACATGAGGGTGCCTACAAGAGCAAAGGCATAGAAGTTGAAATGTTCCAGAAATGAAAAGGGAATGGAGGAGTATGAGGGCTGGAAGATGTATGGGGTCCTATTTGCAAAAGCGCTAGCCTTGACATCAGACAAAGATTTTGGACTTGATTGTGCAGGTCCCAGGGAGATCTGAAGGCTCCTGAGATGGGGCCCAGGCCAAGCGTGTTCACTGCCTCCTTCTGCAGACTGCACATGGTCCTGGGACATTCCCTGGGCAGAGCACTTCCAGGCCCTCCTGATTATCAGATGCTGGGGACACCATCAAGGCTACAAGAATGGTCCTTTTAATAGTATTTCCCAGCTGGACTACAGAGAATGTGGAACCCTGGTGAGTGGAGGACCTTAGGCTCTTTTTCCCCAGCAATGCCAGAAGGAAAATACTTCCTCCTCCACCCATGCATTTAACAGACAGTTTCTGAAAACCTACATACTAGGCCCTGTGTTAGGGGGTTGGGTACAGCAGTGAGCCTAACCAAGATCCCCACCTTGTGGAATTCACCTGGGACAGTGTGGGTGGGGACAGTAGCACTGAACCTCACAAATAGGAAAAACATATACAACGTCTGAAAGAAATAAGTGCTATTGAAAAAATTAAAACATAGAGCATCAGGAAGATCAGGAGCATCAGAGATGGGCGAGTTTGTGTTAAATAGGTTGGACAGGTGAGTGAACGGTGAGATCTGAGCTAAGACCTCAGGAGGTGAGAGAGTGAGCCAAGCAGACAGCTGAGAGGAGAGCAGTCCAGGAAGAGGAATCCCCAGGGGGATGTGTCAGGCGTGTTTGAGATCAGTTGTGTCTGGAGCACTGGAGGCTGGTGGACATAAGGGCAAAGAGTGTAGCCAGGGCGGGTGCAGATCACAGATCACATAGGCCTTAAAGGATTACCGTAAGGAGTTGGGCTTGTTAAATAAAAACTATGGGAGGCCATTGTTTGGACTAAGCTCCTGCACTAGGTCCCAGCTGACCAGACCGAACCAAAATGGAATCTGTTGTATGAAAGTTCCATTTCCTCAAACCGAAACTAAGTTGTTATCTGACCTTTGAGACTCCTGGAGACAGAGTTAACAGCCAAATTCCCAAACGTGACAGTTTCAGTTGACGTGATAATGCAGACAGTAACCATGCTCATGATAATGAAGTTCCCCCTGTTTTAATCATCATTAAAAAGTAACCTGATGTCAAACACCCTGTTCCAGCCGTATATAGAAAGTAACTTTGAAATGACCAGTCTGGCCCTGTGCAGTGGCTCACACCTGTAATCCCAGCACTTTGGGAGGCTGAGGCAGGCAGATTGCTTGAGCCAAGGGGTTCCAGTCCAACCTGGGTAACATAGTGAGACCCTGTCTCTACAAAAAAATATAAAAATTAGCCAGGTGTGGTGGTGTGCTCCTGCAGTCCTAGCTGCTTGGGGGGCTGAGATGGGAGGATCACTTGAGCTCAGGAGGTGGTGGCTGCAGTGAGCCATGATTGTGGGAGTGGACTTCAGCCTGGGTGACAGAGTGAGACCCTGTGTCAAAAAAAAAAAAAAATCAATCTTCTTTTTTTTCTTCATTTCTTCCTGCTTTCGACAGCCCTTTCCTGTCTATAAAACTAACTTCTTCCACCCAGCTCATCGGAATACTCTTTCTATTTTATGTAGTGAATCTGTTCCTGATTCAATGAGTGTATCGCCTGATTCTAGAGTTGCCAATAACGCTGAGACCTTGAAACTAAATTTGTTGTAATCTGGTGTTTTGACAGGCTGATGCTCTGAGGAAGGAGGGAGTAAAGGCTGAGAGTGTCAGGATCACTCTGGCTGCTAGGTGCAGATGAGAAGGGAGGAGAGCAAGAGAGAAGAAGCACAGGGGCCAGTTGACAAACTATTGCAGCAATTCTCCAGCCTGGCCAACATGGTGAAACTCCATTTCAAATAAAAATACAAAAATTAGGGCCAGGCATGGTGGCTCACACCTGTCATCCCAGCACTTTGGGAGGCCAAGGCAGGTGGATCCCGAGGTCAAGAGATCAAGACCATCCTGGCCAACATGGTGAAACCTTGTCTCTACTAAAAATACAAAAATTAGCTGGGCATGGTGGCAGGTGCCTGTAGTTCCAGCTACTCAGGAGGCTGAGGCAGGAGAATCGCTTGAACCCAGGAGGTGGAGGTTGCAGTAAGCTGAGATCGCGCCATTGCTCTCCAACCTGGGCAACAAGAGTGAGACTCCATCTCAAAAAAAAAAAAGAAAAAAGAAATAAAAAGAAAAAGAAATACAAAAATTAGCTGGGCGTGGTGGCAGGCGCCTATAGTCCCAGCTACTTGGGAGGCTGAGGCAGGAGAATCGCTTCAACCCGGGAGGAGGAGGCTGCAGTCACTGCACTCCAGCCTGGGCAACACAGCAATAGAGCAAGACACTGTCAGAAGGAAGGAAGGAAGGAAGGAAGGAAGGAAGGAAGGAAGGAAGGAAGGAAGGAAGGAAGGAAGGAAGGAAGGAAGGAAGGAAGGAAGGAAAGGAAAGGAAAGGAAGGAAGGAAGGAAGGAAAGGAAAGGAAGGAAGGAAGGAAGGAAGGAAGGAAGGAAGGAAGGAAGGAAGGAAGGAAGGAAGGAAGGAAGGAAGGATCATTGTAGGAATTCAGAAAAGAAAGCGTGGTGTCCTGGAAGCAAGTGAAGAAAGTGGAGGAAGAAGGCAGGGGCGAGCAAATGCTGCTGATGGTTGAGAACTGAGAACTGACCACTGGCTTTAGCAACACGGTCACTGAGGCCCCTGGAGACAGCACTTTGAGTGGATGCCCAATTGAGCTGGTTCCCATCTATTCCCATCAGACTGAGGTTTGGTCACTCAGGCTGATTTATTCCCCACATCCTCCTTGTTAGGGGAGTTCTCAGACTGCCTCTCCCCAAGGTCATTCATGCCAGTCATTTCTTCTTGGGCAGTAAGTATGCTGCTCTCAGAACAGTTGGATAATGGGGCCTGGGCAGTGCCAGGTGCCAGGTGCCATCCAAGCACAGCGGCCAGGAAAGCCTTCAGGTACTGGCGGAAGCGGCGACTGGAGAAGGCATACAGGATGGGTGAAAAGCAGCAGTGAAGGAAGGCGATGCTCTCTGTCACCTGGAGTGCGTAGTCTAGATGCTGGCTGACCTTACAGTTCCCGAATACTTGCAGGTCCAACAGCGTATGCAGAAACAACGTGAGATTGTATGGGAACCATAGCACGAAGAAGGCCACCACCAAGGCTGCAGCTATTTTTAGAGCCCGGCCCTGGCCTGGGGGCCTCAGCCTCACCAAGACACAACCAATACGGGCATAGAAGAAGATCATGACAAGGAGTGGAAGGAGAAACCCTAGGAGGTTCTGCTGGAAGCGGAGGAAGAGCTTCCAAATGGTCCCATGCCCGCTGAAATCTGCGTGGCAGTTCCACACACCCTTGGGATTTTCATGTGTCTGTACAAAGACCATATCAGGGATGGAGACGGCCAGGGACACAGCCCATACTATGGTAGCAAGGAGCAGGCTCTTGGCCCGGGTTCTCAGCCTGTGGTAGGGCTGAGCATGAACGATCTCCAGGTACTTGTCCAGGCTCATGCAGCTAATGAAAAAGATGCCACTGTAAAAGTTAGTAGTATAAAGAGTGCTCACCATCTTGCACAAGAAACTCCCAAAGACCCAATGCCAGGCCACGGAGATGCCCCAGAAGGGCAGTGTCACCAGAAACAGAAGGTTGGAGATGGCCAGATTCAGCAGATAGACCTCAGTCATCTGCCTGCGAGGCACGTACCGGAGCAAGACCATGAGAAGAAGGAGGTTCCCACTCAGGCCCAACACAAAAATCAGGCTATAGAAGACTGGCAGGAAGACTTTGCCAAAGGACACCACTGCATCCTTCCTGCAGAGCATGAAGGTCACCTCATCCAGGTAGTCATAGTAATAGAAGCTGCTATTCTCAGGACCGGCATCCTCAGTGGTGAGTGGCTGCAGAGAGGCAGTGGCGGCCATGTTGGAAGGAAGTGCCCAGTCCCGATGTCCTGTAGAGGTGTGGGGGAAAAATATGGTGAGACCTAGCATTCTCTACATTTCTCTAAACCCACTTTTGCTGCTGCACTGGAATGTCCAATAGACTCTTCAAATCTACATCAGCACCTACAGTCCAGCAAGTAAGAGCACAAGCTTAGGGAGCCATCTGCACCACTTAATGGTTATGTCACCAAGATATCCCCCTCACCTTTGTCTTATAACTGAATCCCACTTACTCTGGGACACTTACTCTTGGATAAGCTACTAAGCTTTAGGTGTTCTCAGAGTATGTAATTCTTTCATTATGGTTTTGTTTCTTTATTTTTCTCCTTCATTATTTAAAAATACCTATAGTGTTTTTCAAATTCTTCTTTATTCTTTAGGGATATCAATTCATCTATTTAATATGTCTCCTGACCCTTCCTCATGTATGGCTTATAATTTTTTTTAATGGCAGCTTAGCTTCAGTGGAGCTTTTTTTTTTTAAATTTTGTTTATTATACTTTAAGTTCTGGGATACATGTGCAAAACGTGCAGGTTTGTTACATAGGTATACACATGCCATGGTGGTTTGCTGCACCCATCAACCTGTCATTTACATTAGGTATTTCTTCTTTTTTTTTTAAATTATACTTTAAGTTCTAGGGTACATGTGCACAGTGAGGTATTTCTTCTAATGTTATCCCTCCCCTAGCCCCCAAGCCCCCAACAGGCCAGGGTGTGTGATGTTCCCCTCCCTGTGTCCATGTGTTCTCATTGTTCAGCTCCCACTTATGAGTGAGAACATGCAGTGTTTGGTTTTCTGTTCTTGTGTTAGTTTGCTGAGAATGATGGCTTCCAGCTTCATCCACGTCCCTGCAAAGGACATGAACTCATCCTTTTTATGGCTGCATAGTGTTCCATCCTGTGTATGTGCCACATTTTCTTTATCCAGTCTATCACTGATGGGCATTTGGGTTTGTTCCAAGTCTTTACTATTGTCAACAGTGCTGCAATAAACATATGTGTGCACGTGTGTCTTTATAGTAGAATGATTAATAATCCTTTAGGTATATACCCAGTAAGGGGATTTCTGGGTCAAATGGTATTTCTGGTTCTAGATCCTTGAGGAATTGCCACACTGTCTTCCACAATGGTTGAACTAATTTACACTCCCACCAACAGTGTAAAAACATTCCTATTTCTCCACATCCTCTCAAGCCATCTGTTGTTTCCTGACTTTTTAATGATCACCATTCTGACTGGGATTAGATGGTATCTCATCTCATTGTGGTTTTTATTTGCATTTCTCTAATGACCAGTAATGATGAGCTTTTTTTTTCGTGTCTGTTGGCCGCATAAATGTCTTCTTTTGAGAAGTATCTGTTCATATCCTTCACCCACTTTTTGATGGGGTTGTTTTCTTCTTGTAAATTTGTTTAAGTTCTTTGTAGATTCTGGATATTAACCCTTTGTCAGATGGATAGATTGCAAACATTTTCTTCTGTTCTGTAGGTTGCCGGTTCACTCTGATGATAGTTTATTTTGCTGTGCAGAAGCTCTTTAGTTTAATTAGATCCCATTTGTCAATTTTGGCTTTTGTTGCCATTGCTTTTGGTGTTTTAGTCATGAAGTCTTTGCCTATGCCTGCCTATGTCCTGAATGGTATTGCCTAGGTTTTCTTCTAGCGTTTTTACGGTTTTAGGTCTTACATTTAGGTCTTTCATTCATCTTGAGTTTACTTTTGTATAAGGTGTAAGCAATGGGTCCAGTTTCAGTTCTCTGCATATGGCTAGCCAGTTTTCCCAACACCATTTATTAAATAGGGAATCCTTTCCCCATTGCTTGTTTTTGTCACGTTTGTCAAAGATCAGATGGTTGTAGACCTGTGATGTTATTTCTGAGGCCTGTGTTCTGTTCCATTTGTCTATATATCTGTTTTGGTACCAGTACTATGCTGTTTTGGTTACTGTATCCTTGTAGTATAGTTTGAAGTCAGGTAGTGTGATGCCTCCAGCTTTTTTCTTTTTGCTTAGGATTGTCTTGGTTACATGGGCTCTTTTTTTGGTTCCATATGAAATTTAAAGTATTTTTTTTCTAATTCAGTGAATAAAGTCAATGGTAGCTTGATGGGGATAGCATTGAATCTATAAATTATTTTGGGCAGTATGGCCATTTTCACGATATTCATTCTTCCTATCCATGAGCATGGAATGTTTTTCCATTTGTTTGTGTCCTCTCTTATTTCCTTGTAGTTCTCCTTGAACAGGTTCTTCACATCCCTTGTAAGTTGTATTCTTAGGTATTTTATTCTCCTTGTAGCATTTGTGAATGGGAGTTCACTCATGATTTGGCTCTCTGTTTGTCTGTTATTGGTGTATAGGAATGCTTTTGATTTTTGCACACTAATTTTGTTTTCTGACTTTGCAGAAGTTGCTTATCAGCTTAAGGAGATTTTGGGCAGAGACGATGAGGTTTTCTAAATATACAATCATGTCATCTGCAAACATAGACAATTTGACTTCCTCTCTTCCTATCTGAATACGCTTTATTTCTTTCTATTGCCTGACTGCCCTGGCCAAAACTTCCAATACTATGTTGAACAGGAGTGGTGAGAGAGGGCATCCTTTTCTTGTGCTGGTTTTCAAAGGGAATGCTTCCAGATTTTGCCCATTCAGTATGATATTGGCTGTGGGTTTCTCATCAATAGCTCTTACTATTTTGAGATATGTTCCATCAGTACCTAGTTTATGGAGAGTTTTCAGCATGAAGGGGTGTTGAATTTTATTGAAGGCCTTTTCTGCATCTATTGAGATAATAATGTGGTTTTGTCATTGGTTCTGTTTATGTGATGGATTACATTTATTGATTTACATATGTTGAACTAACCTTGCATCCCAGGGATGAAGCTGACTTGATGGTGGTAGATAAGCTTTTTGATGTGCTGCTGGATTTGGTTTTTTTATTGAGTATTTTATTGAGAATTTTAGCATCAATGTTCATCAGGGATATTGGCCTGAAATTTTCTTTTTTTGTTGTGTCTTTGCCAGGTTTTGGTATCAGGATGATGCTGGCCTAATAAAATGAGTTAGGGAGGATTCCCTCTTTTTTCTATTGTTTAGAATAGTTTTGGAAGGAATGGTACCAGCTCCTGTTTGTACCTCTGATAGAATTCAGCTGTGAATCTGTCTGGTCCTGGGCTTTTTTTGGTTGGGAGGCTATTAATTACTGCCTCAATTTCAGAACTTGTTATTGCTCTCTTCAGGGATTCCAGTTCTTCCTGGTTTAGTCTTAAGAGGGTGTATGTGTCCAGGAATTTATCCATTTCTTCTAGATTTTCTAGTTTATTTGTGTAGAGGTGTTTATAGTATTCTCTGATGTGTCTATAGTATTCTCTGAATGTGTCTACTTGATTCTTGTCTCTTTTCTTCTTTATCAGTCTGGCTAGTGGTCTATCTATTTTATTGATCTTTTCAAAAAACCAGCTCCTGGATTCATTGATTTTTTGAAGGGTTTTTCATCTCTCTCTCTCCTTCAGTTGTACTCTGATCTTAGTTATTTCTTGTCTTCTGCTAGCTTTTGAATTTGTTTGCTCTTGCTTCTCTAGTTCTTTTAATTGTGATGTTAGGCTGTCGATTTTAGATCTTTCCTGCTTTCTCCTGTGGGCATTTAGTGCTATAAATTTTCCTCTAAACACTGCCTTAGCTGTGTCCCAGAGATTTTAATACGTTGTGTCTTTGCTCTCATTGGTTTCAAAGAACTTATTTATTTCTGCCTTCATTTCGTTATTTACCCAGTAGTCATTCAGGAGCAGGTTCTTTAGTTTCCATGTAGCTGTGTAGTTTTGAGTGAGTTTCTTAATCCTGAACTCTAACTTGATTGCACTGTGGTCTGAGAGACTGTTTGTTATGATTTCCATTCTTTTGCATTTGCTGAGGAGTGTTTTACTTCCAATTATGTGGTCAACTTTAGAATAAGTGTGATGTTTTGGTATCAGGATGCTGAGAAGAATGTATATTCTATGGATTTGGGGTGGAGAGCTCTGTAGATGTCTATTAGGTCCACTTGGTCCAGAGGTGAGTTCAAGTCCTGAATATCCTTGCTAATTTTCTGTCTCATTAGTCTGTCTACTATTGACAGTGAGGTGTTAAAGTCTCCCATTATTATTGTGTGGGAGTCTAAGTCTCTTTGTAGTCTCTGAGAACTTGTTTTATGAATCTGGGTGCTCCTGTATTGGGTGCATATATATTTAGGATAGTTAGCTCTTCTTGTTGCATTGATCCCTTTACCATTATGTAATGCCCTTCTTTGTCTTTTTGATCTTTGTTAGTTTAAAGTCTGTTTTATCAGAGACTAGGATTGCAACCCCTGCTTTTTTTTTTTTTGCTTTCCATTTGCTTGGTAAATATTCCTCCATCCCTTTATTTTGAGCCTATGTGTGTCTCTGGATGTGAGATGGGTCTCCTGAATACAGCATACCGATGGGTCTTGACTCTTTTTTTTGTTTGTTTTCTCTCTTTTTTGAGACGGAGTCTCGCTCTGTTGCCCAGGCTGGAGTGCAGTGGCCAGATCTCGGCTCACTGCAAGCTCCACCTCCCGGGTTTACTGCCATTCTCCTGCCTCAGCCTCCCAAGTATCTGGGACTACAGGTGCCCGCCACCTCGCCGGCTAGTATTTTGTATTTTTTAGTAGAGAGGGGGTTTCACCGTGTTAGCCAGGATGGTCTCGATCTCCTGACCTTGTGATCCACCTGTCTCGGCCTCCCAAAGTGCTGGGATTACAGGCTTGAGCCACCGTGCCCGGCTGGGTCTTGACTCTTTATCCAATTTGCCAGTCTGTGTCTTTTAATTGGGGCATTTAGCCTGTTTACATTTAAGGTTAATATTGTTATGTGTGAATTTGATCCTGTCATTATGATGCTAGCTGGTTATTTTGCCCATTAGTTGATGCAGTTTCTTCATAGGTGTCGATGGTCTTTACAATTTGGTATGTTTTTGCAGTGGCTGGTACCAGTTTGTCCTTTCTATGTTTAGTGCTTCCTTCAGGAGCTCTTGTAAGGCAGGCCTGGTTGTGACAAAATCTCTCAGCATTTGCTTGTCTGTAAAGGATTTTATTGCTCCTTCACTCATGAAGCTTAGTTTGGCTGGATATGAAATTCTGGATTGAAAATTCTTCTCTTTAAGAATGTTAAATATTGGACTCCCACTCTCTTCTGGCCTGTAGGGTTTCTGCAGAGAGATCCGCTGTTACTCTGATGGGCTTCCCTTTGTGGGTAACCAACCTTTCTCTCTGGCTGCCCTTAACATTTTTTCCTTCATTTCAACCTTGGTGAATCTGAAAATTATGTGTCTTGGGGTTGCTCTTCTGGAGGAGTACCTTTGCGGTGTTCTCTGTATTTCCTGAATTTGAATGTTGGCCTGTCTTGCTAGGTTGGAGAAATTCTTCTGGATAATATCCCGAAGAATGTTTTCCAACTTGGTTCCATTCTCTCCGTCACTTTCAGGTACACCAATCAAATGTAGATTTGGTCTTTTCACATAGTCTCCATATTTCTTGAAGGCTTTGTTCATTCCTTTATATTCTTTTTTCTCTAATATTGTTTTCACCCTTTATTTCATTAAGTTGATCTTCAATCTCTGATATCCTTTCTTCTGCTTGATTGATTCAGCTATTGATCCTTGTGTATGCTTCACGAAGTTCTTGTGCTGTGTTTTTCAGCTCCATCAGGTCATTTATATTCTTCTCTAAACTGGTCATTCTAGTTAGCAATTCCTCTAACTGTTTTTCAAGGTTCTTAGCTTCCTTGCATTGGGTTAGAACATGCTCCTTTAGCTCAGAGGAGTTTGTTATTACGCACCTTCTGAAGCCTACTTCTGTCAATTCGTCAAACTCATTCTCCATCCAGTTTTGTTCCCTTGCTAGTGAGGAGTTGTGATCATTTGGAGGAGAAGAGGCATTCTGGTTTAGTGAATTTTTAGCCTTTTTGCACTGGTTTTTCCTCATCTTCGTGGATTTATCTACCTTTGGTCTTTGATGTTGGTGGCCTTCAGATGGGGTTTCTGTGTATGTATTTTTGTTGATGCTATTCCTTTCTGTTTGTTAGTTTTCCTTCTAACAGTCAGGTCCCTTTGCTGCAGGTCCGCTGGAGTTTGCTGGAGGTCCACTCCAGACCCTGTTTGCCTGGGTATCACTAGCAGAGGCTGCAGAATGGCAAATATTGCTGCCTGTTTCTTCCTCTGGAAGCTTCATCCCAGAGGGGCACCCACCAGATGCCAGCCAGAGCTCCCCTGTGTGAGGTATCTGTCAACCCCTGCTGGGAGGTGTCTCCCAGTGAGGAGGCACAGGGGTCAGGGACCCACTTGAGGAGGCAGTCTGTCCCTTAGCAGAGCTCAAGTGCTGTGCTGGGAGATCCACTGCTCTCTTCAGAGCCAGCAGGCAGGAACATTTAAGTCTGCTGAAGCTGCACCCATAGCCACCCCTCCCCCCCGGTGCTCTGTCCCAGGGAAATGGGAGTTTTATCTATAAGCCCCTGACTGGGGCTGCTGCCTTTCTTTCAGAGATGCCCTGCCCAGAGAGGAGGAATCTAGAGAGGGAGCCTGGCTACAGTGGCTTTGCCAAGCTGCAGTGGCCTCTGCCCAGTTCAAACTTCCCAGTGGCTTTGTTTACACTGTGAGGGGAAAACTGCCTACTCAAGCCTCAGTAATGGCAGACGCCCATGGGGCTTGTTTTATCCATAAATGTCCAACTCATCCACCCTGGCTTTGGGTTTTCTTTACTCCTGTCACCTGAGGATTTCCCTTGCTTTTTGAGAGTTTTAAAATATTTTATTTGTAAATAGTTTCATATCAATATTTTCTTTTCTTTCTTTCTTTCTTTTTTTTTTTTTTTTTGAGACGGAGTCTCGCTCTGTCACCCAGGCTGGAGTGCAGTGGTGCAATTTCGGCTCATTGCAAGCTCCACCTCCTGGGTTCAGGCCATTCACCTGCCTCAGCCTCCCGAGTAGCTGGAACTACAGGCACCCACCACTATGCCCAGCTAATTTTTTGTATTTTTAGTAGAGAGGGGGTTTCACCATGTTAGCCAGGATGGTCTCGATCTCCTGACCTCATGATCCGCCCGCCTTGGCCTCCCAAAGTGCTGGGATTACAGGCGTGAGCCACCGCGCCTGGCCTCATATCAATATTTTCAATGACAAATATTTAATATTTTAAATATTTTATCCAGTATTTCTGTTTGTAGCAGAAAGGTGTGATCCATCATGTTGATGGGCTCAGAACCTACTAAACTTTCTACCTCTCAGTTTCCTCATCTTTAAAATGAAAATAATAACTGTGCCTATCTGGCAATGTTCTTGTTATGCTTAAAGGTGATAATACATGCAGAGCACTTTAAGTTCTACAAAACTGACTGGAACATAGCAAGCATTCAATAAATGCGAGCTTAAATTATTGCTTTGCCCAGAACTGAGTTCATCATCTCCCCACCAGCCCCTTTCTTCTTTCCTAGGCCTATCTAACTGAATGACTCCACCAACTACTCAGTCACCTAAGACTGAAACATGGAATATCTTGCAGATTCTTTCCTCCTCACCCTCACAACCACCCTGTGAGTCTCTCCTCTTGAATCAGCCCACTTGTCTCTAAGTCTCATAAAAATATGTACATGACACTCTTTTAATGAAATTAAGACAAATGAAACAAAACATATATACTTTTGAAGGAGTACAAATAGATAACAGGAAGGCATAGGAATGAAAGGCACCTTCAAGATGGCAGGTGCCTGGGCAGAAGCCAGCAGTATGGGATTGGGGTGGACCATGGAGATGGGATGAGTCACTGTCCACGGTCAAGTGTCATCTAAGGCAGTGACATCCCAGAATTTTATTGCTTTGTTTAAAATAATTTTTTGATGAGAGCTTCACATAAACCAGTGATACAAGTATGTCATGAACTAAGAATTAGGCTCAAACCTGTAGTGCATTCCAGGAGAAAGAGAGGGGAAGACAGACTTCACGTTGAACAAAGAGCATTCACCAATGGGGAAGGGGGCTTGAGGAGGAGAGAGGAAGGAGATAAAAAGAAATTTGTGGCCCAAGCAGGCAATCGTGAAGAGCCACTAAAGAGGGGCCTGTAGACTACTCAGGGTCACGGGCCACAAACTGAGAAATGCAAATCAGCTCTACCCCATACTTCTGGATTTTATTTTTTAATATTTTACTTGCATGAGTTTGAACTTTTTAATATGTTCAATACCCCTTCGTATTTATTCTGTAAATTATTTATTCTTTTAATGGGTGGGATGCTCATTTTATGAGGTCTTATAATAGTGAGGATGTTAGCTTTTTTCATATATATTGCAAACATTTTCCTTAGCCCTTTCTGATAAAAGTTTTATCCCCTTTTTTCAGGCAGACTTTGAAATAAATGTTGACTTGGGTCCTCAGTTGGCCCAAAGTATCTGTGATACCATGATCTCATGGCTGGTGGAACAATTCAGTGCTACTGAAGCAGAGCCTCTTCTGAGGGAGTCCTGGAGTCCTCCCACTCTATGAGCCTCTGCCCCACCCTTGGGCTCCTATCCAATGGCATCTGGACCAGATGCTGTGGAAACTACACATGACCTGTCCCCACCCCAGGAGCTCTGCCTGAGTGGCTTTATCTAAGGCCCAGCTCTGTTCCTGATCAACCTCAGGAAATTTACCCAGTGCCTTTTGTTTTGTTTTGTTTTGTTTTTTGCTGGTCTTCCTGTCCTCTCCTCTGCACCAGGGGCCTCCTGGCCTTCAACTCCTCCTTTTTCTGGGCAGCAGTAAGGACACTCCTAGCATATGGCTGGAGCTGGGAGCCTGTGAGCTACTGCAGAAGGAGGATGTGAGGAGTGTACTCGGGCCTTATCAGGGCTTATTACTCAGGAGGTGACATTGATTTAACACCAGCTTTTCTGAGCTGCTGACATGGACCTTGATCCTGACTTGATTTCTCAAAGCCCCCTGACTTTTGTTTCAGCAAACAACCAAGTCTGATGAATGTTTCAATCAAAGCCAGAGGTCAGAGTCAGCGGACCCTGCTAGTCCAGGCCACCTTTGTTCTCCCTGTACATGGAACACTCTATCCCCTTCTACTCAAGGTCTTTAGCCTCCTGATCTTTCACTCTGGGAATCTTTCCAGGTCATCCTCACTTCTGGAGCAACCATCCTCCTATCACTTTCATCAGTAAAGCCAACAACAATGACAACAGCAATCAGGCCTTTACCCTCCTGATCTCGCACTCTGGGAATCTTTCCAGGTCATCCTCCCCTCTGGAGCAACCATCCTCCTATCACTTTCATCAATAATGCCAAAAACAGTGGTAACAGCAATCAGGCCTTTACCCCTGATCTTTGACTCTGGGAATCTTTCCAGGTCTCCCTCACCTCTGGAGCAACCATCCCCTCCTATCACTTTCATCAATAATGCCAACAATGACAGCAGCAGTCAGCACTCCCATATGCATGTTACAGCTGGCCAGGCACCTTCATAGGCACTGCCGTAGCCTTGTAAGGCAAATCGGGAAGGAACCATCAGCCCCATTTAACCCAGGAGCAAAGCAACTTTACCAGGGTCACACAAGAAGTCACTAGCCAAGCTGCATCTGAAATCCAGGTCTTCAGACTCCAGGCACATGGTGCCTTGTCCCTGGTCCCACCTCATCCTTGAAGGCCGGGCACAGTGGCTCATGCTTGTAATTCCAGCACTTTGGGAGGCCAAGGTTGGTGGATCACCTGAGGTCAGGAGTTTGAGACCAGCCTGGTCAACATTGCGAAACCCCGTCTCTACTAAAAATACAAAATTAGCCCGGCGTGGTGGCAGGTGCCTGTAATCCCAGCTACTTGGGAGGCTGAGGCAGGAGAATCACTTGAACCCGGGAGGCAGAGGTTGCAGTGAGCTGAGATCACACCACTGCACTCCAGCCTGGGCAACAGGAGTGAAACTCCATCTCAAAGAAAAAAAAAAAGAGAAAGGTGTGATTGAGTCTTTGCTGGTTGTCCAGGATCTTACCCTCACTGGGAGATATCCAGGGCTCCCCTCCCTTAGGTCTCTCAGGAAAGTCACAGTTGAGGCAACAAGAGGAAGGATATTGTGACGAGGATGCAGCCATGTTAGTTGGGCTCCTTCTATGAGTTGAACACTCACATGTAATTTTCTCACCTTATCTTCGCCATCGTCCTGGGAAGCAAAGTGAGTGTAATCCCCACTTTCCAGATAAAGAAACAGGTGTGGACAGGTGAAGCCCAATTGTCCACAGCCTCAGATTAGCAAATGGGGGGCTGGGGATTGGATGGCCCTCACAATGTGAGGTGGAAGTGATGACCCCGTCCTCCCCACACTCCCTTTCAAAATGGATCAAACTTAAATTTGAAGGTTGAGGTTCCGACAGTGGGACTTCTGGCCTCAGCAACTAGTGGCAGGAAGGTTCAAAGCCAGTGGTGTGCTGAGAGCCAGTCATGGCATCTGGGAGGCATTAAACAAACGATCATGGAATTAACCAACTCTGCGTTCAGTGAGGTTAAGTTGGTAACTTGAAACTGGGAATATTTACACCATGACAAAAGCTATAAATCAAGGCTTTCCTCTCCTCTGCCATCCTACCTCCCCTGTGCCCCCAGCCCAGAGCTGGTTGTCAAACTTTCACCAGCACTCCCCTGATCAGGCCCCACACAGCTTGACCAAACCCTGCTTGACTCACTGAACCCTCTTTTGTGTCTCCTACCATCTCCCCTCTTCCACCTTAAACATCAATTTCATGACCACCCTCCCCACAGCCAAGAAGCCTATGGACAGGGTCACGTGTAGGTCCCTCAGGTGCTGAAAGCACACCCATGCTGAGTGTACTGTTCACAGTGCAACTGATTCAGCATGCAAGCTGATCAAATAAACAAGATTGAATGTGATCTCCAGAGGCCACACCAGCCTTTGAAATATGAAACCAAGGACACCATTTGAGATCACTTCTAGTGGAAAATATTTTTGCTGGCTTCTTTTGAATGTGGAAATCATATCCTCCTTTAAAATACAATCTAGGGTAAGGGCTTTAAATATGTTAACTTATTTAATCCTCACATTTACCTGATAGAAGTAAATACTATTATTAGCCCTGTTTTAGAGCTGAGGATACTAACACACAGGGAAGTTAGAGAACTGGTCCAAGATGACAGAGCAATTGAGTAGTAGAGCCAGGATTTGAAACCGGGCGTCCATGCTCTTAAATGCTAGGTTACAATACAACTCAAAGAAAATAGTAAGCACAGCCAGGTGCAGTGGCGTGCACCTCTAGTCCAAGCTACTTAGGAGGCTGAGATTGGTGGATTCCTTGAGCCCAGGAGTTTGATACCAGCATAGGCAACATAGCAAGACCCTGTCTCAAAAAAATAACAGTAATAACAACTAGGTTGTGGATCCCCTCCCCTGGGCTTTATATGTAATAATGCACTGACTTCTCACAATAACCTTATAAAATGGGCCCCATTTTACAGATGAGGAACTGAGACACAGAGAAGGGGAGTAATGTGCCCAAGGACACACAGCAAGTATACGGCAGAACTGGAAACCAAGTTCCTGCAGCTGGCTCCAGAGCTGGAGCCCCAAATCACACACTGGGAGTTCAGCCTGTGTGCGCCCCTTCCTCGGGCTTGCAGGATGAACAGCTGCCTTCTGGATGGTCTGCATGGGAAGCGTATTTGGATCATGATTTATAAAACACAATGAAGATAGTAAAAACCAGTCCTGACACTTACACAGGGCTTTGTGTTTCCAGATACCCTTTTTTTATCCCAGTCATTGCTGTGTCTTCCTGGCTCCCTCATGAAGGGGTGAACAGGTATCGCCTCTCTGGTTTCCCAGGAACTCCAGGGCCACACTGCTAGGCAGGTACAGCTGGCCAGAGGAATTAGCTGGCCTCTGATTCCAGATCACTGCATGCTCTCTCTCCTTACTTTTTTAACATGTTATTTTTTCCTGATTACCATAATAATATACATTCATTGTAAAATGTAGCAATACAGTGGAAAAATAAGAAAGAGGCCAAAAAACAAAAACAAAAGTCCCCTGTGATGCTACCATTGCAAAAATAACCCACAGGAACATCTTAGTGTATCCTGTTTGCTTTCATGCCAGAGCCATGTCTGGTACACCAGATTACACAAAGTCTGGCTGGAAGGGAGTGGCCTTATCCATTCCTCAGCAGGGCAGGAGTCCCCTTGCAGCCTCCAGCTAGACATAGCTCCTGAGATATGTGAGGCCCGCCTGCTCCCCACGCTCCCTGGGACCCCACATCACTTAATGTTTCCTGGCCTGGTCAGGAAATAGAGATGTTTGTGACGTGTATAAAATCACAAGAGTAACCCTCCTCCCAAAGCTTATTTCAGCTAACAAAAAGTAAGCACTTTTAGAGCCCGACCCTTCAAGGAGCTGCTGCTGCAGAAGGTGAGACTTTCATGTCTTTCCCAGAATGTTTTTTGATGTATTGCTTTTTGCCTCTCTCCTTGTTGCCTGAATTGTCCCCGTGAGAACTCCTTGCGTGTGTATTTCAGCATGAAAATGAAACCCCACCATCCCCAGAAAGGGCAGGACACTCAGCATGGTAGAATAGACAGAATAGGCAGGGTAGAACAGACAGAATACAGCTTAACTCACTTCTTAATGGCTGTGCAACTCGGAGCTCATAATTTAACCTCTCTGAGCCTTAGCTTTCTCACCTATAATATGCCTCCCTTGCAGGGTTATTATGGTAAACTAAGGGCCTGGCATATACTATTGGTTCTCTTCCAGCCCCTAAAATGAATAAACTCGCTGATTAAATGACACTTGATTCAGGCTGGAATGCGTGGGAGGGGATCCAGGGACTATTTGTATCTGGAACTGTTTTGGGCAGAAGGAAGGGACCAAGAATTTGGGAAAGGAGGAGGACGGGGAGAGGGTGGACATGTGCAAAAGAAGAGACCATAGAGCTGTGAAACTTTGGCCCTGGGAGAGAGGCCCTTAAAGACCATCTCATCTGCCACATTATCTTACAGCTGTTAACACTGAGGCCCAGAGATGGAAAGGAATGCCTGAGCTCCCCCAGCCAGGTTGGAGAACCAACTCTCAGGGGTTTTCAGAATCTGCAAAGCAGATTCTCAGAGCCAGAGTCAAGGAGGGGAAAGAGGTCAGAAGACCCATCACTCTCAAGGTGCTGGAAGCAATTGCTCTAACAGCTGCCCTGGAGAGAAAGCTCTGCACTGACTTAGCACCTCCCTCTTCCCAGCACCTGTGCCCACTCCCCAAGCCACTGGGTTCAGTCTCTCCCTGTGGCCCCTGGGCCGTCCCACTCCCACCCCCCACCCCGAGTGTGGCTATAACCTACCGGAGCCAGAATGACTTGCTTGGGAAGGTCCACCACAAGCCTGAAAGGAGAGAGCAGTGCCCAGGTGCCTCTTCCTCAGGGAAATGCAGAGAGAGTGTAATTCCTCTCCATGTACTCATCCCCTCTCTGGACAGCAGCCTGCGTATATCCTGCTTTCAACCGGAAAAAAAAAAAATCCCTTTGCCCTTGCCCCCGCCCTCATCTCAGCTGCATAGCCGTGAGCTATTTCTCTCATTGATAAGAGTCAAGCTCAGATGACCTCCCACCCTATAAAAGAGCATCCCCCAAAGACAGTGTTTGGAAAGCATGTATCCCCTCTCTGGAATGATTCCCTAGTAGCTGGGTCAAGTCCACTAACAGCCCATCCCAGACGTCCAGGCCTTTGCTTACCCTGTGTCTACGTGAAGGGCCTTCCCAACATCACCTTCAGAGATCCTGCCTCCAGCTTCTTCATCCTGGATACCTTCTCAGCAAGATCTCACTCCCATTCTGCCCCAGTTCTAAACTCCACCCAATCTCTTTCTCTGGCCATAATTCCCACTGAGCAGGGCTGTGTCTGCTACACCCACTGTGTTACCAATAGTTTCATCTCCCAGACTTTCCTAATCATCTTCCCTCCTTCCTTCCCTTCTCCCTGACTCCCCTTCATGGCATCTCTGTATGGTTAGCCTACTGTTTAACTGTCTGTTCCCCTGCTGGGTCAGGAGATCTCAGGGGAAGGACCATATCAGACCCACCAATGAGAGCCCAGGGACAGGCCAGAGACTGAATGAGTGAGTGAATGAATGACTGTGGATATATGATACATTGCCTGCCACATGCTTAGCAGTATGGGGGTTCGCCTTCCCAGTGCAGCACCTGCGGTCCAGGATCAGTATCTCAGCCGCCCTCACCTCCAGTCCCACTGCCCCCTTGAAACACAGCAAGTGCTTGGTGAATGCCTGTTGTCTCCACCTGAACTGAGCAATAATAGAGCAGTAATGTCAGGTGGTTAAAGGCATGGCATTGGAGTCACACACAGCTGGGCTTGGACCTGGCTCTGCATTTACTGACTGTGTGACCTAGAGATGGTGCCTTCACCTCTCTGGGCCTCGGTTTTTGCATCTTTATTGGGGATAGGGATAGTCCCTCAGACAGGCAACAGAGAATGGAATGTCCCAAGAAGATGGATATGGACTTAGACATTTGCCTTTCTCTGGGGTCCACAGGCTACCAAGAATGGACATTGAGACTGTCATGGATTTTTACTCAGGCAGAGGGAAGCAGGAGACCTTTCAAGTGGGGCCTCTGAGTTTCTCTAGGCCAAACACTAGTTTCCAATAGAGAGACCCAAGGTGCTGCCCAACAAGAGCCACAGGGTCCTGGGTTGCTCCCACAGAGCAGCTAAGTTGTAGGACCTGGGCTTCTTCTTTATTCTCCCTCACCTCTCCTCTTTTGTACATCCTTATTTTAAAATTATTTTTAGACTTGCAAAATAAAGCACGAGATTCCTGGACACCTGTCTGTCAGCTTCCCCTAATATTAACATCAGTTAAATTAAGTTTAGCCTAAGGCTAAACATATATTTTTATATACTTTTAATATATATAACATGTATTTTATACATTTAATATATAAAACTTACATATTTAAAGTTTGGCCTAAAGGTTTCTCCACACATAATGAACTGTAACCAAACTGAATGTGTAAACAGGCTATAACCTATTATTATGCCAATTACAGAGTTTCAGCCCATCACATGTGGCCAACCATTCAAACTGTGTTCAAATAAGGCAAACACCAAGCTGTAACCAATCTAGCTGTTTGTCCCTCACTTCCATTTTCTGTCCATCACTTTCCTTTTCTGTCCACAAGTCTTCTTCCACATGCAGCAGCACCCAAGTTTCTCTGAACCTAATCTAGTTTGGGAGGCTGCCCGACTTTCAAATTGTTCTTTGCTCAATTAAACTCTGTTTAGTTTGCCTAAGGTTTTACTTTTTTTTTGAGACAGGGCCTCACTCTGTTGCCCAGGCTGGAGTGCAATGCTGTGAGCTCGGCCTCAGCTCACTGCAACCTGTGCCTCCCAGGTTCAAGCAACTCTGCTACCTCAGCCTCCTGAGTAGCTGGGATTACAGGTGCCCGCCACCATGCCCGGCTAATCTTCATATTTTTCATAGAAGCAAGGTTTCACCATGTTGGCCAAGATGGTCTCGCACTCCAGAGCTCAAGTGATCCTCCTGCCTCAGCTTCCCAAGGTGCTGGAATTCTAAGCGTGAGCCACAGCGGCCAGCCTCTAAGGTTTTACTTTTAACATATCTACATAAGCACAGTACTGAATAATAATCTAAACCAGGAAATTATCATTGACACAATGCTGTTGATTAATCTACACACCTTATTCAAATTTCAACAGTTGTCCCTCTAATGTCCTTTCTCTGGCCCAGGATCTAAACCAGAATGCACTTGGTTCTTGTGTCTCCTTTGTCTCTTCATTCTGGGGCAGCTCTTCAGTCTTGCTTTGACTTTCATGACCTTGACAGTTTTGAAGAGTGCTGGCCAGTTCATTTGTAGAATGTCCCTAAATTTCAGTGTGGTGTTTCTTCAGGATTAGACTGAGGTTATGTATTTTGGGTAGGAACACCACAGAAGTGATCTTATGTCCTCAGTATACATATCAGAGGTACATAATTTCCAGATGCCTCTTTCCTGGTGATGTTAACTTTGATCACTTGAAAAACGTGGTATCTAACAAGTTTTTCCACTGTGAAATTACTCTTTACTCTTTTGTAATTAATAAATATCTTGCTACTTTGAGACTATGCAAATATTCTATTTCTCACATGCTTTTGTCCACTAATTTTTGCATCCATTTATACTTGCCAATAATAATTATTACTGTGGTATTTTCCAAATGGTGATATTCTATTTCCATCATTCTTTCTACATGTATTAATTAGAATTGTATTATAAGAAAGAGCTGGTCCTGGCACAGTGTCTCTTGCCTGTAATCCCAGCACTTTGGGAGGCCAAGGCAGGTATGGCTTGAGCCCCGGAGTTCGAGACTATCCTGGGCAACATGGTGAAACCTTGTCTCTGCAAAAACCAGAAAAATTAGCCAGGTGTGGTGGCATGCACCTGTAGTTTTAGCTACTTGGGAGGCTGAGTTGAGAGGATTGCTTGAGCCTGGGGGGTGGAGGCTGCAGTGAGACAAGATTGTGCCATGCACTCCAGCGTGGGCAACAGAGTGCAAAAAAAAAATTTTTTTTTAAGAGTTGGACTTTCTTCTTATGTATTTATATTAGTATGAACTCATGGGTATTTATTTTATTCTATTACTCCCATTATTTATCTTGCTGTTCAAATTGTCTCATCCTCTTTTAAAATATTTCAACCCATCTGTTTCCTGTTAAGCTGCTTTTCCTAATGAGATGTGACCCACGGCTAAGTCACTCCCTCAGTGTCACTCCCCAGCCATAGCACGTCAGACACTCCCTGGTATGCAGGGTAGGTGGTTGGGAGACCTCTGAGCCTTTGTGGGAGCAACCAGGTTTCCCATTTCCCTGAAACTCACTGAGGCATCTTCCCAACAAGGGCCAGTCTTTCTCCTGGAATGGGCAGGTTGCAGTCAGAAGAGTCAGTCCTGACTCCACAGGCAAAGAGTTCCAGGACGGGCTGAGCCTGGCCAGGTAGCCCCAGAACCATGGCCCCCGCCCCCGCTCTCCATCAGGCATCCTCCCTCCAGCACCACCAGTCTCATGCTCTGATTGTTCCTTCTTGAGTCTGCCAGCTCTTGACAGCCTGGTTTTTGATGGGAGAGCCCTGGGTTGGCCCTGCCTCATCCTCTGTCTCACTGTTTCTTTCTCTCTTATTTCTCTGTCTTCCTTGGGCAAAATTCACCCCATTCTAGCTTCACTCATGAGGGAGTCAGTCCAGTCCTTCTCTAGGGCCTTAAAACTCTGAATTCCTAGGCTACAAACTTGCCCTCCAATTTAGAAGCCTGGTTTAGAGCCCACATTGACTCACTTTGATTCGCTGTTACGCCAGAAACTCAGATCTTCCTAACATGCTCCATTGAAGGCACAACAGGAAGGAAATGGTGCTCCTCTTACCTCTTCCTCTTTCTCTTTCTGTGCTGCCCCCAGTCTGGCCCCCTCTGGCCACTCAGACTGTGTTATCTCCTCTTTTGTACATCTGCCCAGGGCACCCTTCAGCTAAGGGGTTATGTATAATCCTTTCCCCAATTGCCAGTCCCTTGCCTTGGTACAAATGCATTTGTTTGAAATCAATATATGTATTCATTTATCAAAATATCTTCACTTACATATTTATTACATGTTAGAATTACAGAGTGGTTCTCCAGACATCTGTTCTGTGGGTTAGGCCAGGCTGAAGTTATCACATCCATTTTGCAGACAGGATTGTCAAGACTCAGAAACCCTGTCACTTGCCCAGAAACACAGTTGATAGTAGCCACATGGACTTTCTGACTCCTACTCCAGTGCTCTTTTGCTCATTGTCTTTGTGGATATTCTATGTAATTCTTTGCTCCTTTTTTCTCCCCAGCCCCTCCACCTCAGATCTGGTTAGTGATTCCAGGAGAGAACTATTTCTTGCTCATCTGAACATCCCCCACTGCATAGCCCAGCTAGCATTTGACACACAGTAGACACTCAGTAAATGTTCGTTGGGTGAATGCAGGCTTTGATATAGAAAGCCTTCATAGAACTACTTGCTCTTACCTAACAGTGGTCTCAATGCTTCTTGTACAAAGACTCCACCACCTGAGGCTTCTCTGGGACTCAGTTTCCCTGTCTGTAAAGTGACTATAGGGCAAGTTTATCCAACCAACAGGCCGCATGCAGCCCAGGACAGCTTTGAATGCAGCCCAACACAAATTCTTAAACTTCCTTAAAACATTATTAGTTTGGGGTTTTTTTGGGTGTGTGTGTGTGATTTTTTTTTTTTTTTAGCTCATCAGCTATCATGAGTGTTAGTGTATTTTATGTGTGACCCAAGACAATTCTTCTTCCAATGTGGCCCAGGGAAGCCAAAAGATTGGACACTCCTGTGTAGAGGGTTAGACTCAACGATGTCCATGCTCCCATCAGCAGTGATATGCTGTTGTTTCCTCTGGGACTTCGCCAATGAGGGCTGCAAGCACATGTCTGGAAATTCAGATGCCCAGCCAGCCCAAGGTCGGGGACAAAAATAGCAGCAGCTGGGTGCACCCTCGGGTTCTAGGCAAAGAAGATCACATACTGTAAGGCTTGGAAGTTGGTGTTTGCAGCTGACCCTGGAAGTGGGTAAGTGTCATGGACAGGCTGAGCTGCCAGTTTTCTGGAGTCAGTTTCATTTCTTGGGAACTATTTTCTTTTAAATATTTTCAGGTTCTCTGGAAACTGAGAAAGCTGACAGCTAATCAACAATTGAGAACTGGAGACCTTGCCTGACCACACTTTCACTTTTTCATCCCATCTACCCATCCAGGAAGCCCTTCCCGAGTGCCTGTCCTGGGTTTCATTCCAGACAGGGCACTAGGGACAGGACAATAATGCTGATGCTTACATGGCACTTGGGCTGGACGGGACACTATTTCAAGTGCATTACATATATTAATTTGTCTAATCCTCCCACCAACCCCATGTTATAATGAGGAAAATCAGGCACAGAGAGATTAGGTAACTTTTCCAAATTGCAGCACTGGGATTTGGACCAGACTACCCCCACTCTCAGCCTCCACCCAGTTAGTTTACAGGATTTTCCCTTCTGAATCAGATGTTTTCCCCTCTCACCAGATACATTTTGTAGTTTCACAATGTTGTTTTTCTCTTTTCTTTTTTCCTTTTTTTTTTTTTTTTTTTGAGATGGAGTCTCACTCTGTCGCCCAGGCTGGAGTGCAGTGGCACTACCTCAGCTCACTGCAGCCTCCGCCTCCCAGGTGTAAGTGATTCTCATGCCTCAGCCTCCAGTGTAGCTGGGATGACAGGCATGCACCACCATGCCTGGCCAATTTATTTTTATGGTTAAGAGTGGGGCCAGGGGCTCCCTAGGGGTTAAGGCAGAATTACGATTTTTAAAATGTCAGTCGGAGGCTGAGGTGGGTGGATCATCTGAGGTCAGGAGTTCAAGACCAGCTTGGCTAAAATGGTGAAACCCCGTCTCTACCAAAAATACAAAATAATTAGCCAGGGATGGTCCCGTGCACCTGTAGTTCCAGCTGTTCGGGCAGCTGAGGCACAAGAATTGCCTGAGCCCAGGAGGCGGAGGTTGCAGTGAGCCAAGATCATGCCACTGCACCAACCTAGGTGGCAGAATGAGACTCTATCTCAATCAATCAATCAATGAAGTGTTAATTGGTGTTTCCCCACCATTCACTTTTCTTCCACTCAAACAGCAAGACTCAGGAAAGGTCATTGAATTTTTTCTTGGTTTTTGAGTACAGGAATTTGAGGAAATTAAGGTTCTCTTTCTATTCTATACCAAACTAAAAAAGTATACCCCAGGCTGAGAAGGTAAGAGGCAGGAGGGAAGCAGGCCAGTCTAAACGTTAGAGGGACACTGTGCCCTGCCTTATGGCCAGAGTTCTGGTGTTTGTGGGACCCAGGGGCACAGGGACACGGCATATGGGGAGTCCAAGGTGAACAGGGCCACAGATAGCCCCATCCCATGCCCTAGCCTGAAGCAACCAAATGAAATCTTCAATGGGCTGCCGGGCCTGAAGGTGCTAGTGGACCACCCTGAGTGTAGACATACAGGCTGGTGTCCAGCAGGGAGGCAGGATGCTGATGTCTAAATGGAGGCCCGTGTGGACAGGTGCCACCAAGAACCAGGTGGCACCATGCTCCCCTGCACCAGGGCAGTAACCAGTTTCCTGGAACTGATGTAATTCTGGGCTAGGGGTGAACCTCACAGTGACTGCAATTTAGTTTCCATATCCTGTAGAATGGGGGTCTCAAAATAGAAAATAGCCGCTGTAGAAAAATACGTTCATATTTTCTCATCTACATGAGTCTGTGGCCAGAGGTGCTCACTGAAGTCACCTTCAGAATCCCCTGGCAGAGCTCCTGTAGCAGGCACCATTGGTGGCCCTCATGTACCAGAGCTTCCACCTACTGGGCACATGCTGGCTGACTTCCAGCTGTGAGTACCCACACTGCTCTGTCTGTGGCCTTGCTCTGGCTAACAAAGCCTGTCATGCTCCTGCCCACCAGTGCAGCATGCCAGAAATTCCAAGACATAATGTTCCCTGCTCCCCACCAAGAACCCTCAGTTGATGCCTGAGGTCAGTTGGTTCCTAAATACCCCGCCTCCCTTGCCCTTGGGTGGAATAACTCCAAAGTGTGTGCACCACACTGTCTCCCCAAGTTTCTCTCAGGGGATTAAGTCCAACCACCCACAGGGGAAGCTGGTTTGCTAACACACTCTTCACTGGCTGCCTTCCTTCCTCTGCCTCATCTCCCCACTCTCCTGCCCATGTCTCCAACTCCCAGATAAACTATTAGTGGGACCGTATGACATTGCCAATATTTGAGCTTTTTGACCTATAAAAATGGCAATTTTATATAGTTCAACCTAAAATTTACATTCAAATCTTTGTCTCAGAGTCCGCTCCAGGGCTACTTCCCCTCCAATGCTTATCTACCTGCTTTATCCAAAGGCTGTCCCCTCAAGTCACCCCCCAGCCATCCCTAGAAAGAGTCAATGAAAAGAAACCGCTGAACAAAATCCCAGGAGCTGAACCCGTGGGATGGACAGAGGGCCGCTGGGCCTCCTCCTGTCCCACAGCACAGCGGGTTACCAGAGAGGTGGAGATGGGACAGCAGGGAGGTAGGACAGCAGGGAGGCGGCTCCAGGAATGAGCATGTGCCCCACCCACGTCATGTATCAGAGTGGGAAGTGTGGCCACAAAATGAGGAAGTCGTGAAAGATAAGGAAATGCTGTAACTCGAAAAGTGATGGAATGTTTGGAAGCAGAAACTCTGGGTGTGGGCTTGGAATCTGGAAAAGGGAACATGGGTTCATGGCCTGTTTGGCCTGATCCCAGTCCTCTCTCCTAAAGAACTGAAGTCCCTCTAAATGGAGAGTTCTGGGCATATAAATCAGCTCAGGAACATTTTGGCTAAATCAGAATCCCAGGCATAAACACAGTACTTTACTATCTCAGTTAGTCACCCAGTGAAATTTACCTGTTTCTGTGGCTCACAGAGTATGGAGACCACCCTGCTAGACATCAGGGGAGGAGGAGAATTTCCATCTAAGCAGATATTTTTGTCTGTATCCCACAATAGGAAATGCATTTTACCTGGCAGTCTATTGTACACATACACACACATACACACACCTGAAAAAAAAAAAGTTTCACAAAATAATATTACCCAACTACCAATGCACTCATATTTTCTATTCCTTTCTGTTTCATAGTTTTTAAAAGCTGAACATGGGCCGGGCATGGTGGCTCACGCCTGTAATCCCAGCACGTTAAGGCTGAGCGGGGCGGATCACTTGAGGTCAGGAGTTCGAGACCAGTTTGGCCAAAATGGTGAAATCCCATCTCTACTAAAAATACAAAAATTAGCCGGTCATGGTGGTGGGCATCTGTAGTCCCAGCTACTTGGGAGGCAGGAGAATCACTTGAGCCCGGGAGGCAGAGGTTGCAATGAGCTGTGATTGTGCCATTGCACTCCAGCCTGGGCAACAGAGAGAGAGAAACTCCATCTCAAAAAATAATATATAATAAATAAATTAATTAATTTTAAAAAGCTGGACCTGGCTCATTAACTGACTTTTTTTTTTTTTTGAGACAGAGTCTCACTCTTTCACCCAGGCTGGAAGGCAGTGGTATAGTTTCGGCTCACTGCAACCTCCACCTCCCAGGTTTGAGCGATTCTCATGCCTCAGCTTCCCAAGTAGCTGGGATTACAGGTGTACACCACCACGCCTGGCTAATTTTTGTATTTTTAGTAGAGATGAGGTCTCACCATGTTGGCCAAGCTGGTTTCGAACTCCTGACCTCAAATGATCCACCCACCCCGACCTCCAAAAGTGCTGGGATTACAGGCGTGAGCCACCATGTAATTAACTGATTTCATAACCTGCTTTTGGGTGGTGACCTTCAATTTCAAATATTGCCCTTGAGTGTATTCAGAAATGACTTGGGTGTGGATGGAATTTCTGGGCTTTTCCCAAACACTGTGCATTTGCTGTCAGCCTCTGTCCCATTCAGGGGTTCAGGAATTGCTGGACTGAGCCAGAGGAACTTCTAAAAATTCATAAGGCGAAGACGGTTCCTATCTCCTAATCCAGTGATTCAAATGAGGCACTGCTGCCACCTTAATACGTTTTGCCACATCCCTCTACCACCTATACGATGTATTATTGTATGAATATATCTTCTCTAAATCAACTCACCACTCTTTAAAACTTAAATACTCGGCCGGGCGCGGTGGCTCAAGCCTGTAATCCCAGCACTTTGGGAGGCCGAGACGGGCGGATCACGAGGTCAGGAGATCGAGACCATCCTGGCTAACACGGTGAAACCCCGTCTCTACTAAAATACAAAAAAAATTAGCCGGGCGAGGTGGCCGGCGCCTGTAGTCCCAGCTACTCGGGAGGCTGAGGCAGGAGAATGGCGTGAACCCGGGAGGCGGGGCTTGCAGTGAGCTGAGATCCGGCCATTGCACTCCAGCCTGGGCAACAGAGCTAGACTCCGTCTCAAAAAAAAAAAAAACTTAAATACTCACTCTAGTCCTGTTTTATGGAATATTATCAGTAAAATCACACATTTGATGTTATTTCCCAATAAAAAAAAATAAGGCAAAAAAATAAAAACATAACTAGAAAAGTAAAACATGCTTGTCCATTCCACCTTAACTCATCAAATCCATGGCTCTCCCTGCCCAGTTCCTTTCACAAGAAAACCGTCCCGTCTCTGCTCAGCTTGTGCTGTTTCTAATGCCTAGAAAGGCCTCAGCCTCTGTCTGCCTCTCCAGTGACCATCAGCACCATCACTGTGGCCGAGAGCACTTAAACTCATCCAATCTTTTTTTTTTTTTTTTTTGAGACGGAGTCTCGCTCTGTCGCCCAGGCTGGAGTGCAGTGGCCGGATCTCAGCTCACTGCAAGTTCCGCCTCCCGGGTTTACGCCATTCTCCTGCCTCAGCCTCCCAAGTAGCTGGGACTACAGGCGCCTGCCACCTCGCCCGGCTAGTTTTTTTTTGTATTTTTTAGTAGAGACGGGGTTTCACCATGTTAGCCAGGATGGTCTCGATCTCCTGACCTCGTGATCCGCCCGTCTCGGCCTCCCAAAGTGCTGGGATTACAGGCTTGAGCCACCGCGCCCTGCCAAACTCATCCAATCTTCACACCAACTCTGTGAAGTGTTGGGGTCATTTCCATTTTACAAATGAGGAACTGAGGCACAGAGAGGTCAGGGAGACTTACCCAAAATCCTAAAGCCAGGAAGTGATGGAGCCAGGTTTTGAATCCAGGCTGATGAGAGAGCCTATGTGCCTAACTACTAGGTGTTCCTGGCCCCTTCTAAAGCTGCCAGTCTCAACTCTAGTATTGCCCCTCAGAGGACAGCTTCCCAGACTACCCAGACCATAGGATTACTCTTCGTATGTTCCCAAAGCACTCACTTCTTGCCTGTTTAACTCATCTGGAGGTAAATCATAACCTATAGAGACATTGCCTCTACTAGGCTGGGGGCTTCTTGAAGGCAAGGCTGCATCTTATTCCTGTGTGTATTTCTGGGTCCAACAGCCCATCTGAGGCCTTTCGTATCTGCTGAACACTGTGATCTTGCCTTGTTGTTTAACAAACACTTAGCACTCTTTGCTAGTTGTCAGCTCACAGGCAGGTTTCCAGCAAAGCCCTGGGAATAGTCAGGGGCAAAGAGAGATGAGTCAGAGGCAACAATTAAAGGAGTCTTAATCTGAGGTCCATGGATCCCCAAAGGACCCATACCTGGTATGCAAGAGATCTGAGCTTACATGAGAACAAGATTACATCCTTATTTTCACTAACCTCTGATGGAAATTCAGTATTTCCTTTCATTGGAATGTCACCCATGACTTTGTCACCAGTAAAATCCCTGATAGTTTCATTTCACATTACCATCAGAACAGACATCTAAAAATATTTATACTCATTACTTCCTGGAAATTCAGACCTACTGCTAGATCTTATATTTAAGGCATTAATAAAGATACACATAAATAGCACACACTATACTACAATTTTTTAAAAACTTGGTAACTATTTCAATGGGATTGACATTCTTAGAAACTTCAGTAGAATCGATAATCAGATGTGTTTTATTTTATGCATTTTAAAACATGATTCTGAGAGGGGCCCCATAGGCTTCACCAGACTGCTGGGGATAGCGGGGCATGGCACAAAAAAGGTTAAGACACTAGGCCGGCCGCCTTGGCTCACGCCTGTAATCCCAGCACTTTGGGAGGCCAAGGTGGGCGGGAACTCCTGAGGTCAGGAGTTCGAAACCAGTCTGGCCAACATGATGAAATCCCATCTCTACTAAAAATACAAAAAAATTAGCTAGACGTGGTGGCATGTGCCTGTAATCCCAGCTACTCAGGAGGCTAAGGCAGGGGAATTGCTTGAACCAGAGAGGTGGAGGTTGCAGTGAGCCAAGATTGTGCCATTGCACTCCAGCCTGGGCGACAGAGCGAGACTCCGTCTCAACAAAAACAAAAAAAAAAAATGTTAAGACACTCCACATAGAGTATTATAATTTAGAAATGGGTTTTGGACCCAGACGGACTGGAATTCAAACCTTAGTTTTGCCACTTACAAGTCAAGTTACCCAGGCCTCAGTTCCCTCACCTGAAACATGGGGATTACTACCTACATTATGAGATTAGCATTTAGCTCCTGAGTAAAGCTGATTTCCTAACCCAGCTGGACTTCCTGATGAGGCAAACAATGCCTGGGGATAGTGGAGCTCTCAGCTGGGATAGGATCCACCTTTCTCTCTGCTTCCTATCCCTCCCACCAGAGAAGTCATTTGTCTCCCTCAGCCTGGCTGAACCCAGCTTTCTGTAGCAGGACAGAACGGCTGACCTCAGACTCTTCTTGGATACTCTGTTTCATTTCTGAGCCCAGGATCTGCACCCACACCCAAAATCAGCTGCGACTATCGGTGGTTCCCAAGAGAGACCAGTCATCTTGCTATTATATTTTAAGCCTTTACATGCACTTCTACATTTGTCCACTGGATGGGGCTGGTTGACGTTCTAAATACCGCAGCCCAACAGGGCAGAGTCAGAACTTCACTCAGAGAGCTGGAGCATCGGATCATCCTCTCCTGCCTCTCCCGTCTCACTCAGATTTAATTTTCTTTTCAGATAGAGCCTGATATACCAAAAAGGTCTCACTTTCTGCGCCTTTCCAGTAACCTACCACCCTAAGAATAGTAGTAACTCTCCTGACTTCTAACATCGCAAGTTAGCTTCTAAAAATGCTAACCTGTCATATAGAATATATTCTTTTGTGTTGGTTTCTTTTGTTCAACATTATGTTTGCAAAATGACATGCAGTTGTAGTTCATTCATTCTCATTGCTTCAAAGACTCCATTGGGCAAATATGCAAAAAATGTATTTGTATCCTCATCTATTGCCTTGGCATTTGAGTAGTTTCCAATTTGGGGTTTGCTTTGTTGCTGCACTGTTGATGGGAGTTATCAGCCCTTCAAACCACCCAAGATTGATTCAGAGCTCCAGACTGATGATGCCACACACTCATCAGGAGGATTCGAAAAGATTTACTACTCAAGTAATGAGGCTTTCTGGGGACAGCAGGACCCACACTCAAGCAAAAGAAGGGGCACGTGTGTTGCGGGAAGTCAGGGACCCCGAACGGAGGGACCAGATGAAGCCGCGGCAGAAGAACATAAATTGTGAAGTTTCATGGACATTTATTACTTCCCCAAATTAATACTTTTATAATTTCTTACACCTGTCTTTACAGCAATCTCTGAACATAAATTGTGAAGATTTCATGGACACTTATGACTTCCCCAATCAATACCCTTGTGATTTCCTATGCCTGTCTTTACTTTAATCTCTTAATCCTGTCATCTTTGTAAGCTGAGGAGGATATATGTCGCCTCAGGACCCTGTGATGATTGCGTTGACTGCACAAATTGTTTGTAGAGCATGTGTGTTTGAACAATATGAAATCTGGGCACCTTGAAAAAAGAACAGGATAGCAGCAATGTTCAGGGAACAAGGGAGATAAGACTTTGGACTCTGACTGGCTTGTCACCCTGTATCCTCAAAAATGGTCTTGAGCCCCACAGAGTCATGACAATGGTCAACAGAACGACACAGGGCCCTTTCCATCTGGGTTGTTTCTCTGGATTTCTTTTAATAGGCCCTGTATACCGCTGGAATAGAGGTGCTGTATGGAGTCTAGGGTGGTCTGGGCTGCAAAGGAACACAGAACCTAAGTGAGGACTTGATAATAAGAAAGCAACAGACAAGTAAGAAACCTCTTGAGGTTGGAATGCCAGCTAGATAACCATGTTGATATGGCCTGAATCCCAGGATCTGGTGGATCATGGAATTGCAGCTCTAGGGTTCATCTTGATCCTTGGAAGAGACTCAGGGCACTTAAAGCCTTATTACAAAATTTTATCTAGTTTTGCTGGTGCTATAGTTTTGCTTCTATCTCATCACAACTTTGGAGGTGGTAGAGAGGTGTGGTTTATAATTTATATATATGTTTGGAAAATTGCCCCATAAAACGTGAACATTAGTCTCAGTTTAGATGTGAGACTTTTTCTGGGGAGGAATGCATTCCTGGAGCAGTTCTTCTGACTGTAGTAATACCTGCCTTTCTTGGGGGTTGCCTCAGGCTACCCAGAAAATAAGCATAACACAACTCAGACCTGGCAGATGGCTTCTAATGCACCAATCATCTCCTCTAGGGTGCTTCTATCATGCTCCTTCACCCAACTGTGCACCGCAGTAAGATGCCCAAGCTCATGTGGGCAGAGGGAGGAAGGAGGGACCTGGGAACCATGAGTCACCTATTTCAGTGGAGGTTGAATACGCAGAATCAGGAAGCACAGAAATACGCATCCATATCATAATGAAATTGCAGGACACCAAAGGCAAAGAGAAGATCTTTAATGCAGCCAAGGAAAAAGCACAGATTACAGAGAGCAGATGCTGAGACTGAGAGTAGACTTTGTAGTGGCCACAGTGGGAGCGGGAAGCCATGTGATACAGTGAGTGTGACTTGGAACTCTTCACTGTCAGCTTAGAATCAGGCATTGAAATTGCTGGTTATCCAAGAATCTGCTCATGGTAAAGGCATTTCCAGATGGGAAACAGAATTTATCACAACAGGAAACTCAGGAGAGTGAGACTCAAGGAACTCACTGAAGAACGTACTTCCAGCAGAAGGAGAGTGGTCCTGGAGAAAGGGTGTGAGTCTGAGATAGGCAGATGAACAGAGCAGTCAGTGAAGTGTGAGCAATGGAAAGCAACGTGGACTAAGCTCTGTTAACTGGGTGACCCTGGTTATCTGGGTTGCGGGGAGAAAAATTAGAGACCTTACCAACCCCACACAGCAAATAAGCTCTGAGTGTTTTAAAACCTAGAAGATGCCATTGGAAAGCATCTTCATGAGCCCTGGAGATGAAAGGGCTTCTTTAACAAGGTCCTAAACGCCCAAACAGTGAAGGAAAACATTAAGAAATTCAGGCCAAGTATGGTGGCTCACGCCTGTAATCCCAGCACTTTGGGAGACCAAGTTGGGTGGATCACTTGAGCCTAGGAGTTGAAGACCAACAAGGCAAAACCCCATCTCTACCGAAAAAGTACAAAAATTAGCCAGGGGTGGTGGTGCGTGCCTGCAGTTCAGCTACTCGGGAAGCTGCGGTGGGAGGATCACTTCAACCGGGGAGGCAGAGGCTGCAGTGAGCCGAGATTGGGCCACTGGCACTCCAGCCTGGGTAACAGAGTGAGACCCTGTCTCAAAAAATAATAAAAATAAAAATTTGCCCAGGCGCAGTGACTCATGCCTGTAATCCCAGCACTTTGGGAGGCTGAGGCAGGCGGATCACGAGGTCAAGAGATCGAGACCATCCTGGCCAACATGGTGAAACCCAGTCTCTACTACAAATACAAAAAATTAGCTGGGCGTGGTGGTGCGCACCTGTAGTCCCAGCTACTTGGGAGGTGGAGGCAGAAGAATCACTTGAACCCGAGAGGCAGAGGTTGCAGTGAGCTGAGATCACGCCATTGTACTCCAGCTTGGTGACAGGGCGAGACTCCATCTCAAAATAAGTAAATAAATAAATTAATTAAAAAATTAAAATTAAAAAAAATGAGCCAGACATGGTGGCTCGAGTCTGTAGTCCTACATATTTGTGGGGCTGAGGTGGGTGGATCCCTTGAGCCCAGGATGTCAAGGCTGCAGTAAGGCATGATCGTGTGACTGCACTGTAGCCTGAGCAACAGAGTGAGACCCTGTCTTCCCTACCAAAAAAAAGAAAACACACATTTATCCATTAGGTTTTCATCTTATATGGACACCCAAAACAATTGCATAGTAACATCAAAGATCATTGATCACAGATCACCATAGCTGGTATAATGATGATAATGTGGCCGGGCGCAGTGGCTCACGCCTGTAATCCCAGCACTTTGGGAGGCTGAGGCAGGTGGATCACCTGAAGTTGGGAGTTCGAGACCAGCCTGACCAACATGGCAAAGCCCCATCTCTAGTAAAAATACAAAATTAGCCAGGTGTGGAGGCGCATGCTTGTAATCCCAGCTACTCAGGAGGCTGAGGCAGGAGAATTGCTTTAACCCAGAAGGCAGAGTTTGTGGTGAGCCGAGATCGCGCCATTGCACTCCAGCCTGGGCAACAAGAGTAAAACTCTGTCGCAAAAAAATAAAAATAAAAATAATGAAAATGTTTGAAATATTGAATGAATTACCAAAATGTGACACAGAGACACAAAGTGAACACATCCTATTGGAAAAATGGCTTAAGACTTGCTCAACACATGGTTGAAAATCTGGATTTCTAAAAAAAATACCCATAATCACTAATATGTTTATCTGTATCCAATAAAAGAAAATGGTTTTAAAATACAATATTAATATGATCAATACAGCCACAGAAGTCTGGTTTTGTAATGCAGTTTGTTTTTTTAAATGATCTCTCAAATTGTCATTCCCATTAAGTAGTATGTATGGTCAAATCCTATTCTAGAGCTGGGCAGTACAGTAGTCACTAGTCATATTTGGCCATTAAACACCTGAAATGTGACTAATCTGAACTGAGAAGTACAAGCATAAAACACACATCAGATTTCAAGGACAGTACAAATAACAGAATGTAAAATGTCTCATTAATAATTAATAATTGTACAATGTACACTGCTCGGGTGATGGGTGCACCAAAATCTCAGAAATCACCACTAAAGAATTTATGCATGTAATCAAACACTATCTGTTCCCCCAAAACCTATTGAAACAAAAAATACTTTAAAAAATAAAAATAAAAAATAATTAAAATATCTCAGTTATGTTGATTGTATCTTGAGATAATTTTTTATATTTTGGGTTAAATAAACATATGATTAAAATTAATTTCACTTGTTTCTCTTTCAGGCTCTAACATTGACTATTAGAAAATTTAAGCCTGGGCAACTTAGTGAGCCCTCGTCTCTACAAAAGAATTTAAAAATTAGGCCAAGCTCAGTGGCTCATGCCTGTAATCCCAGCATTTTGGGAGGCCAAGGCAGGCAGATCGCTTGAGCCCAGGAGTTCAAGACTAGCCTGGGCAATATGGAGAAACCTCATCTCTACAAAAAACACGAAAATTAGTTGGGTGTGATGGCACGTGCCTGTAGTCCCAGCTACTCGGGAGGCTGAGGTGGGAGGATCACTTAAGCCCAGGAGGCAGAGGTTGTAGTGAGCTGAGATTGTGCCACTGTGCTCCAGCATGGGCAACAGAGTCAGACCCTGTCTCAAAAAAATAAAAATAGAAAAATTAGCCAGGCATGGTCACATGCGCCTGTAGTCCCAGCTACTTGGGAGGCTAAGGTGGAAGAATCGCTTGAGCCTAGGAAGTTGAGGCTGCAGTGAGCCATGATCATGGCACTACACTCCAGCCCGGTCAGCAGTGAGACTCTCTCAAAAAAAAAAAATTAAAATGACATGTACAGATCACATGGTAGTTCACTTGTTTTTATTGGACAGCACTGGTCTAGAGTCATTTGTAGCTGTGCATTCTGTATGTAGTGATGGAGTGCTCTAATCTGATAGATGGACCGGTGCAGCTTTTTCCATTTTCTTAATTTGATGGCACTACATTTTCTTTCTTTCTTTTTTTTTTTTCTTTTTTGAGACAGAGTCTTGCTCTGTCGCCCAGTCGCCCAGGCTGGAGTGCAATGGCACAATCTCAGCTCACTGCAACCTCTGCCTCCCTGGTTCAAGCGATTCTTATGCCTCAGCCTCCTGAGTAGCTGGGATTACAGGTGCCCACCACCACACCCAGATAATTTTTGCATTTTTATTAGAGACAGGGCCTCACTGTGTTGGCCTGGCTGGTCTCAAACTCCTGGCTTCAAGTGATCTGTCCACCTCAGCCTCCCAAAGTGCTGGGATTACAGACATGAGCCACCGCGCCCAGCCTGATGGCAATGAATTTCTAACAGTGAAGGGTCCCGACATCTTAAGAGATGGAGGCTTTCTGGTATTAGGCTGTTCTTGGTGCAGATGCTAGTAGAGGAAAGGGGAGGGTCATCTCTATCTTTCCAGAAATCTCAGTCTCCAAAGTTTTGTACATGTTTCATTTCACTACCATTAAATCATATAATGATTTAAAACCAATTATAAGTACAAAATTCATAGACATAATTTCTGGCTGAATACACTGGTTCTGCCTCTTTTAATTTCTAGTAACATTAAGACCCATGTATTTCCCTATGCTCAATTGATTTTGAAACTATCAAACCTTTCACCTAATAGGGATGGTTTTGTTACTAGTAATTGCATTTTTGGCATCGTGGTCCATGAAAGGAGAGTCAAGAGACAGTAACCACAGTACTTTGAAGAGGGAAAGTTTAATATAAAGATGTATTGACTATTTGAAGAGAAGTAACTACTACAAGGGAATCGAACAGAACTCTAAAGAACACCCTAGGCAGAGGGAGATTATTCTCAAAAGTACTAATTTGGAAGAGAAGGGAGCCCCGCCCCAAAGCTAGGATGCAGACCTCCTTTGAGAGGGTGTGATTGCAGCTACTGGATGGCAGAGATGTTCACTGGATTACCCTAGCTGGAGCTCATCCACAGTCAGCAGCTGGGGCTAGCAGGCAGGAAACTATGGGTTTCCTGGCAAGCAGCATCCTGGGCAACTGAAGCTGGAGGGCAAGAAACCACTGCCATTGGCCAAAGAAATTAGCCCTCCAGCGCCCCCTGCTGATAAAGTTTAGCATCATGCCAGCTGGCAAGGAAGAAATGTTTTAACGTCACAAAGCAATGAAGGTTGGATTTGAAACAGGTAGGCATTAAGTGACAAAAGGTACACCTGCTTTAAAGATGGGGGTCTGCTGTTTTGCTCTTGGGATATTTTTAACAGGTCCATAGGAGACTTTTCACTGAAAAGAATTTTCCCAACATCACTAAGGAGGTTTTGCAACTTCTCCTAGGAGAGATTAGCAGTCTAGGATCTCGCCTTTTACTTTTTGTTTTTCAACCCATGTCGCACACTGATAGCCTTTTACTCTTTAAGTCTTGTCTTCTCACAGATCTCTGGCTCCATCTGGCCATGATGAGAGTTTATGTTTTTCTTTCTCTTTTCTTTCTTTTTCTTTTTTTTTTGCCTTAAGAGTTTAATTTCAGGAAATTATAGTCCCAGGATCAGTCTCCGAAAACCACAGGTTTGAGTCATTTCTGGTACACCAATCCCAGATTTTACAGGAAAAGACCAAAATATTTAAAATTAACTGACTTGGGGGAGGTTGGAGTTCCCTTCCTCATGCAGACAGGAGCAACCAAAGAACGTCTATCTAGCCTCAGGAGATATAGAATGCACCTGATTTTGAGGGGTCCAGGAAGAAAGGGATAAAGAGAGGCCAGACAGTCCAACCAGAAGCCCAGCAGATTCAGTTTTTGATGCTTGCCTGAAGCAACAAAGCCTTTCTGAAAAGAAAAAACAAACAAACAAACAAAAGGCAGAACTTACACCTCATCACCAGGAGACAAAGGCAGGGAGGGGGACTTGAAAGAAAGATATTACAGGATTTCAGCAGCTGGCAGCTTCTTGTGTCCTGCACTACACCTCTTCTCCTCTCAGAGTCACTATTGCTCCATATCTTCACTATGCTAAATCTAGGGGAGGGGATGGACAAAATTTTAAAACAAGATTTTGCCACTTGTAGGGGTTGCATTGCAGAATGAAGGAAGAAGAAAGAAGTGTTTATCAATCAAAGACTGGGCATGGTGGCTCATGCCTGTAATCCCAGCACTCTGGGAGGCTAAGGCAGGGAGATCACTTGAGGCCAGGAGTTCAAGGCCAAGCTGACCAACAGGGTGAAACCCCCATCTCTAAAAAAAAAAAAAATTAAATTAAATTAATAAGAAATGCTTATCCATCAAAGGCTAAAGACTAGCACCCTCCAATTCCTTAGACATACTTCCTTTAATACAGGAAAACTATATAAGACCCCCTCTATGATTGCCACATGGTCACTAGAGGAAGAGAGGCCTTGGGACAGTTAGGAAGGAAAGATGAAACCTCGTAACATTCAGGAAGAGAAATTATGAACTCTGTTATAAGGGGTATTTGAAAGAGGGTATTGAAGACAAAAATTTGAAAACAAGTCCCAATATTTGTTTGGTAAATATTAGACATCTATGAAAGAATCACAATGCTTGTTACTTCAGAGTTTACGTTTTAGAATATGAGACTTGAAACTGGATTATGGGGACTGATTTTCTTTTGAGAACAGGGTCATGGAGGATGACCTGCTGCCCCTAAACTCTTCTTGCCTCTACGCATGTACCCCGGTGCCCTTTGCAGTCCAGGTACAGCCCCTTCAAGTCTTCCCATGTCCTGTTTTGTGTCTCATTTGCCTCTCAACTGGTGTGAAGACTGAAAGAGTTAAGTCACATGGCAGAGGACAGAGAGCAGATGTAAGGGTTTGATGGTCAAGAGGTCCCTCTCCTAGTCCCAACTGTGAAATCTATGTGCCACAGGAAGAAGGGCAAGCCTCAATCCCCTCTAGGCCAGAGGGTCCCTATCTATAAAATTAGAGAGGGTACAACTCCAGGGCCCTATCGGAAAAGTGATAGGATGAGTGACCCGAGGAAGCTAGAATATGGGGGCAAGGTGACAAGAATGAGCAGCAGAGCCAAGAGTTCATGGCCTGATCTCCTGGTAGGAACATTAGGGAAAGTGACTCACCCTGGGCCAACCAGAATTGCCCCTTATTCCTGGCCTACCACTCCCATTTTCTCCCCTCACCTCTTTGGGAAGAGAATTTCCGATGAGTCAGATGGTTTACCTTTGTCACTAGGTCAATAAGGGCTATTGCCTGGAACAGAGTAATGTGGATAATTTATTTGCACCTAGTGAGCTAATATTGTTTGGAAGTTGACACATCTGTGTGGACCCATGAACAGCAATTTTCCTCTGCCACGCCTCTACCAAAGTCCAGGTTTTCCACCTTCTGGTATTTTTGCATTGATAAAATGTATGCCTTACACATTCCAACCTCTGTGGCCTTTTACTAACCCTCATTTTCTTCTCCCCTTCTCTCCATCCAAAAATCGCCCATTCTTCCACCCTGTTCAAGTCCACTGTATTCCAGGACACCTGCTCTGTTTCTTTTCTAATTATTTAATTCCTTCCAATTTCAGATGGCTTGATGTTCCCCTCTCCCAGGAGTGTTTTGCCCGAAACTGACTGTCAATAAATGTGACCATGATGATCATAATAAAGATATCACTCATTTAGTCCACTAATATATACAACTATGGGCCTGCTCTTGTATTATCCTCCTGTTTTATTTAATGTGTGCTACCATAATTGCAGGTATTGTACTTCACATTATGAGTCTATTTTCAGAGGTTACTAGAGAAGAGTTTGCAGTCTGTCTTGACAACCTTGTTCATCACACTGTATTCTTGAAAAGAATCCCCTGATTAGCCTCCAAAATCATCAGTCTTTGTCCTGAATTAGACAGAATAAAGTGTCTAACTGGCATGTGAGATGAATTCGCCTCTCCAAATCTCCACATCTCCAAATCTCACACCCTCAGACCTTCCCAGAACATTCACAGACAGGTAGGCACTAGGAGAATAAGTCTCAGAAACATTCCTTTTGGTTCCCCTTAAAACAAGATGTTGCCACTTTTAGGGGCTGCATTGTGGAAGAAGGAAGGGAGAAGAAAGAAGTGATCTTCTCATGGTCACTTGATCTGACTTTGCTTATCTGAAATCAAAATATAATGCAAGCTGGCCAGGCGTGGTGGCTCACGCCTGTAATCCTAACACTTTGGGAGGCCAAAGCAGGTGGATCACCTGAGGTCAGGAGTTCAAGACTGGCCTGGCCAACATGGTGAAACCCCATATCTACTAAAAAATACAAAAATCAGCTGGGTGTGGTGGCAGGCACCTGTAATCCCAGCTACCTGGGAGGCTGAGGCAGAAGAATCGCTTGAATCCTGGAGGCAGAGGTTGCAGTGAACAGAGATTGCACCACTGCACTCCAGCCTGGGTGACAGAGCAAGACTCTGTCTCAAAACAGAAAAAAGAAAAAAAGATATATATAATGCAAGCATTCTTTCACCTATCCCCCTGGGATTACAGTTTATGACTACAGCTCTTTCCTTTCTCTGTTGACTTTACACATGATTTTGCAGGCTTATGGTTTATTTTATGGAGAAGACTGAAGGGTGTGTGGTAGCTAAAGGGCAATTCATTTTTCCTGCTCTGCCCAAAGTTGGCAAACAGCCATCATCAAGTCCTAAATGGGAGTGTGGGGGCGTCTCCCTGTGGGTGACAGTGTCCAAGCGCAGGCTGGATGATGGCTAGAAATCAGAAATCCTGAGGGCTGTTCCAGCCTCACAATTCCACAAGCCTCTTTCCCATGCGTGGGGAGAGAGACAAAATGAACAAGTCCAATCCCCTAGTGCTCTCATCTTGGCACTTTGTCAAATCTTGTATTAAAGGTTTCCTACATTGGTATCTTGTAGATCTCTTAACTAAAATGTAGGTTCCCCAGAGGCAGAGAGCACTGCCTTGCTTCTCCTGATCCATAATCCACTGTAGGTAGCTTATGGCTCTGGATTGAAGAAGTGTTCAATAACTAGCAGATTCTCTTGGCCTTTTGATGACATGCTTTAAAGTTACCGCTAGAAGTAAGGTTTCAGGGATATGGAGATACAGTTACAACATGGCTCTGCACAAAGAAACTCACAACATCAGAGTTTAGAAAGACTGAACTGGAATAAAAGTTATAATACAGGTATAGGTGTTGGCAGAATTATAGAAGTTCAAATGAAGAAACTACATTTTACTTAGGGAGACGGATTAAGAAATATTTGACACAAGAAGTCCTATGGACCTATGACTCAAAGAATGAATAATGTTTAACCAGGTGAAAAGTGAATACCTAAAACTCATATAAGGAAGACACTCCACCCAACAATTGCAAAGTACACATTCTTCTCAAGTGCACATGGAGCATTCTCCAGGAGAGAGAATATGTTAGGCCATATAACAAGTCTCAATGCATTCAGAAGAACTGAAACCATATATAATATCTTCTCCAACCATAATGGAATTAAATTCAATCAATAACAGAAGGAAAAATTTGGGGAATTCAAAACCATGTGGAAATTAAACAACACACTCCTAAATAACCATTGGGTCAAAGAAGAAATCACAAGGGAGATTAGAAAATACTTTGAGATGAATGAAAACAAAAATAAAATGTACTAAACTTATGGGACGCAGTGAAAGCAATGCTTAGAAAGAAATGTGAATACAGATATATTTAAAAGAGACCCCAATTCAGTAAACTAATTTTTCACCTATGACCCTGGAACAAGAAGGGCAAACTAAACTGAAAGCAAGCAAAAACAAAGACAAAATAAATATTAAAGTAGAAACGAATGAGAGAATATGAATACAATAGAGAAAATCAACAAAACCAAAGGTTGTTCTTGGAAAACATCAGCAAAACTGACAAACTTTTAGCTAATTGACTAAGAAAAAAGGGAGAAGACTCAAATTGCTAAAATCAGAAATAAAAAAGAATCACTATAGAATAAAAAAGATTATAAGAAAATACTATGAACATCCGTATGCCAATAAATTAGATAATTAATATGAACAAATTTCTAGAAATACGTAAACTACCAAAACTCTCTCAAGAGGAAAAAGAAAATCTGAATAGATCTATAACAAAGAAAGGAATTTCATTAGTAATCAAAAATGTTCCACAAAGAAAAGCCCAGGACCAGATGACTTCACTGGTAAATTCTACCAAATGCTTAAAGAATTACCACTAATCCTCTCAAACTCTTTCAAAAAACAGAAGGGGAAGAAACATTTCCCAACTCATTCTATGAGTCCAGTATTACTATGATACAAAAACCCAACAAAGACATCACAAGAAAACTACACACCAATATCCCTTATGGACAATATATAGATACACAGACACACACAACTCCCTAAACAATATACTAACAATCCAAATCCAACTACAGATATAACGGGTTATACACCATGGACAGTTAAGCTATTTGCCAGGCATGCAAGGTTAAACCATTCAACATCTGAAACTCAAATAATGTAAGACACCATATGAAAAGAATAAAGGACAAAAAACACATGATCATCTTAACAGATGCAGAAGGAACATTTGGTAATCTTTAGCACTCTTTCCTGATTTAAAAAAAAAAAAACAACCCAGCGCTAACATCACACTTAATGGTAAAAAGACTAAAAGCTTCCCCCTCCCTACCTCAGATCACAAACAAAACAAAGATGCCCACTTTCACCACTTTTATTTGACATTGTACTGGCATTTCTAGTGAGAGCAGTTGTGCAAGAAAAAGAAATAAAAAGCATTTGCACTGGAAAGGAAGCAGTGAAATTTTCTCTATTGGCAGATTACATGATTTTGTATACAGAAAATCCTAAGAAATACACACACACATGCACACACACACACACAGACACAATCAGAGCTAAGTTATCTCAGCAACATTAAGGATACAAGTTCAATATACATAAAGCAATTGTATTTCTATATACTAAAAAGAAATTAAGAAAACAATTATATCGGCCGGCCCGGTGGCTCATGCCTGTAATCCCAGCACTCTGGGAGGCCGAGGCAGGTGAATCATGAGGTCAGGAGATCGAGAACAATCTGGCTAACACGGTGGAACCCCGTCTCTACTAAAAGAAAAAAAAACAAAATATTAGCCGGGCGTAGTGGCGGGCACCTGTAGTCCCAGTTACTTGGGAGGCTGAGGCAGGAGAATGGCGTGAACCTGAGAGGCGGAGCTTGCAGTGAGCCAAGATTGCGCCACTGCACTCCAGCCTGAGCTACAAAGCAAGACTCCGTCTCAAAAAAAAAAAAAAAAAAAAAAAGAAAAAAGAAAAAAAAAGAAAACAATTATATCTATGATAACATCAGAAAAAATAAAATACCTATGAATAAATGTAAC
This sequence comes from Macaca thibetana thibetana, assembly GCF_024542745.1. Taxonomy (NCBI): domain Eukaryota; kingdom Metazoa; phylum Chordata; class Mammalia; order Primates; family Cercopithecidae; genus Macaca; species Macaca thibetana. Next base: position 97,001,705 of record NC_065579.1, on the reverse strand, counting down.
AAATGATATGTAAGGCCTATACACTAAAAACTAAAACGTCATGGAAAGAAATTAAAGAAGACCTAAGCAAATGGAAATACATTTCATGTTCACGGACTGGAAGACTAAAGGTTAAGAGGGATATACTCCCTTCATTGATCTACAGATTCAACACAATCCCAATCAAAGTTGCAACTGCATTTTTTATAGAAACAGACATTTTAAAATTCGCATGGAAATGCAAGGAACCCAGAATAGCCAAAACAACTTTGAAAAAGAACAAAGCGGCCGGGGCGGTGGCTCAAGCCTGTAATCCCAGCACTTTGGGAGGCCGAGACGGGCGGATCACGAGGTCAGGAGATCGACACCATCCTGGCTAACACGGTGAAACCCCGTCTCTACTAAGAAATACAAAAAACTAGCCGGGCGCAGTGGCGGGCGCCTGTAGTCCCAACTACTCGGGAGGCTGAGGCAGGAGAATGGCGTGAACCCGGGAGGCGGAGCTTGCAGTGAGCTGAGATCCGGCCACCGCACTCCAGCCTGGGCGGCAGAGCGAGATTCCTTCTCAAAAAAAAAAAAAAAAAAAAAAGAAAAAGAACAAAGCTGGACTCACACTTATTTCAAAACTTACTACAAAGTCACAGTAATCAAGACTGTGTAGTACTGATATCAGAACAGTCATATAGATCAATCGAATAGAACTGAGAGTCCGTAAATAAATCCAGGTATCCATGGTCAATTGATTTTCTACTTCACATCCATTGCGATGGCTATAATTCAAAAAGAGAAACATGGAGAAACTGGAACCTCATACATTGCTGCTGTGAATGTAAAATGGCACAGCCACATTGGAAAACAATTTTGATAATTCCTTAAGAACTTAAACATATGGTCCGGTATAAGGCCAAGAAAATTGAAATCATATGTCCCTAGAAAAACACATATACACAAATGTTCCCAACATTATTCATGATGGCCCCAAATGGGAAACAACCCAAATGTCTACCAACGGATGAATGGATAAACAAAGTGTGGTATATCCATGCAGTGAAATATTATTCAGCCATTTAAAAGGAATAAAGTATCAATACATGCTATGACACGGATGAACCTTGAAAACATTATGCAATGTAAAAGAAATCTGATACAAAAGTTCATATATTGTACGATTCCCTTTGTATGAAATGTCCAGAATAGGCAAATACCCAAAACAGATTCATGGGGCAGGGGAAAGGTGTGGAGATGGAAGTGACAACTAATGTGTGTGTTTGGCATGATGAAAAATGTTCTGATTTTAGACAATGTGATGATTATGCAACTTTGTGGTTATATTAAATTGCATAATTTAAGACGCTGAATTTTATGTATATAGTCAGCCCTTCAAATCCGTGGATTCAACCAACAAAGGACTGAAAATATTTTAGAAAAACAATTTAAAAATAACAATACAGCAATAAAAAAATACAAATTTTTAAAAATACAGTATAAGAACTATTTACATAGTATTTACATTATATTAGGTATTATAGGTTGAGTATCCCTTATTCACAATGCTTGGCACCAGAAGTGTTTTGGATTTCAGAATTCCTTGGATTTTGAAATATTTCAAAATATAAATAATATCTATGGGATGAGACCCAAATTTAAACACAACATTTATGTTTCATATACACCTCATACACATAGCCTGAAGTTAACTTCATACACTATTTTTAATAATTTTGTGCACAAAACAAAGTTTTGACTGGGTTTTGACTGCAAACTATCACATGAGGTCAGATGTGAAGCCAATCCCCTGTGGATACCAAGGGATGACTGTGATTGTTTCAGTGTTTTAAAACTCAGATCTAAGTTATGGAATCAGAATCACGGTGTGATATACTTAGTGTAGAACAAACTGGGACTAATTACCTTTATTTGATTGCTTCCTGCAATAATGTTAAGGGAGAAAAGCAGAGCACAAAAGTCAATAAATTTTATTAATTCATTTCTCAAAAATGTATAGGTTTCTTGCCATCCTATGCAACCGTGTTAGTTCCCTCAGGGCATACAAAGCTGAATGGTGCTCAGCTCCCCTCTTAAGCTCTTAGAAGTTGATGGCATGGCTTAGAAGAGCACACAGTGCAGACAGCCCAAAGAGGGTAAGTTCTGCTTGCCTATTGAGCATTGGACATGTCAGGGCAAGCCACCAAACTTCCAGTTCTGAGCATCCCAAACAAGTCTGTCTAGGAAGAGAATGACTGGAGACATGAAGGCTGACAGGCTACACAGGAGAGAGACACTTAAATGAGTTATAGAATGAAGGTCACACCCTGATCTCCCAGACAGGAGAGAAAGCAGTTGAGCATCCTTTTGTCTGGAGCCCCTGATTGAGGAGAGGGAGGTATTGAGACAGATCACTCTGACTCCTGACCAAGCTCAGTACAAATTCCCCTAGGCAAGGTAGCAGGGGAGGGGATGCTGTAAGAAACAAAAGGAAAAATTCAAATACAAAAGTCACTCCATGCTAGGCTTTATCAGAGATGAAGAAAACAAGAGGAAGGGATAACTTTTTAAAAGTGCAACCTGGGTAGGAGAAGACTGTCCTGCCACTTCAGCAAAGTGAAGAGAGCAGGCACAGCCTAGACCACGTGGGGCCTGGTGGAACAATGGGGCTTAGCCTAGAACCAAGTGAAAGGAAGGGGACAGCATCATGCAAAGACAAACACTGGAGTGAGCATAATGGTTAACTCACATCAAAGGAACAGTGTTGTGGTGGACACACAGCCAAGACTACAGAGAGGAGAAGAGACACAAGCCTGAGATCTGGTGGATACAGCAGAAAGATTCTAGCTTTCATGACTGGGGAGGGGGGCAGACTGGAATAACAATTATTCTGCTACTGTTTTTATTCGTTTTTTGTTTTGTTTTGTTTTGAGATGGAGCCTTGCTCTGTCGTCCAGGCTGGAGTGCAGTGGCACAATCCTGCCTCCACCTCCCAAGTAGCTGGGCTGGGATTACAGGCATGTACCACCATGCCTGGCTAATTTTTGCATTTCAGTAGAGACACGGTTTCACCATGTTGGCCAGGCTGGTCTCGAACTCCTGACCTCAAGTGGTCCACCCACCTTGGCCTCCCAAAGTGCTGGGATTACAGGCGTGAGCCACCGCATCCAGCCTGTTTTTATTTTTAACTGTGCCTGTTAGATTCTTCCCTCTCTGAGTTGGTGGGACCTGGGAAATTGAAGCTACACAGAATACAAAGCAAAATGCTAGAAGTGACTCAAGAAAATACAAGTACTAGGAAAAGGCAGTGTGTTTCAAAAGAGAGACAGACAGCTTTAATTTAGAGACCAGGAAAAGATTATATTCAGGTAGTGACGTGTGAATTTGAAAGGATGTGAAAGGTTTTAAAAATTGTTTTCTGATTATAGCAACAATATAAATTTAGTTTCATACATATATTTTTTTAAATGGAAATGAAAATCACAAAGTATTCTACTGTTCAGATAAAGCCACCATTACCATTTAGGGAGTATATCTTTCCACATTTTATTTATTTATTTATTTATTTATTTATTTATTTATTTATTTATTTATATTTATACCTGTCTCTATCTATAAATATCTAAAAATCTATGCATATAAATAAATACAGATATAAACCTAAGTTGTATGTGTTTGTAAATATGTACACATATGTATTTCAAAACAAAAGTTGTGATTGATAAAGATTCTGACAGGGGAAACAGAAGATTGAAAAGTATATTCTGGCCAGGCGCAGTGACTCATGCCTGTAATCCCAGCACTTTGGGAGGCCAAGGCAGGTGGATCACGAGGTCAGGAGATCGAGACCATCCTGGCCAACATGGTGAAACCCCGTCTCTACTAAAAATACAAAAAATTAGCCCGGTATGATGGCAGGCACCTGTAGTCCCAGCTACTCGGGAGGCTAAGGCAGGAGAATGGCGTGAACCCAGGAGGCAGAGCTTGCAGTGAGCTGAGATCGTGCCAGTGCACTCCAGCCTGGGTGACAGTGCGAGACTCGGTCTCAAAAAGAAAAAGAAAAGTGTATTATATGAGAGAGAGAGAAATCTGAGCACAGGCAGCAAAAAGAAAAGACAGAGTGTTCCAGAAAGAGCATGAGCTAAACAGTATTGGGTTCAAATTCTACCTTTGCCTCTATGGAAACCCAAGCAAGTTACCTAACCACACTGAACCTCAGTTTCCTCCTGTATAAAATGGGGGTAATAATACACACTTGTAGAGTTGTTTAAATGATCAGAGACACTTTCATATGTCAAGTGTGTAGGTCAAGTTTGCAGCAGTGCATGTAGGAAATGGAAATGAGCTAAACAGGACTCCTGTGTTTGTGTGCTGGTGGTGTATTGCAGACTGAGCGGCTGCATGTGGTTCTTCTTGCTTCTAGTGGAACACGGATATAAGAAAAAGGGATGCCAGGGACAACTCACTAAATACAGCCCATGGATCACAAGCATTCCGAATTAACTGTAAAAGCAAATTAGCCAGAAATGGTAATAGGTCTTTTAAAACTATTGATGAGGTCAGGTGTGGTGACTCACGCCTGTAATCCCAACACCAGCATTTTCGGGGGCCAAGGCGGGTGGATCACGAGGTCAGGCGTTCAAGACCAGCCTGACAAATATAGTGAAACCCTATGTCTACTGAAAAATTTTAAAAATTAGCCAGGCACGGTGGCAGGCAACTGTAATCCCAGCTACTCAGGAGGCTGAGGCAAGAGAATCACTTGAATCTGGGAGACAGACGTTGCAGTGAGCTGAGATCGTACCGCTGCACTTCAGCCCAGGTGACAGTGTGAGACTCCATCTCAAAAAAAAAAAAAAAAAAAAAAAAAACCATTGATGAACTGTCCTTAAGCAATAACTCACCCAATTCCTAGAGAATTCACAAGCTGCACCTTAAGCCCAGTCCCATTGCCTTGTGATTTCCTTCTGAACAGCTATATTATACTAGGCAACAGGCCAAGGTTACTAGCTTTTTTTTTTTTTTTTTTTTTTTTAAACTGTTATTTTAGTGCTTCTAGTCTTTGAAAATCTCTTCTGGCCCTCAGAAAGCAGAGTGACAGAAGGACATTGGTGGCTAGCATTTGACTATTGATTCACTTGGGTTGGGGAGATTATATTTGTTTGTTTGTTTGTTTGTTTTGAGACGAAGTCTTGCTCTGTCGCCCAGGTTGGAGTGCAGCAGCATGATCTCTGCTCACTGCAAGCTCCGCCTCCTGGTTTCACGCCATTCTCCTGCCTCAGCCTCCCAAGTTGCTGGGACTACAAGTGCCCGCCACCACACCTGGCTAATTTTTTGTATTTTTAGTAGAGACGGGGTTTCACCATGTTAGCCAGGATGGTCTCAATCTCCTGACCTCGTGATCCACCCACCTCAGCCTCCCAAAGCAGACTACGTTTCTTTTCTAGTTTTCCCTGAAACAGGGTAGGCAGGTTCCTGTCCCTGAGCAAAAACATCAACATATGGAGAGTCACTCAGGAAACCAATTTGGGTGAAGTATCTGTTTGCATAACCCATTTTTCTCGCAGAGCTATAAAAGTAATTGTTCATCCATCTCTGGCAAAGGAGACCATTATCCTGTTCTTACTGTGATTTGGAGCTAATTTAGATGTCAACTACATTTATGAGTACTCAATTTATTACGCAATCAAGATAAACAGATGGTGTCTCATAATCAGTATGAGGGCAGAATGACTTGGAGTGCTTGGAGATGAGCCAATAAAAACCTGTTTGCAGTGCCATTGAGTTTGGCAGTGCCTCCCAGAAAAGGTACCTCATTCTCACAGAATTAGCAGACCATAAAAACAGCCCTAAATCTTTGGGAGAGACAAAGTGAGGGAAATCAGAGAGGCAATCAATATTTAAGGAAGTGCAGGACAACAACGGGGGGCTCTGAAAGGAAGACTGTGTAAATGGTGGGTGACCAGGAGGGCTAAAAAGCCATAAGGGCCTGCAGCCCCTGCCTAGCTACTGCAGCCCCAATAGCTGAAAATGCAGCCAGCATCACTGAACTCAACTGCTTACCTCAACTTTGCAGGGAGGCAGCCTTGAGCCATTCAATCAATACTGACTGGAGGGCTCCTGTGTGCAGGTCACCAACAGGCCCTGTTGGCAATACAAAGAAGGATGCAATAGAGGTTCTGCTGCCAGGGGGCTTGTAACCCAATGTACATGCATAATCATGGAACTCAGTATCATACCATGTGCCGGGAAACAGTGAGGGAGCCCAGCTCTTTTCTACTAGAAAGAGCTGTTTGCCTGTGGTAAACAGAAAGCCCTTAGTTCCAGTGATCAATGCTGTTTTGTGTAATCTAGTCCCATACTTATACAAATACAGATTATAAAAATAAATCAATCTTTTTAGTTACATAGAATTACATAAAATTATGAGTTTTTTTTTTTTTTTTTTTTTTTGAGATGGAGTCTCACGCTGTTGCCCAGGCTGGAGTGCAGTGGCGCGATCTCGGCTCACTGCAAGCTCCGCCTCCCGGGTTCCTGCCATTCTCCTGCCTCAGCCTCCTGAGTAGCTGGGACTACAGGCGCCCGCCACCGCGCCCGGCTAATTTTTTGTATTTTTAGTAGAGACGGGGTTTCACTGTGGTCTCGATCTCCTGACCTTGTGATCCGCCTGCCTCGGCCTCCCAAAGTGCTGGGATTACAGGCTTGAGCCACCGCGCCCGGCCAAAATTATGAGTTTCTAACTTTAAAAATCAGGATATAACCCACATAAAACTGAATATTGAAAAGACCAAAGTCTTCCTACTCATTCTCTACTAAAACACATATTTAATAATAAAATATATGCAAGATAAAGTTATATAGACTTTTAAGCCGAGATAGTTGTATTGTTAGTCTCAAAATCAAAAGTCTTCAGAACAAGTAAAAGAGGCAGGAGAGCTTCAGCTTAGTCAGGAAAATTCTGTGCCCACCGTCCCACCTGCCCCCCATTTCCCCCACCAACACCTCATCAAATAACTAACAGAAAGAACAAAAAGAGATTTGAGGAGCTGCAAAAAATCCAAGATCCATTTTTTAGTGACAACCTCACAGCATTTTCTTTGAAAATGTTGTCAGTAAAAACAATCTATGGGCCGGTTATGGCGGCTCACGCCTATAATCTCAACACTTTGGGAGGCCAACGTGGGCAGATCACCTGAGGAGTTTGAGACCAGTCTGATCAACATCTTGAAACCTCGTCTCTACTAAAAATACAAAAATTAGCTGGGTGTGGTGGCACTTGCCTGTAATCCCAGCTACCCTGGAGTCAGAGACAGGAGAATTGCTTGAACCCGAGACATGGAGGTTGCAGTGAGCCAAGATTGTGCCACTGCACTCCAGTCTGGGCGACAGAGCGAGATTCCATCTCAAAAAAATTATGTCAATGTCTTTCCTTATTTGATCTGTTTAAGCGCTTTCCTGTGTAAATGATCCTCTTAACATTACTGCTTGTAGGAAGCAGCCAATTCTGGGCCAGTTTGCTCAGAACACGTCACAACGAAAATGAAAATTCAGTCCCATGTCTGCTGTAGATCTTTCCCTAGATCTTCATAGGGCTGACCCCTGGTCATTCAGTTCTCTGCTCCGATGTCACTGGCTGGATGTGAAGAAAGGAGGGAGTGGCATCAGGGATTGACCCAGGTTTCATGTTTGGTGAATGGGATGGAGAGTTGTTCCATCAAACACGTCAGGGAATTTAGGAGAAAGTGCAGGCTTGTGTGGAGAGAGACGTAGAGAGCAGAGGAGAGGGGAGGAGAGAGATGATTAACTCGGCTCACTTATGGACATGTGGAGTCTGTGAAATACCAAAGTGAAGATGTCCAACACACAGTTGAACAGATAGCTCTGGAACACAGGCAAGAAGTGTGGCAGACAGAGGAGAGACGAGAACATCAGCATACAGATGAGAATAAAAAACCATAAAGTACATGAGATTACTCTAAGAGAAGGGCAGAGAGTAAGAAGGAAAGAGAGCACAGAACCCTAGAGCACACCAATATTTAAGGGACAGAGGAAATAAATTCAGCAACAATAACTAAGAAAGAATGACCAGACTGGAAGGAGAATGAGAAGAAGGGTGTCAATGGAAGATTCATAACATCAAATATGATAGAAGAGTCAAGTAAGATATGGGCTTGAGGAAACTGAGGCTGAACAAGAATAAATGAGAGAATTGACTTGGAGAAGGGGTCAGGAAACTTGAAGGTCTAAAGAAGAAAAATGACTTACTTGAGGTTGCATTGCTGGTTAATGCTTAAGAAGATAGCCGCAAGAGGAAGGGGCCTGGTTTGGTGAGAGGAACTAACATGGACTGAGGCTCTATTACATCCCAAGCACGCTTCTTGGTGTCTTAGGTATGGTCATTTAGATCACACAATGCTATCCTATAAGGCATATACTTACTAGTATCCCCATTGTGTTAATGAAAAATGTGAGGCTAAATAATGTGTTCAAGGTCATAATGTCCATAAGCATTTAAACTGTCATTCAAAGCCATGTCTTTTGACTTCATGCATGGTAGCAATCTAGGGGCCCAAAGCCAGTGCCTTTTCCACACTACCAAATTACTTTTTCATTAGTACTTGTTAAGTGTCCTGCTGTCCCCAACAACAATAAAAAATACTGAGTGCTAGACAGGCATGGTGGCTCACACCTGTAATCCCAGCACTTTGGGAGGCTGAGGTGGGCAGATCACCTGAGGTCAGGAGTTTGAGATCAGCCTGGGCAACATGGTGAAACCCTGTCTCTACTAAAAATAGAAAAAATTTTAGCCAGGTATAGTGGCAAACACCTGTAATTCCAGCTACTCAGGAGGCTGAGGCATGAAAATCGCTTGAACCCAGGAGGCAGAGGTTTCAGTGAGCCAAGATTGCACACTGTACTCCAGCCTAGGTGACAAAGTAAGACTCCGCCTTTAAAAAAAAAATTAAATGAACTGAGTGCCTCAGTTCATTGACCTTTTCCACAGAGTTTCCTCAGTGGAAAAGTCAATTCAAGACTAAAATATTTAAAGTATAATATTTTTGTTCACAAAAAAAAAAAAAATCACTACATAAACACGCAAATCCTGCTGCCACTTTGGTTGCTAATGGGAACCAGGTGATGAAACCAGCAATATAAAAGTTAAGACACTATGTAAACTAAAGAGATCAAAGGTGGCTTCTAGCTCCTAGCTTCTTCTTTGCTGAAATATACCATATTGATGGTGAGCATCTTGTATTTATGATTTTTATGGAAACCCTCAGTAACCAAAAGACATTTTAAAATGCAAAGTACACACACACACACATACACACACATGAAACTATCAATTGTGTTTATAGATTAGCTAAGTAGTATCTACAGGAACACATAAAAAAACCCCACAGAATATCATAACAATTAATACATATAACACTTACTATATGCCAGAAAATGTTGGGGTTTTACATATCATTTAACACTCCCCAGAGCCCCACTATTATTATTATTGTACAAATGAAGAAACCTATTATTGTACAAATGAAGAAACAGAGGCACAAGATGATTAATTAACTTGCTCAGTGTCACATAACTAGTAAACAGTAAAGCAAACCCCAGAGCCTGTGGAGCCTGACTCATACCAAATTAAAAGTGGCTGTAACTTTTCTCCCTCTGGAGAGTTTTGAGCTTTCATTATAGAACTGTTCTTCCTAAAGGGCCGAGGAATGAACTAGGTACCTACCTTGAGAATTAATGTTCTGGAATGCATAAAGTGTGAGAAAGAAAAATTGTCACCTTAGCAGAACATGGTCAGATATGATGCCAGCTGATCCTTCTGGAAAAATATTAGTGTTTCTTATAAAACACCTGATATATTTGAATGAGCAGACCAAGGAAGAGTCCGGTTACTTTTTGCCAAGAGAAAATTTTTTGTTTACTTAAAAGCTCCTACCTTTTAGGCAAGTTTTAAATAAAACTTTGAAACACGTAATTAATGTGTCCAGGAAGTTTATTTTTGTTTAAAATGAACAGCTTAAGTACTATTCCATGACTCTGCAGTGTAAAGGGTACTAAATTGGAACACATTATGAGTAGCCTGTTAAGGCAATTTTCTGACATGGAATCTTGTGATGGCCTGGCCCCTAGCCAATTCTCCCTGGGGACTGGTCTTTAAAGAATATTGCTACCTCAAAGTGACAGTCCTTGTCAAGGAGTAGAGAGATAACACTACTGCATGTAACTACCTCTACCTTCTTAAGACCAAGGGGAAAATGGTCTCAATACACAGAATGTAATGGGTTATTACTGAATAGTTTTTAATTTTCTGGCTAAGGCTGACACGCCCTTTCTAATCCATTCTATTTCACTCCCAAGAACCTCAACTGCACTCCGCTCTTGTCAGCATCCTGCTCCAAAGTCTTCAGGGGGCACCTAATAGAACATTGTTCAGGTTCTTTAATTAACATGGAAGGCCCTCCCCACAGTGACTCACTTTTCATTATTCTCTTTGACTCTGCTCTAGTCACAAATGTTTGCCTTTTCACACTTGCTGTCCTCTGTGACACAGCTACAATCCCAGAGTCTGCCTCTATTCTTCTGCCCTCTGTTTGCTGTTTCTGAAATATCCTCCCAATTTATTTACATTCTAGTCATCCTTCAAGGTCCACTTAAGCCCCAGTCCCAAGAAGCCTTTGAAACTGCTCCACTTACTTTGGTATCTACCTGAAATTTCATTCCAAGTACTTATAAACTGTCTTTGTTATTTATATATACTTGTTCCTTCTGCCTTAAATTTAAATATTTATATTTAAATATAAATAAAGTATATTTATATATACTTATAATAGATTATAAATTATTTCAGGGCAGGGACTGAGTCTTTAACTTCAGAATCTAGTACAGGCACTTCGCACAAAGTGTATATTCAATAACTGCTGATGGTGACTCCCAAACCTGGTATAAAAACACTGGTAATCATTATCAATTTTCTCAAAAGCTTTAACCTTTGTTTTAAACAAAGTTTGACAAAGATCACACAGTACTTTTTAAAAAGGATGTCAAGAACAAGGTAATGCAGCTTTTAGTTGGGCCTCAGCATAAACAGACATCTGAATTTACAAGCCTGTTTCTCCTATGGAAGATACGATCATGTGTAGACAGCTACTTGCAGCATGAAAAGTCACAGAGGCTCTCTGAAGAGGGGAAAATAGCAAAGCTGGCAGCTACTTTTTGTGCTGCCTTTCTTTCTGTAAATTACAGGTGGGTTGGTTTAATACCTGAAAACCCAAATAATGTATTGAGTCTTCTGCATCAATTATACTTCAAAATGACACACAGTACGAAGAATGGAATAATATATGTTGCATATTTGTTACCAATTATGATGTCTGTATTATGAAAGATGTAAGTGTGTCACTATCATTTTCTTGTAACGCAACATGGTATAAAGTGTAGCAGAATAATCTTCACAAAAAATCGACTGAATCGTCTAATTATGTTTCAGATATTTATCACCATCATTCCCCAAGATTTTAGTTTCTGCATACTAATCAGAAAGAGAGAATTTCTCCCACAAACAGGCAACAAAACTCAAATACCTTGGCATAAACATATGTTGTCTCTCATTATTACATTAAGCTTGGGTGAAGTGTGAACGTCTTAGAATTTACAAGGAGAATTTAAGTTTCCCAGAATGAGACTGGGGTCATTAATGATATTGCGAAAACTTAAAAACAGCTCACTATGGAACAAATTCCATCTATTCCTCAACAGAGCTTGAAAAACAAAATACAATTTCCTAATAAATATGGCAGTTTTCAGTCTTTATGCTGTGAAACAGTGAAGTATGTACCTGGTGCAGAAAATAATAAAGGCATATTGTACCAAATTATAAATTCTTGAATTTGTATGATACGGTTTGGGTCTGTGTCCCACCCAAATCTCAAGTCAAATTGTCATTCTCAGTGTTGGAGGAGGGGCCTGGTGGCAGGTGATTAGATCATGGGGGTGGACTTCCTCTTTGCTGTTCTCTTATAGTGAGTTCTCACAAGACCTGGTTGTTTAAAAGTGTGTAGTACTTCCTCCTTCACTTGCTTTCTCCTGATCCCAGCATATAAGACAGGTTTGCTTCCCCTTCATCTTCCACCATGATTGTTAAGTTTCCTGAGGCCTCCCTAGCCATGCTTCCTATACAACTTGCAGAACTGTGAGTCAATTAAACCTCTTTTCTTGATAAATTACCCAGTCTCAGGTAGTTCTTTCCAGCATTGCGAGAACAGGCTAATACATATATTTTTAGAATAGATGATGTGGGGCAAACTAAACCAAGATTTTAAGTTAATATTAGATACTGTAACATACTTAATTAAAAACAGATCAAAATCAAACCTAAAACAAGGCCATACTATAGCTCTTGGACTAATTCTTATTTGTAAATTATCTTGCTTTCATTATTCATATTTTGTCCCAAAGGCCCTAATGCTAAATAAAATAAAATAAATTATGGAGCTTTATTTTAATAAAATTCAGTAACATTAATAGCATTGTTCATATTACATAACTGTCTAAATAAGTCACTTTACCACATATATGATTAGAACCAAAAGAAGGCCGGGCATAGTGGCTTATGCCTGTAATCCCAGCACTTTGGGAGGCCGAGGCGGGTGGATCACTTGAGGTCACAAGTTTGAGAACAGCTTGGCCAAAAAGGTGAAACCCCATCTCTACTAAAAATACAAAAAAATTAGCTGGATGTTGTGGCACATGCCTGTAGTCCCAGCTACTCAGGAGGCTGAGGCAAGAGGATCACTTGAGCCTGGGAAGCAGAGGTTGAAGTCAGCTGAGATTACGCCACTGCACTCTAGCCTGAGCAACAGAGTCAGACTCCATCTCAAAAAAAAAAAAAGCTGAAAATTGCCCAACCACTTTTACTAAAGGTTTTCAGTTTTAAGCTGCATGGAATACTAAGAGGTCTGATTCCATGACCTGGAGAGGTAACTAAGCAAACAGAGCACTGGGCTACTTCTCAGGAAGGCACAGTTATTCAGATTCTGCCTGTAAGTGTGTCATCTAAAACATCCATTTACATTCTCAAAAACTGTATTTTCATTAAAAGAAAGGAAATGGACTACATGAGCTTTAAGGCCCCTTTAGTATCTAACACTGAGACTCAATCTTTAGAAAAAAATTTAGAATGCATTGTTTTAAACCTTTCCTAAACATTTATACTTTGTCTCTCTCATAAAGCAACATTAGAAGGTATGACTATCTAGGAAATAAATTGTATCCAACCCATTAGTTTCAATAAGGGCTTGGCACAACAAATGCAGTCCCACTACAATACTCTTAGCCAAACAAGGGCCATTATGCAATATACAACCCTGAGGGAAAGAAAATTGAAGGGGGCCAGCCCCTACACACCTGCGGCTATTTCTCGTCAGGAGGAACAAGAGACTAAGAAAAGAAACAAGACACAGAGACAGAGTATAGAGAAAGAACAGTGGGCCCAGGGGACTGGCGCTCAGCATACAGAGGACCTGCACCGGCCCGGTCTCTGAGTTCCCTCAGTATTTATTGATTACTATTTTCACTATCTTGGCAAGGGGAATGCGGCAGGAGAACAGGGTGATAATGGGGAGGTCAGCAGGAAAACATGTGAGCAAAGGAACCTGTGTCACAAATAAGTTCAAGGGAAGGTACTGTGCCCGGATGTGCATGTCGGCCAGATTTATGCTTCTCTCTACCCAAACATCTCAGTGTAGCAAAGAGTAACAGAGCAGCATTGCCACCACATATCTCGCCTCCAGCCACTGGGTGATTTTCTCCTATCTCAGAATAGAACGAATGTACGATCGGGTTTTACACTGAGACATTCCGTTCCCAGGGACATGCAGGAGATGGAGGCCTTCCTCTTTTACTAATCCTACTCAGCACAGACCCTTTACGGGTGTTGGGCTGGGGGGACGGTCGGGTCTTTCCCTTACCATGGGGTCATATCTCAGGCTGTCTCAGTGGGGGAAAACCTTGAACAATACCCAGGCTTTCTTGGGCAGAAGTTCCTGTGGCTTTCCGCAGTGCATTGTGTCCCTGGTTAATCGAGAATGGAGAATGCCGATGACTTTTACCAAGCATACTGCCTGTGAATATATTGTTAACAAAGCACATCCTGCACAGCCCTAGATCCCTTAAACCTTGATTCCATACAGCACATGTTTCTGTGAGCGCAGGGTTGGGGCTAAAGTTACAGATTAACAGCAGCATCTCAAGGCAAAACAATTTTTCTGAGTACAGATCAAAATGGAGTTTCTTATGTCTTCCTTTTCTACATAGACACAGCAACAGTCTGATCTTTCTTTTCCCTACAGAAAATGTATGTGCCTTGTTTCAAAATAATGAGGAAATGAGAGCCTGGCCTGATGGCTCACACCTGTAATCCCGGCACTTTGCTAGGCTGAGGTGGGCAGATCACTTGAGGTCAGGAGTTCAAGACCAGTCTGGCCAACATGGTGAAACCTCATCTCTACTAAAGATACAGAAATTAGCTGGATGAGGTGGCAGATGCCTGTAATCCTGGCTATTCACATGAGAATCGCTTGAGCCTGGGAGGTGGAGGCTGCAGTGAGCCAAGGTTGCACCACTGCATTCCAGCCTGGGCAACAGAGCGAGACTCTGTCTCCAAAAAAAAAAAAAAAAAAAAAAAAAAAGAAGTCGGTGTTAGGAATAATGCTTACAATTTTAAGGAAATTGAACACTCGAACAAAGGATTTTTAATGAAGTAATTTTACTTTTGCACAGAGAGGTGTCTCTTTGGCCAGTTGCCATGAGAGCACACTTGAACAAAGGGGCACGAGGGCCTTTATTTTTGACGTAAGTCTTGCCTTCGTATTCTTTTTTTATTGGCCAGGGTCGGGTCGTATAATTTAAACTAATTTTGGTTGGCTAGACATTTGATTTTTTTTAGATAGGGTGGGCATGTAAAAGAAAAAGTAGAGGGAAAGGGGAAGGGGTGTTTGTAATGAGCTAGAAAGTTAGTCTTTTTTTTAAATAAGGAAAGGAATGTAAGTTGTATTGATAACACTTGGTATTGTGGCGTGCCTGGGCATTTAACAAAGGCAAGGGGGAAAAAAGGAGAAAAAGGAGAAAAATGGGGGGAGGGGTACTATGAATTAAAGAATAAAAGATTGATCAGATTATTTGAAGAGACACCTTATCATATCCCACATTGGTTTATCAATACACCCAGTCTTTTTAAACAAGTTCAACAAAACGTTAATTTGTTTGAAATGGTGAGTTGATTCCTAACTCATCATTCCAATCGCATTACCAATAGACTGAAAGATATTCTGCAACTAATTCCAATAAAATGTTATTTTTTAAATGATGGATCAGTTTAGAATTCAGGAAATCTCTATGTCAATACTGTTTTCTAATTTCCTATTACTTATTCTTTCCTGCTGTTGGGGCTCAGAAAATGATACCCCAAAGTGAAGGCCTCAGAAGCAGCCTCAGAAGTAAAGTTTCTACCCAACCTGTCTTACCCTCCTGTCTATCTCTCAGCCCCTCATTCTCTCCTGAAGCAAGTCATAGAAAATAGAATTCCTCTTCCCCAAGGCTGATTACAGAAACCAGAACTTCTAAGCTTCCCTAACTTTTTTTTTTTGAGACAGAGTCCAGCTTTGTCGCCCAGGCTGGAGTGTAGCGGTGCGATCTTGGCTCACTGCAACCTCCACCTCCCAGGTTCACGCGATTCTCCTGCCTCAGCCTCCTGAGTAGCTGAGATTACAGTTGCACGCCACCATGCCTGGCTAATTTTTGTATTTTTAGTACAGACAAGAGTTTCACCATGTTGGTCAGGCTGGTCTCGAACTCCTGACCTCGTGAACCACCCGCCTCAGCCTCCCAAAGTGCAGGGATTACAGGTGTGAGCCACTGCGCCCGACCACTTCCCCAACTTTTTGTCTAAGAATTGGCCGTAAAGAAATTCTCTCACCTACCTTGTTCAATAGTAGCTCATAAGACCTCCATTCCAGAAAGGATCCTGTACTGTATCGTGAAAAGAAAAATGCTACAATAGAAAGAAAGTTCAAGAATCTGAACAGACAGGTCTTGCTAGGTTTTCTATTACCATTAGGTCATATCCTTTGCTGTCCAATCACATTTCTACATGACTGTCCCTGTTTCATCAAACCTAAGCATATAATCAGATAAGCATCACCTGTTTCTTTGGGTCTTCACTCTGAAGGTTCCTGCATCACGTAAAACCTTGATCAATGGGAGGCCGAGGAAGGCAGATCATGAAGTCAGGAGATCAAGACCACCCTGGCCAACATGGTGAAATCCCGTCTCTACTAAAATACAAAAAATTAGCCAGGCATGGTAGCACACGCCTGTAGTCCCAGGTACTTGGGAGGCTGAGGCAGGAGAATCGCTTGAACCCAGAAGGCGGAGGGGGTTGCAGTAAGCCAAGATCACGCCACTCCACTCCAGCCTGGCAACAGAGCAAGACTCTGTCTCAAGAACAAACAAACAAACAAACAAACAAAAAAAACAAACCTTGATCAAATACAGTACATTTATAATGTTTTTCTCTTGTTTTTGTTTTGTTTTTGTCTTTTCTTTTTTGAGACAGGGTCTCACTCTGTGGCCTAGGCTGAGTGCAGTGGCACAATCTTGGCTCACTGCAGCCTTGACCTCCCAGGCTCAAGTGATCTGCCCACCTCAGCCTCCCAAGTAGCTGGGACTACAGAGGCACACCATCGCACCCAGCTAATTTTGTATTTTCTGTAGAGACAGGGTTTTGCCACATTGCCCAGGCTAGTAATTTTCTCTTGTTAACCAGTTTTTTATTACAGGAGTGTTGGCTCCAACGCTTATGATGGGAAAGAAAGGGATCATCCCTTTCCACCCCTATACCGCCTCTGTTTATATTTTCTCCCTTAAACTGACAGGGCTGGCACACTTTTGTCAAAAGACGAGCCTTTTTTCTCCTAAATTCAACCGTCATTTCAAACTGGGTCAGACTAATGACAATTCTGCCAAGTAGTGTTTAACAGTAGCCTTAATAAAGAGATTTTGGGGGACAAATGTGCATCTTCCATGCAGTTGTAGCCATAGAGTACATATCTAACTTTCCTTCAATTATCTATGTGGATCTATCATCCTATAATTTGTCTAAATTCTTATTTTTTTTTTTTTTTTTTTTTTTTTTTGAGGCGGAGTCTCGCTCTGTCGCCCAGGCTGGAGTGCAGTGGCGCGATCTCGGCTCACTGCAAGCTCCGCCTCCCGGGTTCCCGCCATTCTCCTGCCTCAGCCTCCCGAGTAGCTGGGACTACAGGCGCCGCCACCACGCCCGGCTAATTTTTTTTGTATTTTTAGTGGAGACGGGGTTTCATTGTGTTAGCCAGGATGGTCTCGATCTCCTGACCTCGTGATCCGCCCGTCTCAGCCTCCCAAAGTGCTGGGATTACAGGCTTGAGCCACCGCGCCCGGCCTAAATTCTTATTTTTTTAATATTACGAATAAAGAGTCCAGCTTATATATAAAAATGTATTTCCTTTCTATGTCTTAAAAAGCACTTGCTGTTAAGTGATACTAAGGGAGGACACCACCTCTCATATTGTCTTATGCCCAATTTCTGCCTCCAAAGAAGTAAAAACTAAAAGGCAGAAATGAAATCCACAGGCAGACAGCCCAGCGCCATGCCCTCAGCCTAGTAGTTAAAGATGGACTCCTGACCTAACCAGTTATGTTATCTATAAATTCCACACATTGTATGGAAAAGCACTGTGAAAATCCCTGTCCTGTTCTGTTCCGAGCTGATTACCAGTGCATGCAGCCTCCAGTCACATACTCCCTGCTTGCTCAATCGATCACGACCCTCTCATGCAGACCCCCTTAGAGTTGTGAGCCCTTAAAAGGGACAGGAATCGCTCACTCGGGGAGCTTGGCTCTTGAGACAGGAGTCTTGCTGATGCTCCTGGCCAAATAAACCCCTTCCTTCTTTAACTCGGTGTCTGAGGAGTTTTGTCTGCTGCTTGTCCTACTACAACACTATATTCTTAAAATATAGTGGAATCAAAATTCCTAGTTTACAGTCCTCTACCTCTGTTACTTACTAGTTATTTGACCTTCCTACCAATCATCATGTCAGAGATGTTTGAACCAGATCAACTCCATCTTGAATAGGGGCTAGGTAAGATAATGCTGAGACCTACTGGACTGCATTCCCAGAGAGTTACGCATTCTAAGTCACAGGATGAGATAGAAGGTTAGGCATTCTAAGTCACAGGATGAGATGGGAGATTGGCACAAGATACAGGTCATAGAGACCTTGCTGATAAAACAGGTTGCAGTAAAGAAGCTGGCTAAAACCCACCAAAACCAAGATGGCTACGAGAATGACCTCTGGTCATCCTCACTGCTACACTCCCACCAGCACCATGACATTTTACAGATGCCATGGCAACATCAGGAAGTTACCCTATATGGTCTAAAAAGGAGAGGCATGAATAATCCACCCTTTGTTTAGCATACAATCAAGAAATCACCATAAAAATAGGCAACCAGCAGCCCTTGGGGCTACTCTGCCTATAGAGTAGACATTCTTTTATTCCTCTACTTTGCTAATAAGCTTGCCTTCACCGTACTCTATGGATTCGTCTACAATTCTTTCTTGCAGGAGATCCAAGAACCCTCTTTCGGGGTCTGGATTGGGAGCCCTCAGTAGTAATTGGTTTAAAAGGTTCTTATCCTTTCAGCTTCGAGGGCAAGGTCTGACTCTTTTTGCACAGTACACAGCAAGGAATTTTTAAAGCAATAGCTAACATTTTTCACGCCAAGCATGGGGTTAACATGCTACATATATTTCCTCTTTAACCATCATTAGTGTTACTCCCCATTTTACAAGTGAAAAAAGTAACATTTTGAGAAATCAAGCACAAGGTCATGTCTAGTATGTTGCCAAATAGTTGCTCTCCGCTGATGGGGCGGTAAATCTTATTCTCTGGAAATCAACAAGTTAGCTGACATTATTTTGAGGCATATACATTTCCTTCAGGAATGAATATGCTTTGGTCACTGCTGCTATTAGCCTTTGTGTTTACAGAATCAAGAGACTAACGACTTCTCGTTGACCTTCATATCGAAGGCAGTGGGGTTCATCCTAAACGAGTTCCTGACTATCCCTACTTATCTTTTAAACCCTCCAGTTCTTGGAGCATTTACATCTTTCTTCATTTACCATTATTGAATTTCTATTGAGCACACAGGCAGCATTCAAGGAGATACCAAGATCATCCAGACAAAATATGTGCCTTCAAGGAGCTGAAAGCTACCATATAATCGAAGTATGAGTTTTTTTTTTTTTTTTTTTTTTTTTGAGATGGAGTCTCGCTCTGTCGCCCAGGCTGGAGTACAGTGGCTGGATCTCAACTCACTGCAAGCTCTGCCTCCCGGGTTTACGCAATTCTCCTGCCTCAGCCTCCCGAGTAGCTGGGACTACAGGCGCCCACCACCTCGCCTGGCTAGTTTTTTATATATTTTTTTAATAGAGACGGGGTTTCACCGGGTTAGCCAGGATAGTCTCGATCTCCTGACCTCATGATCTGCCCGTCTCGGCCTCCAAAGTGCTGGGATTACAGGCTTGAGCCACCGCGCCCGGCCCCAGAAGTATGAAGTTCTTAATCATCCATAGCATGAAATGTTTCTTACATGTATCTTAATTATAAGACGAACGATTTCCAAAATCCTGAGCCCATGACATTTAGTTCCTATCTGTAAGACAGAGCACTTGGTAGTCTGCCTTGTTTTGTGGTTATATCAAGAGACTCTAATTTAGTCCCAGATTTCCCCACGGTGCAGTTGTAAATACTTTGTGTCTGAGGACTAAGCTCTGATTTTTTTATCTTACCCAAATTCCTATCTAAAGGGTCTGGGGAGTCATGCCCTACAAGTCATAAATTTTCATCAAATGGGTTTTATTTAACTCTATATATCGTGACTTACTTTCCAACTTGACTCTGGCATAACATTATGAGACAAGGAAGAAAATAAAAATATTTTACCCCAAAACATGTTTCTTTGCCATATCTTGAAATGGCCACGCAAATCTGTCCTTTGTGAGGGAAAATTCGCATCTGTAAAGAATCTCCATTAACATAGCTAGATCTTTTCTTCCAGGCCTCCCCAGTCCTAAAGAGATTAAAAGTCTAGCACCTTTCAAAGATCTGAATATGAAACATTTGTCATCTATTGTCTCTAAAGGCAGCCTATATCTGTCTAAAGGCAGCCTGTCTCTAAAAGCAGTCTCTATAAGACTTAAAAACAACCTTGGTCTCCACAATCTTTTATCTTAACCTGAACATTTCCTTTCTATTGATCCCAGGTCTTTAGACAAACTCAACCAATTATCAACCAGAAAATGTTTACATTTACCTATAGCCTGGAAGCCCGCTCCCCTCTCGCCTTTGAGTTGTCCCCCGTTTCTGGGCCAAACCAACGTGTTTCTTAAATGTATTTGATGTCTCATGCCTCTCTAAAATGTATAAAATCAAGTGTGCCTGGACCACCTTGGGCACATGTTCTCAGGACCTCCTGAGGGCTGTGTCAGGGGCCATGGTCACTCATATTTGGTTCAGAATAAATCTCTTCAAATATCTAAGAGTTCGACTTTTTTCGCTGACCCACAATTCGCCGGATTGTCACTCATTATTTACTTGACAAACACATTAGAAGCTCTGTCCCCGGAAGCTCGCTATCACGCGGGGCTTCTGACACCTCCTTCCTGAGAGAAAGGTGGCCTGGCCTGGGTGAGGTCGTAGTTCCCGCGACCCCATGCTTGCAAGTACTGGCTGCCTCCTATTATAGTGTAAGCTCCAGGAAAGATCCCACGTGGATCTGACAGCACACGGTCCTGACCGACAAGCGGCCTGGAAGTGGAATGGATAGAGCCCGCAATCCTCCCAGCGCACCGGGCGCCCCAGAGCAAGCTCTGCTCCCACTGTGGCAGGCCAGATCTCCATTAGCAACCAGAGCAGCTCTCACGAACGCCTCACTGTCATTCCGATGCATGTATAAGTTAAACATTAAAGAATTGGAGAAACTGGTGCCTTAGCGGAAAGGCTAGAATGGGCCGGGCGCGGCGGCTCAAGCCTGTAATCCCAGCACTTTGGGAGGCCGAGACGGGCGGATCACGAGGTCAGGAGATCGAGACCATCCTGGCTAACACGGTGAAACCCCGTCTCTACTAAAAAATACAAAAAATTAGCCGGGCGCGGTGGTGGGCGCCTGTAGTCCCAGCTACTCGGGAGGCTGAGGCAGGAGAATGGCGTAAACCCGGGAGGCGGAGCTTGCAGTGAGCTGAGATTCAGCCACTGCACTCCAGCCTGGGCGACAGAGACTCCGTCTCAAAAAAAAAAAAAAAAAAAAAAGAAAGAAAGAAAGGCTAGAATGTAAAGACAAGTCCATTAAGATCCCGCCTGGGCTTTCTCAGCCCCTAGAGTTTAATTAAAATAATGGAGTTGTTCTTGCACACCTTGTACCGGGGCCCACTTTAGATTATTTCCAAGGCTCTGAAAGCAATTGTCTAGACACCTGACCCTATTACGGTTAAAGATTAGATTGAGTGAAACACTTTGGCTTTCGACTTGCAAGTGCACTGAATGTATTTAAGCACTAGAAAAACTTGTATTAATAATTTTGAGTTGGTCTGGTGAGTTACTCCGACCTTCTCCCTATAACCTGTTGCAGAAATAAACTCCGTTCTTTCCCAGTCAGTCTGCATCTCGTTACTGAACGGCGAGAACAAGCAGTCGGACCCGTGTGGGTCCGGGAACCCCACCTCACTCACAGCGGAAACCCCTCACCCCCATCCCTTTCCGGCCCGTGAGGCGTCCGCAGGAGGCCGGCACTCGGGACACGGCGTTCGCGGTGCTCGCTCCCGCTGCCCGAGGAGAAAAGCGCAGGAGAAATCTGAGGAGTCCGCGAGCCAGTAGCCAAAGCCCCTCAAGTGCCCGGGCGCGAACCCTGGGCGCCAAGCTCTCACGTCTGTTTCCGCCAGTACGCTAGAGCCGGGGTAGTGGGCCCGCACTCACCGCCCCAGCCAATCTGGGACCCGCTCTGGACTGCCCCACCCGCCGCTCACACGCACGCGTCGTTTTGCGGCCGCTGGCCTCTGATTGGCTGGGACGGTTGTGGGTGGGGAGAAGCCGGCAGGACAAGTTACGACTGCAGGGATCGGAAGCCGGTTGGCGTGTGAGAGGTTTTCTCACTCTAGGTGAGCGAAACAAGTCGGGGGACTGTGAGCCAGGGTCACGGGCCGCGGGGCGGGAAGAAGTGGGGCAGCGCTTGGCCAGGCCGAAAGGACTTTGGGGGTGGGGGTTGGGGGTGGGGCCTGGAGGCTGGGGTCAGTGTCTGGAATGAGGGAGGAGAGTGGAGTTGCCGGGGCTCAGGCCCGGCCTAGAGCATGGGAGGAGGAGAGGGGTCGGGAGCCGAGGCCTGGGGTCCTTAGGGTGAGGGGAGACGGAGCCAGCGAGGAGATGAAGCAGAAGCTTGTGGAGTGAGTTGTTGCTGAGCGGGGAGGACTCACTGCTGGGGTGGTAATGAGAGGCGGGAGTAGGAGAGTGTTGGCTGGGCGGGACGGCGGAGAGCGAGGAGCGGAAGCGTCCCCAGAGCTTGGAACATTCTGAAGAGCAGGCTGAGCGGCGGGCGAGGCGGGATAGGAGAGCGAGCTCTCTTGTCACGGAGTCCCGACAAGGTCACAGGAAGAGAGGCGGCGAGGAAGGTCGGGAGGTTGAGGGGAGGGCGTACTAGCAGAGGACTTTCCAGTCCTGATCTTGCTTTTCTCCCCGACCTGGTGTTTCCTCCACCCTGGGAAAGTGACCAGGCCTAGGGCCCTGTGTATTGCTTCTGTGACCGAATTAAATTTTTCTCCTGCCGAGTCGGCGGGTTAGAGATTACAAAGCACAGCGTGAGGGCAGAATTGGGAGCTGCCGACATGATGCAGCAGTGATATTCGCCTTTGTCTTAAATTCCCGGAGTAGGAAGCCGCCTATTTCCCTCTTCGCAGTATTCCCCACGACAGGGATCTCTGCTTCCGGAAGTACAAAGGCACTTTCGAATAAGACAGGTTTGGATGGAAAGTTCTAACAGGTTGAAGCGGTGACAACCTGGTCATGAAGCTCCAGCATGACACACATATTTGGAATCCTGTATACTAGGGGTTCTCTTTGTGCGCCAGAGTCACTTGAAGGGGGGCTTCTTAAAGTAAAAATTCCTCGAGCTCTGCCGCAGACCACCTGAATCCGGATCTCCATGCTGGGGCCTTGGCAGCCATTTTAAACAGGCTGATGGGCGACTGATGCAAAATCAAAGTTTGAAGCCAGCATTGCTTTAGATAGTAGTTCCCGTGACAAAATAACTGTGAAGAAAGATCCTTCATTCAGCCTGTTACGTCTCCTGATGCTGGACGGCTCATCTTCCCTTAATGCCACTTTTAGGTTCCCTGTGGAAAGGTCTTCAGTCGTGTCTTACTAAGCGTACAGAATAATTTGTGCTCTCCAAACTGACTTTGAATATCTGGTTACTGGTGCCTTTTTTAGCGTCTATTCAACTTTCTGACAGAGATCTGGGACAATTACTGTGGGTGGATAATGAAGGAAAGTCTGGCAGTGGTGTAGTGAAAAAAGTCTTTTCAAATCACAATTGAAATTGTTAGATGAGTTAGGTCACTGAAGAAGATTCCATTTAGGCATGACTTTTTTATATATATCATTGAAAGAGAACAACGTGGGCTTCTGTTGAGTAATGGATTCTTGCATTTTCTAATCAGAATTCTTACCTGCAAATTTAATTTACATCAGCAGCATTAGATTGATGTTTTGGCAATATATTGTCAATCAAAAGAACCCAGGACTCTATATCAGGAGAGCTGGATTCTAATCCTGCCCCACCAGACATGTATTCCTTGTACTGAGCAATTGGTATAACCCTCTCACAACCTTTTCCCCACCTGTAAAATAACGCTGTTGGCCTGGATTATTCATCTGATTTGTTACTCTCAAATTATATGATTCGAAATTATTGTTCCTGATACTTAACCAGTTTTCAATTCAGGTGGCTATAAACTATGAATACTTTGGAAACTTACACGTGGTAATTAGACAGTTATCAAAATTTTGTATTCATACGATATTTTAGATATGTACTATATGGGAATTATAATATTTGGACTACAGAATAACAAGTGATATGTGTTGGATTTTTAAATATTCATCCTTATTAATTTTATTCTGAAATGTACACATAAGGTAATCTGGAATCACAGACAGATTATCGTCTCGTTTCAAGCAAGTAATGGCCGTTTTGTTCCTCACACCCTGATTCTTACCGCAGGGGCTATTTTCTGAAAGCCAGGTCAAATGCCCTATCCATACAAACTTTAAGAGTCTGTATCATAGATGAAGAACGGAGAAATAGATTTTCTTCTGTTCTTGATTTATATACAGGAAAGAGACAACTAACCCCCTCCCTCCTGAAAGGAGAAAAAAAAAAAACCTTTTGCTCCATTGACCCGTTGGAGAATTAGAGTCAACCAGATGTGAGATAATTATAAGAAAAACTACCAGCTTTCTTGCTGTTTTTTAAAAACCATTTATGTCCTGTTTTTGTTTGTTTGTTGGGTCCCTCAGCAAGGGTCTTGCTTGTTTCCTGGGCTGGAGTGCAGTGGCTGGATCCTGACTCACCACAGCTTCCACCTTCCAGGCTCAAGCAGCCCTCCTGCCTCAGCCTCCTGAGGAGGTGGGACTACAGGTGTGCACCATGATTCCTGGCTACCAACTTTCTTGCTTTTAAAGACAGTTCCCAAATGATTTTTTAGTTTAGAAAAGATTCAGGCAAAAAAGGGGGAAACATGCTTTTATATCTGCAGAAGTTTTTAGTTTTTAAAAGTGAATTGTGGTATATAATAGCTTTGTCCCCTGTGTTGCAAGGAACTAAGACCTCAGGTTATTTCTCTTTTCATAGGTACAATATAAGAAACATAAAAGAAATAAGCACTTAAGAACATACAGTTTGGCATTTTTCTTACTGATTAAACCCTACAAATCTGGATGATTGTTATTTTTTTTCCACTCAATATTCCTGAGTAACTTAAGAATGCTTTCAGTGGTTGAGAAATGTAACTTTTAAATGTATGCAAGAAACATTTGTAGTGTACCTATTATATATAGGGGATTGCACCAGGCAGTGGAGTTGGATACAAGTAGAGCAAGTATTGGCCCCTGACTTAAGGATTCTAGCAAAAGAAACAGACAAACTGATGGTTTTAAGGGTTATAAGGAGAGTACAAGATCCTATGGGACTGCATAACCAAAGCACTTACAAACTTAAAGAGACAAATTTCTGAGAGGAGGTCAATTAAGATGTGAACCTGAGTCCAATATGGTGGCGCCCAGCGGTGGTGTGAACTGTGAGGAGTTTGCCTAGTTCCAGGAATTACTCAAGGTGATGTGGACAATTGATGACAGACTATTACATGAATTAAACACTACGGTTCCAACAGCTTCCTTTGCAGGGAAACTTGATGCCAGCCAAACCTGTAAACAACTTTGAGTCTTTGATGGCAGCTCATGCCAGCAGGGACAGAGTCATTGAAAAACTGTATAGCCCAGACCTCAGCAATAGTAAAAAACCTCCAAGAGGAGAGAGAAAAGAATTTGGACGATTTAATATTGCTAAAGCAACTCAGAAGAGAATAGACTAAGTTGAAATGGATGCAGTCAGAATGGTAAATGACAGGAGCTGGAAGGAGTTTAATGAATACTGCTGAATTCACTTCAAGTCTCCAAAGAATGAATAGAGATACTTTTTTTTTTTTTTTAAGGACCAGATCATCCCATAAGAGCTAAGCATGACAAATGTCAACAGGGCGGGCTTCCTCGGATTGTTTCTGAGCCAATAGTCCAAGACCTTTTGTTGATTTCAGCCCCACTTAGCCAAGACCTCAAGTATAAATAATTCTGATAATTATGGAGAAATCAACTGCTATTTTATACTGATTCTGTTAAAAAAAAAAAAAAAAAGTTTTTTAACTATTAAAATAATTTTCTGACTCAGTGTAAAAAAAGAAAAACCAAACCTGAAAAAGAAAATGGGAGGAGTTAGCTAGGAAAGAGTATCTGAAGGGGATGGAAAGGGAGGGAAACTCTCACAAGTAGAGGAATCAGCTTGTGCAAAGGCTTGGAGGTATAGAAAGCATCTTAAAAATATTTAATGTGGGCTGAGCGCTTTGGGAGGCCTAGGCGGGCGGATCACAAGGTCAGGAGATTGAGACCATCCTATGAATGGTGAAACCCCGTCTCTACTAAAAATACAATAATTAGCCGGGCGCCATGGCAGGCACCTGTAGTCCCAGCTACTCGGGAGGCTGAGGTGGGAGAATGGCATGAACCCGGGAGGCGGAGCTTGCAGTGAGCCAAGATTGCGCCACTGCACTCCAGCTTAGATGACTGAACGAGACTCCGTCTCAAAAAAAAAAAAAAAAATTACTGTGGTTAGAATGTGGGGTTGGGAAGGGAAATGAAAGGATTTGTGATAAACTTCCCCTTTGAGAAGGTCATGATTTTTTTTTTTTAATTTTTCTTTTTTAAAATTTGAGATGGAGTCTCACTCTGTTGTCCAGGCTGGAGTGCAGTGGCGCAATGTTGGTTCACTGTAACCTCCGCCTCCTGGGTTCAAGCGATTCTCCTGCCTCAGCCTCCCCAGGTAGCTGGGATTTCAGGCGGCACTCCACCACGCCCACCACCATGCCCAGCTAATTTTTGTATTTTTAGTAGAGGTGGGGTTTCACCATGTTGGCTAGGCTGGTCTACAGTGTTTAATCTCTCCATCCAGTCCATTTATGCAGTTTCTTCAAAGCCAGTCTCAAGTGTTTCTATGTGAAAGATGCCAAACTTCCTTTAGCTAAAACACATCACTCTCTCTAAATTCAGACGTTGTCTGTATTAGGCTATTGACAATTAATCACACTGTAATTGAAACCACCATTGCAAAATTATAACTGAGACAGTGAAAGAGATAGGACCTAGCCAAAAAGAGACAGAGCCAGGCATGATGGCTCATGTCTATAATCCTAGCACTTTGGGAGGCTGAGGCGGGCAAATCACTTGGGGCCAGGAGTTTGAGACCAGCCTGGCCAACATGGCAAAACCCCATCTCTACTAAAAATACAAAAAAATTACCCAGGCATGGTGGTGCACGCCTGTTATCCCAGCTGTTAGGCTAAGGCACAAATCGCTCAAACCTGGGAGGCAGAGGTTGCGGTGAGCCAAGATTGAGATTGTGCTCCAGCTTTGGGTGACACAACTAGACCCTGTCTCATAAAATAAAAATAGAAAACTAAAGCAAAGATGGTAACAGCCCTTTCCCAAAACAAACCCCCTTCTTGCCTGGGGACTAGATGGCCTTTGGAGGACTAATGAATTAGCCACAGCTTAGAAATTATATTTTAGGAGTCATGCAGCTGGAGGTTACAAGATTCTGACCCTCCCTAAAATGATCCTAAGATCAGTGCATGAGATATTTTGCAGACCCTGCATTTGATCAACTGGCACCACCCAGATCAATAAACTGTCTCATCTGATCTTACGTCCCCTACCTAGGAACTGACTCAGCACAAGAGGACAACTTCAACTTCCCATTTCATCTCCAACCCAACCAATCAGCACTCTATTCACTGGCCTTCCCCTACCCACCAAATTATCCTCAAAAACTGATACCTGAATGCTCCAAGAGGCTGATTTGACTAATTAAAACCCTAGTCTCCCACGCAGCTGGCTTTGGGTGAATTGCTCTTTCTCTATTGTAATTCCCCTGTCTTGATAAATCAGCTCTGTCTAGCCAGCAAGCAAGGTGAACCTGTTGGGCGGTTACATGATTTCTCTTTTAAAAAACAAAACTAATTTTTGAACCATTAATTACTTTAGCATTTATATTGTATTATTCAGATATATAGTGAGTATCTTGAACCTTGAGCTTATTGAACCTTATGTATAATAAAGCTCAGTAGTTAGGAGTTTATTCAGTTAACAAGTAATGGAGTACAAAAAGAAGGTCTAAGTCCAATCTAAATTTTCTTTTATTTTCTTCTATGTCCGATGACAGGGTTGAGTCATCTCAATGAAGGTGAGGCTTATAGGGATGAATTCACTTTCTAAACTAAGCACACCACCCCCTGCCTCTGGAGTTGCATTTTCGTTGAGGACCTTAACTGCCACTGATTCCCCTTGAGTAGCAAGGTGTTGAATGAGAGGTATTTTTATCAAAGGGAGCATAATGCATATGAAAAACCCAGAAGTGAAAGTAAGATTTTATATGGGTGATAGGGTGGGCATAGACTTAAGTTTATTGTAATTGGCACTAATTAGAGACTTGTATACCTAAACTGTGCTTCAGCCCCTTATTTTATCTGTGGGTAAAGTTTACTGCAATTCAAAATAGTTCAGTGAAGAAAGTATATTTTGTTATTGTGGCTAAAATGAAATTGAATTTGTTAATGCCTCATTGTGGTAAAAGGCTATTCACTGAGAGGACTGAAAAGGAGGAAAGGAGCCTTTGATCCCTGTGATAATGAAAATGAATCTTTTTTATTTTTATTTTTTTTTAACCCCTATCCCCTTATTCATGTGCTATCAGGCTAGTTCTTGCCTTTGGGATACCTTTTTTTTTTTTTTTTTTTTTTTTTTTTTTGGAGACGGAGTCTCGCTCTGTCGCCCAGGCTGGAGTGCAGTGGCCAGATCTCAGCTCACTGCAAGCTCCGCCTCCCGGGTTCACGCCATTCTCCTGCCTCAGCCTCCCGAGTAGCTGGGACTACAGGCGCCCGCCACCTCGCCTGGCTAATTTTTTGTATTTTTTAGTAGAGACGGGGTTTCACCGTGTTAGCCAGGATGGTCTCGATCTCCTGACCTCGTGATCCGCCCATCTCGGCCTCCCAAAGTGCTGGGATTACAGGCTTGAGCCACCGCGCCCAGCCCTGGGATACCATTTAAAGGAATTATAAAAAGACGGTAGAGTTTTAAAGGGAAGCCTGGGGGATGTAAGGTATGTAAAGGAAGGCAGATCTGAAGCTTAGAAGATATTAAGAAGACCCTGAGGGTAATTCAGTTTTGTGCTGCAGTGATGTTAAAAATGCTAATCATAGGGCCAGACTTGGTAGCTCACGCCTGTAATCCCAACACTGGGAGGCAGGTGGATCACCTGAGGTCAGGAGTTCGAGACCAGCCTGGCCAAGATGGTGAAACCCCATCTCTACTAAAAATACAAAAAAGTTAGCCAGGCATGGTGGCAGGCACTTCTAATCCCAGGTATCTGGGAGGCTGAAGCAGGAGAATCACTTGAACCTGGGAGGCAGAAGTTGCAGTGAGCCAAGACTGCGCCATTGCACTCCAGCCTGGGCAACAAGAACAAAACTCCATCTCAAAAAAAAAAAAAAAAGCTAATCATAGGCTGGCACAGTGGCTCACACCTGTAATCCCAGCAGTTTGGGAGCTGAGATGGGTGGATCACTTGAGGTCAGGAGTGAAACCCTGTCTCTACTAAAAAATAGAAAAAAATTAGTCAGGCATGGTGGTGTGGTGTGTGCCAAGTGGAGGTTGCAGTGAGCTGAGATCGTGCCACTGCACTCCAGCCTGGGCAACAGAGAGAGAGTCGGTCTCAAAAAAGAAAAAAACTAATCATAGGTCATAAAAAAATCTAAAAGGCTATGAAGGAGACATTTCTACCAATATTATTTGAAATAAAAGCTTTGTTCTTAAAATGAGTAAATGAGCTAGGTAGAAACTTTGGCTGTTCAGAATAACTACCCTTTCCCCCAGGGGCAACCATCATGGATAACAGATTACTGTAATAGATTAGAAACTAATCTGAAGTGAAAACTAAAGCAAGGAAGCACATTGGAATAAATAAACCAGCAGTTGAAAGCAATAAAGACTGCACTTAACTACACCGAAAAGTGCTAAGTAGGATTTCCATCGTGATATTGAAGGTTCATTAGGAGTTCTCAGTTTGCTTTGAGTAACTTAAAATTGTCAAGTTAAGTAGTTGATTAAGGATGAAGATAGCCAGAAAATGAGTAGCTACTATTTTAATTGATAAAAGTAACATCAATTTAAAATTTTTCACTATTTTTAATAACATTGTGCTAAAAATGAATGGGTTGTACCGGAGAAACGGCAAAACAATAGGGGGAATAAATGTATACAACTCTCCCTGAGGGTGACTATACGTTAAAACTACAGTTAATTTCTAAAAATATTTTTTAACTTTAGGATTATGGATAACATATGCTAAGATTCTCGTGGAAGTTAGGAATATTTTAAATACATCCAGATATTTAATAATGTCAGATGCTTTTAATTACAGAACCTCAGAAATTCTCTCTCAGGGTGATTCTTCAAGCAGTCACTATGTCAACAGACACAGGTGTTTCCCTTCCTTCATATGAGGAAGATCAGGGATCCAAACTTATTCGAAAAGCTAAAGAGGCACCATTCGTACCCATTGGTAAGTTTGACTGACATTTGAGTGATCTTGAATACGGTAGAGCTGTGATAAACTTGTTCATTGAGTGTATCCTGAAAGAATGTATTTTCCATTTTTTTCTTATGTTGTTGAAATATGCTGATATTGGCATAATATAAATCTCATCACAATGATTCTTCTGTATGTATTCAGACTCTTTTTTTCTTTTTGGAGACAGGGTCTCTTTCACCTAGACTGAAGTGCAGTGGCTCGATCATAGCTCACTGCTACCACCCCTCGACCTCTCAGGTTCTTGATCCTTCCACCTCATTAAATTACCTTTAATGCCACCATTTAGATATAACTATTGTTACCATTTTGATGTACATATTTTTTCCACTTGTTTTTTCTTTTTTTATCTTTGCAAATTCAGGATCATACTAAGATGCATATAAGTATTACAATTTTTATCTCATGTTTTTACCTGTTATTTGAAACACGACTTTTTTTTTTTCCTCGAGAAGGAGTTTTGCTCTTGTTGCCCAGGCTGGAGTGCAATGGTGCGATGTCAGCTCACTGCAACCTCCACCTCTTGAGTTCAAGTGATTATCCTGCCTCAGCCTCCCAAGTAGCTAGAATTACAGGTGCCCGCCACCACACCAGCTAATTTTTTAGTATTTTTAGTAAAGACGGGGGTTTCATCCTGTTGGCCAGGCTGGTCTCGAACTCCTGATCTCAGGTGATCCACCTGCCTCGGTCTCCCAAAGTGCTGGAATTACAGGCGTGAGCCACTGTGCCTGGCCTAAAAACTCCACTTTTTTTTTTTGAAACGGAGTCTCCCTCTGTCGCCCAGGCTGGAGTGCAGTGGCACAATCTTGGCTCACTGCAAGCTCCGCCTCCCGAGCTCACACCATTCTCCTGCCTCAGCCTCCTGAGTAACTGGGACTACAGGTGCCTGCCACCACGCCTGGCTAATTTTTTCTATTTTTCAGCAGAGACAGGGTTTCACTGTGTTAGCCAGGATGGTCTCGATCTCCTGACCTCGTGATCCGCCGGCCCCAGCCCCCAAAGTGCTGGGATTACAGGCGTGAGCCACCACGCCTGGCCAGAACTCCACTTTTAATGACTTAATTTATATGATATAAATTACTATTATATATAACATTATAATCCTCTTGGTAGAAATTTATGTGGTTTCTAGTTTTTCATTATTAACAAACTACTGAGCATCTTTTTAGATGGCTCTCCAAGAAGTTAAAGGACTTTGAAGTCTCTCGAAGGAATTTTTCTTCTGAGCATAATTAATAAGTTAGTTGCAAAAGTGCATAAAACAGAAAGGTACCATGCCCTATGATCCTGACTCTGAAAGACAACAGCAGGTTGCACAGTCTGTCAGTGTTTTCTTCTCCATATACTACCATCAATTATTATTTATAATTATTTTTAGATGAAATATTTTTCTTTAGCCTTCTTTTCATTATCTTTTTATAACAATGCATATAGGAACTTTTATATTTTTAATAATTGAATCGTTAATTTTGTAGATATACAATGTTTTGTAACAGAGATCTCTAAAATTTTTTGGTTGTACATTCCCTCAGTAAAAAATAATTTGAGCACGTACGTCCTGCCAGTGTGTTGTGTGTTTACCTATTTTTAAGTCATTTATAAGTACTTTTGTTCTTACACATTTGGTACATTATGAAATAGGCACATTATGAAATAGGCAGAAAGACATTTCAAAAGGATAAAATACAAATATAAAATTTTCTGCTCTTTAATGGGTTGTCATTTATACATATCCCTTCTTAGGAGTACATAAATCCTACATTGATTTAACCATTGCTCTATTGACGACATAGGAGTTGTTTCATTATGTTGCTTTTACAAACTGTTGGAAGAGTATGTTGTAAAAATTAAATATCCTTGTATGTTTAATTGTACCAAAACAATGATTTACACCAGTAGTCTGATGGGTTGGTTTTCCCATACTGTCAATAGCACTAGATATTATCATTCTTTGAGCATCTTTTCATATGTGTTGGTCATTCAGGCTTCTCTTCTGTGAATTAGCTTTTTTGTTTTTTTCTTTTTTGTTTTTGCTTTTGTTTCTGTTTCGACTAGGTTGTCTTTTTCTAATTAAATTATAACTATGTATTTTAGGTATTAGGTTTTCTTATATGTTGCAAGGCCTTCATGATCCTGGGACTACTTAGGTTCCTGTATTTCCTTATGTTCTTGATTTATCATTGAGATACTAATCTATCTGGAATTTATTTGTAGGTATAACATGAGGCAAAATCTAACTTTATACTTTCTCCGTATGGATACCTTAATTTTCTTTTTTTTTTTTTTTGAGATGGAGTCTCGCTCTGTCGACCAGGCTGGAGTGCAGTGGCCGGATCCCAGCTCACTGCAAGCTCCACCTCCCGGGTTTACGCCATTCTCCTGCCTCAACCTCCCGAGTAGCTGGGACTACAGGCACCCGCCACCTCGCCTGGCTAGTTTTTTGTATGTTTTTTAGTAGAGACGGGGTTTCACCGTGTTAGCCAGGATGGTCTCGATCTCCTGACCTTGTGATCCGCCCGTCTTGGCTTCCCAAAGTGCTGGGATTACAGACTTGAGCCACCGCGCCCGGCCCCTTAATTTTCTAACACAGTAATTTGGGTATCTGTTTTGCATTCTTTTCCCACTTATTTGAAATGTGAACTATGTCATACACGAAACATAGGTTTGTTACTGAACTACTGTACCTATTTTGTTGCTTTGATCTGTCTGCCAGAAACTTAATGGTATGTTTAGATACCTCATAAACCAGTACCCTTTCACTATTCTACCTTCTCAAATAGAGCTTGCCTGTTTACTTTGAAATTAGCTTGTTAATTGCAGCTACTCAGGAAGGCAAGGCAGGTGGGTCACTTGAGCCCAGGGGTTCAGGGCGGTAGTGTATAATGGTCATGCCTGCGAATACCCACTGAACTCTAGTCTGGGAAACATAGGAAGACCCCGTGTCTAAAAAAAAGAGAGAAAAGAAAAAGAAATTGGCCTGCCCAGCCCAAAATGGGGAAAAATGTCTCATTTTTACATTTGGATTAGATTGAATTTATAAATTTGGGAAGAATGGGAATCTTTCATGCAAACCTTTTGTGTCCTTAAATATAATTTTATTGTTTTCTGTAGGTCTAGAAATTTAATTTCTCTAGATATGCTTTTTAATGTATTCATCAAAGTAATCTTTTTTCTTACTGGTTCTAGTTGTGTTTCTTTTTGTTCTTTTGAGACAGAGTCTTGCTCTGTCACCCAGGGTGGAGTGCAGTGGCACAATCTCAGCTTACTGCAACCTCTGCCTCCCGGGTTCAAGCAATTCTTGTGCCTCAGCCTCCCGAGTAGCTGGTATTACAGGTGCCTGCCACCACTCCTGGCTAATTTTTTTTTTTTTTTTTTTTTTGAGAGGGAGTCTCGCTCTGTCACCCAGGCTGGGATGCAGTGGCCGGATCTCAGCTCACTGCAAGCTCCGCCTCCCGGGTTCACGCCATTCTCCTGCCTCAGCCTCCCAAGTAGCTGGGACTACAGGCGCCCACCACCTCGCCCGGCTAGTTATTTTTTGTATTTTTTAGTTGAGATGGGGTTTCACCTTGTTAGCCAGGATGGTCTCGATCTCCTGACCTCGTGATCCGCCCGTCTCGGCCTCCCCAAAGTGCTGGGATTACAGGCTTGAGCCACCGCGCCCGGCCACTCCTGGCTAATTTTTGTAGTTTTAGTAGAGACAGGGTTTTGCCATGTTGGCCAGGTTGGTCTGGAATTCCTGACCTCAAATGATCCACCTGCCTCGGCCTCCCAAAGTACTGGGATTACAGGCATGAGCCACTGCACCTGGCCTCTAGTTGTGTTTCATTTGATTTTCTTGGATTTCCTATACACACAGTTAGATGATCTGCAAACCGGTAGTGTTTCTTCCTAAATTATGCCTATAGTTTTTTTTATGTGATTTAAAATTGTTTAGGATCTCCAGGCAACAACAGCAGTATTCACATGTATCCCTGACTTATTCTTATCTTTAAAGGGAACTTTTTTTCTTATCTCTTTTTCATTTTTTAATAAAAAATAAGGCTGAGTGCTTTGGCTCATTCCTGTAATCCCAGTGCTTTAGGGGGCTGAGTCAGGAGGATCGCTTGAGCCTAGGAGTTCAAGACAGCCTGGGCAACACAGTGAGACCCTGTTTTGTGTTTTTAGTAGAGATGGGGTTTCACCATTTTGCCAGACTAGTCTTGAACTCCTATTTTCAAGTGATCCACCTGCCTTAGCCTCCCAAAGTGCTTGGATTACAGGTGTGAGCCACTGCACCCAGCCTCTCATGTTATCTTGATTTTGTTTTGGTATCAGGGATTTGTTTTCTTGGGAAATATATCGGAAAAAAATGTATTGGTATGTTTTTAATGCCCTGGAATACTTTAAATAACATGAATTAAGAATGCCCTTATAATTTTTATTAGACCTTGTTAATAAAACTATTTGGGTCTTTATCTTTTGGGGATAAAGCATGGATTGCCCATTTAATTCTTTCTATGGTTATTGGTATAGAAAGGTTTTCTACAACTTCTTGAATCAAATTTAGGAATTTATATTTTCCTCAGAAATCATTCATTTCACCTAGATTTTCAAATTTAATTGGCAAAGAGCAATCATCTCTTATTTTTAAAAATCTCTTTACCACTTGTGATTATATCCATTTTCTCATTCCTAATGTTGTATATTTATTTTCTCTTTGATCAGACTTCCTAGAGGTTTTACAATTTTATTTGTTCTAAGAACCAGTACTGTTTTTATTTTTCAAATAATGTTTGATAGTTTCCTAATCTCTCAGTTTTTACTTTAACCTCCAAATCTAGTTATTGGTGCTCAGCTTCTCAGTGGTTAGAGGGCAGGTGTGTGTGTGTGGCTGTTTTATGTCTTGATTGCTAAGTTTTGGCTTTATGGTAATCGTCCAGGAAGAAGGCCTTTTTGGAAGTTGGAATTTTCTTCGTGGCCTAATAAACGATTGGTTTTGTCAAAGCTTCATAGACATTTGAAAGAATGTGGGATCTCTGTTGTAATTAAAATATTAAATTTTATTTATTTTTAAGAATTTAAGTAAGGTTATTTAATGGTGCCATTCAATTCTGTAGCTTTAGTTTGGGGCTTCTTATTCTGTTGTTTTCTGAAAGAGACATATTTTCCCATTTTGTTATCTTCTAATAGAGCTGATCTTGTGTTCCTAACAATTTTTGCCTCATTTATGTTACTGCTATATTAGATTATTTTAAAGCTTTATGACTATTTAAAAATTTATTTATTTATATGTATATATATATTTTTTGAGATGGAGTCTCGCTCTGTTGCCCAGGCTGGACTGCAGTGGCGTGATCTCAGCTCACTGCAACCTCCGCCTCCCAGGTTTAAGCATTCTTTCTGCCTCAGCCTCCCGAGTAGCTGGGATTACAGGAACATGCCACCATGCCCGGCTAATTTTTTGTCTTTTTAGTAGAGATGGCCAGGCTGTTGGCCTAGCTGTTCTCAAACTCCTGACCTGAGGTAATCCACCTGCCTCAGCCTCCCAAAGTGCTGGGGTGATGGGTGTGAGCTACCACTCCCAGCCCTAATTTTTTTTTCTTCTTATGATTTGGAAGTTCTGAGGCTGTTCTTATACTGCTTGCTGGTGGTTTTCTTTACATTGTCAAACTAGGATGTGTTTTTTTCATCTATTTCCAGTATTAAAATGAATGTAAATTTATTCCCTAACTTAAGACCTTTAGCACACATTTTGTTGTAATAATCATAGCCTAATTTCAGATTCTTAATTTTTCTGTATTATACCAGTCATTTTCAAGGAACCAGTACAGATTTTCCTGTCTTTATTGCTCACCATTATATCTTAACCATTATGTCTTTATTTCTTGAACTGTCCATTTTGACTCACTGTTTTTATTTGACTGGATATTTTCCTCTAGGTTTTTGTATCAGCACCTGGGTGGCAGCTTGGGAAAGAGAGCCCTCCTGTAGTCCCAGTTATTAGGGAGGCTGAGCCAAGAGGATCACTTGAGCCCAGGAGTTCAAGGCTGCAGTGAGCTATGATTGTGTGACTGCACTCCAGCCTGGGCAACAGAGCAAGACCCCATCTCTTAAAAAATAAAATAATAAATCTTAAAAAGAAAACATGCAAGGTCATGTCCTGAATGCTTTTACCCTCAAAATGAATGAGAGTTTGGCTCTGTATAGAACTCTAGGATCATAATCCTTTTTTTTTTTTTTTTTTTGAGACGGAGTCTTGCTCTGTCACCCAGGCTGGGGTGCAGTGGCCGGATCTCAGCTCACTGCAAGCTCCACCTCCCGGGTTTACGCCATTCTCCTGCCTCAGCCTCCTGAGTAGCTGGGACTACAGGCGCCCACCACCTCGCCCGGCTAGTTTTTTGTATTTTTTTAGTAGAGATGGGGTTTCACCGTGTTAGCCAGGATGGTCTCGATCTCCTGACCTCGTGATCCACCCGTCTCGGCCTCCCAAAGTGCTGGGATTACAGGCTTGAGCCACCGGATCATAATCCTTTTAACTGAAACTAATATTACTCTATTCTTTTCCTTTATTTACTTACATTCTTCCCAGTACAGTATTCCAAAGTTTGAAATATTCAGGCAGTGTTTCTCAGTGGTAGTAATGTGTAGGATTGTCTCTGGTATATTAACTGATTACCTTGAGGGAGGGAAATAGGACAGAGAGGAAATGTAATAAATTCATTCTCTAAGTCAAGACCTTTGGCACACTTTTGTTCTGATGAGCATAATCTAGGTTCCTGTTAATTTTCTAGCACTCTTTTAAAGGAGTTTGTCTACTGGCCCCACAAACCCACATTTTTAAAGATAATCCTGACTTTTTGGATCTGCTATTGTTTGCTTCAAGATTTTTTGTTTTGACAGGGGAAAACATGAAAAACTCAATTTGTATGTTAGCTAATTAATGATCTGATAAAGAATCCTCATATAAATAATAAAATGTACATTGATTGATGGTAAAGTCATCTTGGTCCCTTCTCCTCATGCGTCTGACATACTTGTTACTTTGTTTTACAGGAATGGCAGGTTTTGCAGCAATTGTTGCATATGGATTATACAAACTGAAGAGCAGGGGAAATACTAAAATGTCCCTTCATCTGATCCACATGCGTGTGGCAGCCCAAGGCTTTGTTGTAGGAGCAATGACTATTGGTAGGTTCCTACAGGAAATTTTCAAATTTTCGTTTCTCATTGAAATATTTCTTGACGATCAAAATAGGTAAATATTTTTAGCTGACCTTTTAGCAGTTTGAGAATATCACTTATTTTCATGTAGAAAATGAATTAATGAAGATAATTCAAGTAGTGACATAGTTTTTCTATGATATATCCTACTAAGATTTTAAAGAAATGAAAAAAATCCTGTCAATCACTGAGTTTATAATTTCATTCAAGAGCCTAGACATGTAAATTGGGTTGGTAGTAACATCTGTTGTCTGGAAGAGACATACAATTGCTATTTTATTGTGTTTTCAAAGGAGAGATTCTTAAAGTGTAGGTATTACATGCTTCTATTGGCTTTATAATTCATTGACTTTATCTGGTATTATGTAGCAAGAGTGATTCCTTTCAAAGTTACCGGATAAATATTGATTGTTCTTTAAAAGAAATATTGTAATATGTGAAGTAGCCATACCAGCCCTTTACTACTTGGGAAACTATGTAAAAAGAGTTTTAGAAATGTAAGATGTTTAAGAAGGCAAGAGTATAAGCTTCCTAGGGTCTTGTTCCCCTTGTAAATATTCCATGCTAGCAATGGTACTACTTTCAGCTATTTTATGAACTGGTTTTTATTTTCCAATATTTAAGAAAATATTGAAATGCTTAACTAGCATTCTTTTTCTTTAGGTATGGGCTATTCCATGTATCGGGAATTCTGGGCAAAACCTAAGCCTTAGAAGAAGAGATGCTGTCTTGGTCTTGTTGGAGGAACTTGCTTTAGTTAGATGTCTCATTATTGAAGTTACCTATTATTGTTGAAAATAAACTAATTTGTATGGATTTAGATGGTAACATGGCATTTTGAATATTGGCTTCCTTTCTTACAGGCTTGATTTGCCTGGTGACCGAATTACTAGTGACTAGTTTACTAACTAGGTCATTCAAGGAAGTCAAGTTAACTTAAACCTGTCACCTAAATGTACTTGATAGTGTTGAAATGTCCACCTTCTTAAATTTTTAAGATGAACTTAGTTCTAAAGAAGATAACAGGCCAGTCCTGAAGGTACTCCCAGTCCCAGTTTGCTGCAGAATCTCGTATTTTGGATGTTGTATAAGAGTCCTATTTGCCCCAGTTAATTCAACTTTTTTCTACCTATTTTATGGACTGTCTGCTCTGTTAGAACTCTGTCCAAAAAGTGCATGGAATATAATTTGTAAAGCTTCCCACAGCTGACAATATATGTGCATGTGTTTAAACCAAATCCAGAAAGCTTACAATAGAACTGCATAATAGTAGTATTTATTAAAGAATCACAATTGTAAACATGAGAATAACTTAAGGATTCTAGTTTCGTTTTTTGTAATTGCAAATTATATTTTTGCTGCTGATATAATAATTTTTAAATGTCATCTTGAAATAGAAATATGTATTTTAAGCACTCATGCAAAGGTAAATGAACACTTTTTAAACGTGTGTGTTGCTTATTTTTTCCATAAGAATTGTAAACATTGAACTGAACAAATTACCTGTAATGGATTTGATTAATGACTTATGAGCAAGCTGGTTTGGCCAGACAGTATACCCAAACTTTTATGTATTACAGAAGGCTATTACACTTGTGAAATTCTCTTGTCTAATCTAAATTTACATTCCATGGCGATAACATGGTATATGTATTGTTATTAAAGTAAGTGACCCATGTCAAATGTGTTGTGTTTATTTCATGAGGAAGAGCTTTCTGTAGAGGAACAAATTTGAGAACAAGTTTCAGGAAATTGCCTTTTTTGTTGTTCTCTAATCATGTTCTGCTTTCTGTTTTGACGATTTTAAAAATATTTTACTCTATGGTGTGTTTTACTTTCTTTCCTTTTGTGAGTAATTTTTGTTCTATTGATTATCCATATAAATTTTTTATTATTTTTTTATTTTTTATTTTTTGAGAAAGAATCATTCTCTGGCGCCTAGGCTGGAGTGCAGTGGCACGATCTTTGCTTACTGCAACTTCCACTCCCCGGGTTCAAGTGATTCTCCTGCCTCAGCCTCCCGAGTAGCTGTGATTACAGGCATGTGCCAACACGCCTGGCTAATTTTTGTATTTTTAGTAGAGATGAGGTTTCACCATGTTGGCCAGGCTGATCTTGAACTCCTGACCTCAGGTTATCCACCTGCCTTAGCCTCCCAAAGTGCTAGATTACAGGCGTGAGCCTCCACCCCCAGCTGATTATCCATATAATTATAACACTCTTCGATTTATTTTTAGTCACCAATAATTCCTTTTGAGAAATATTTAAGTCTAGCATATTTCTTTCTTCCCTCCTTCTCTACTAACCAGTTCTGGTCAATAATATTATTGGATTTTACTCTTATACTGTTTGTTTGTTTGTTTGTTTGTTTGTTTTGAGACGGAGTCTTGCTCTGATGCTCAGGCTGGAGTACAGTGGCGTGATCTGAGCTCACGGCAACCTCCACCTCCTAGCTTCAAGCGATTCTGATGCTTCAACCTCCTGAGTAGCTGGGATTACAGGCATGCACCACCATGGCCAGGCTAATTTTTGTATTTTTAGTAAAGGCGAGGTTTCACCATGTTGGCCAGGATGATCTCGAACTCCTGGCTTTAAGAGATCTATCTGCCTCAGCCTCCCAAAGTGCTGGGATTACAGGCATAATCCACCACACCTGACCTACTCTTGTACTGTTAAATGTGATTATACTTCTCTTTGACTTGTCAGTGTAGCTTTAGCTGATATGCTCTGGTGCCCAACTATCATTGTATCAGTGAACTTCCACTTTCTTCCCCTTTTCTCTCAATTTTTGTTGTATCATTTCTACATTGTGAGGACATGTAATATTTACATTCTGTTGTCATCCTCACATTTCTTAGTTCCACAGTTTAAATATATTTGAAACTCAAACATTCCCAGTAATCTCTTGGTCAGCTGAAATTAATGATTTAACAGTTTCCTTAAGAAAGACTCATGGAACAATTTCCCTAAATTTTTGCCATGTCAAATATGTTTATCTGTAGCCTTTACACAGTAAAAACAATTTGGCTAGATAATACAATTCTCAGTTCATATTTTTCTGTGTTGCTATAGAGAAGCCTAAAGTGTTGCTATAGAGAAGCCTAAAGTCATGTGACATTTTTCTTACAAAAGTGATTTGATTTTTTGCTTGGCTGCTCAAATTATTCCTTTATCAAATCCAATAACTCTTAACAGGTCTTGGTATTGACCTTTCTGGGTCAGTTTTCACTACATTTTCAGAAAATTTTCATTCTAATTGATGAGTACTCTTGGTTTTGTTTAAATAACTAAGTTGAGAGTCATTGATCTAGACAAATGGCAGAGGATGGGGGAGAAGAACAAGTGAAGGGTTAAGATGTTAATGAGTGTTCATGAGAAATTTGTGGGATTCCTTGCTGAAAAGAATGGTAAATGGTACATTAGGTGGTTCAAGTGGATGTGATACTATTTTTTATTGAATGAGAGCTGGGTTCATGGTTCTGCCACTCCTAACCAAGCAGCCATGGTTTTCTTGTTTATAAAATGGGGACAGTATCAGTGGCCTAGGGTTGTTGGGATTAAATACAATACTAATTTTAAAGGGCTTACTTAGCATAGCACCCAGTGCATTAGTAAGCTCAATAGATGATTGCTGTTTCCATTATTACTGTGTTAACTATGGGAATGCAGCAGCACAGGAGACAATGAGCCTTGCCTTCAGAATTTATAGTCTAGCAGGGAAGGCTGGCATTAACTAAGTGATGACAATTGTAGGGGTCCAGGGAAAACTTTACCTTCACCCTCTGAAGGTTTACTGAAAAATCAATTGACAAAAGGCAGATTACTAGGAGAAAAAACATGCAATTATTTTAATGTGTGTATCATGGGGGAATGGCAGAATGATTACTCAGTAACCCAATAGGGTACAGATGTTTATATATCCTTCATGGGGAAGGGGAGATGGGGGAAATATGGGAATTTGAGGGATAATGAATTATTTTTAGGAGGATTCAGTGGACTTAGAGAACATATGATGGCCTAAGACAAAGTCTGTTGGCCTACAAAACAAATAATAGTTTGTCCAGATGTGTTGACAGATTTGTCTCTCTTCCTGCAATATGAATTAAACTAATGAAAACTCCA
This sequence comes from Macaca thibetana thibetana, assembly GCF_024542745.1. Lineage (NCBI taxonomy): Eukaryota > Metazoa > Chordata > Mammalia > Primates > Cercopithecidae > Macaca > Macaca thibetana. The sequence continues at coordinate 96,959,843 of NC_065579.1, read as the reverse complement.
TGCTGGTGTAGTGGCTCACACCTGTAATCCCAGCCCTTCGGGAGGCCGAGGCAGGCGGATCACTTGAGGTCAGGAGTTTGAGACCAGCCTGGCCAACATGGTGAAATCTCCTCTCTACTAAAAAAAATACAAAAATTAGCTGCACATAGTGGCACGCACCTGTAGTCCCAGCTACTCAGGAGGCTGAGGTGGGAGAATCACTGGAACCTAGGAGATCACACCACTGCACTCCAGTTTGGGCAACAGAGCGAGACTCCATCTCAAAAAAAAAAAAAAAGGAAAGGACCAGGAGTAATTTTTCCCCACTTTGGCAGGTCTAGACTTTAAGCAGATAAGGAAACTTCATAGAACAGCTTCATGATGGGGAGGGGGTGGGTAGGAGGGGATAGGAGGTCAGAGAGACCTTGAGGCTGCATCTTCATTTGGTCCAGCATGTCAAAGCATCGTATTTTGGGGTATTTATTTCTGAGTCCCAGCACAATAAAGGATGATAATTATTAGGTAGAGGATGCAACAGGAACATCCGCTGGGTGGGCCTAACCCAGGGTTGGGGTTGAAGAAATTCTCCCTGAGGAAACAATGTTCTACTTTAAGGAGATAGTATGTTGATTTTTCATTGAGAGTCCCTGGCTTAATGTTGGATGTTGTTGGAGTGTTGGTGTGTGTGATTGCTTCCATGCCTCTCCTCCAGTTGTCTGAGGGCATGATGGCCTTTCTTATCCAAAGCACGTGGCACGCATAAGTGTTCAGTGTTTGTTGAATTACTTAGAATTAAAAGGTTTGGGGCTTCTGTATTCAGGATCCTACTGTCCCTAGAAGGTACATATTTCTAGTTAATGAACAACAGTGACATCTGGTGGTAAGAGTTGGAATTTCACTCCACACTTAAAAGCCCCCTAAATACACTCGACTTCTGAATCACACAGACAGATTTTTGGAGTGGAAGGAGTATTGGTCATGTAGGCCATGTCTCTTGCCTCACAGACGAGGAACAGCTGCTTGGTTTCAGGGACTTGAAATTTAGGCTGTATCCCCATATACATCTGTAGTTTATCACATCATAACTACCAGACCAGAACAACACTGAATGAACATAAAGTATTTTAAAGTTCTCGAGTCAGAGTGGAACTGCCAAATATTATTTATACCCTTGGTCCCATTTGAAAGCTGTTTGAATAGAATAGGGGAATTTGGAGAGGCAGCTGGGACATACACCCTGACTGGTTTGCTACTTTTATCAGTGAATGATTTACCTGATACGAGTTCATGGAAGAACTAACACTGCTCATGCAATCTAGTTTCCTTGCCTACTTCCCCCTTAGTCACTGAATGAAGCAAAAGAAAGAATTTGTTTTTAGCAAGACAAAAGTTAGAAAACTTTCCTCCTAAATTCAGCAGTAATAAGTGAGTCTACAGTGGAGGCCAGTGTCCAGTTGATCCCCTCAGAGGAACCTAAGAACAGGTCCTTGCAGTAGTATTCTGAGCTTCTTGTAACATTGGTGTAGGTCTTTTCCTATCCTGAATATAATTCTGAAGTGTTAGGACTGACTAAAATTTTGCCATCTCATCTTTGAGTTATGGCCCTTACCTAATCTCACCTTGTCTACAACCATATCTATTGTTTTCCCCACAGCGCCCCTTCCTAGCTCACTCATTTCTGTCAATGGTAACCCCATCTCCCACTGTCATCCCCTGAGCTCAAACCTCCTGGGCTCAAGCGATCTTCCCACTACCGCTCCCCAAGTAGTTGGACTACAGGCGTGGGCCGCCACACCCAGCTGATACTTGTATTTTTTGTAGAGATGGGATTTCACCATGTTGGTCAGGCTGGTGTCAACCTCCTGAGCTCAAGTGATCTGCCTGCCTCAGCCTCCCAAAATGCTGGGGTTACAGACGTGAGCCACTGTGCCTGGTGTGTATATATATGTATTTTTTAATTGAGAACACGCTGGAGTGCAGTGGCATGATCATAACTCACTGCAGCTCTGTCTCCTAAGCTCAAGCAATTCTCCTGCCTCGGCTTCCTGAGTAGCTGGAACTATAGGTGCACACCACCACTCCTAGCTTTTTCAGCCTTTATAGAAAGGAAGCTGAAGAGATTCCCACATACAACTGGTCTTTACTGTGAAAGTGGTAAACTAAATACTATTAAGTGCACGAGGCATTGGGGACCTAGTTAATGAGAAAAATGAATAATTACTAGGATCAGTTGACTCACCCAAATGTTTTGAAAGACTGTGATGTGAGCCAAGAATGGAATTGAGAAATACGAGGGTAAAATACAAATACATTATTAACCTTGTGCTGAAGGCTTGGTGGAGAGCCAGGGTAGATCTCATCTATCGGAGAGGTCCCTTGGAACTAAGAATTGACGAATCTTGGCAGAACATTGAGTTTTCTAATAAAGTCAACATATGATGAGTGAGACCACATCTATACAAACACATCTTAGACAAAATAGTTCCATGGATAAAATAAGATTCACTGTAGCCAAATGGTGTTAAGCTAAACACAAAATGTGCTGGAGGACTATGGGAGGCTAGTAGCTACCAAAGCCCAAATCCACGGCAAATTGTACAGGCAGAACTTCCACCACGAAGGGGCTTGAACCTGGAGAAAATGAACAATTTTTATCCATGTAGGGCTCCTGATTGTGAAGTGGAATAATTTAATAAGGCTTAACCCTGTGCCAAAAATATCTCTAGGCAGTTTGTTTCTGTTTGTTCTCAGTCCATGCTCACAATATCTTTCTGATGACTCTTTTGGCTTTGTGGGTGCCTGATGCTGGGAAGGGAGAGTCTCTGGACATGGGTCACAACCCACAGATATAAACGAGAGGCTTAGTGTTCCTGGTTTATGTCAGTTACATGTGACTGGTTTAAGTCTAGCCCCAAGAGATACTCATGGTATAATGACCAAATTGGATTTGGGGCCTGCAAAGCTGAGGTCTGGAATGAGAGCTGTGAAGTGGAGAGAGCCAAAGGAGGCCTTGGTTTTAAGCTATAGCAAAACTTACTTCCATTATCACGCAAAACAGCTAAATCTGTAGTAATATATATGACTACTAAAATAATAAAGATAACTGAAGAGAATTTCACATTTTACAAAGCACTTCCATGACCTATTTGATTATCATGATAATAAAGGTACTATTACTATTTTAAGTAGAAAGTTGAGGTTTGTGACTTGACTAATGTCAGAGTCAAAACTCAGGTATTCCCACTTCTGACTTTGTTCAATTCATTTTTGTTTCTCATGGTAAGAGTACCACTGTTTATGTTATGTTTACTTATTTGTGGGAGAGAGAATTTCAGGGAGGGGAAATATATTTGGTGACTATTATCATTGAGATAAATAAGCATGTGGTAAAGGTCCCACTTTAAAGTTGGAACTACATGGAACTGTGGGGAGAATCTAATTTAGGGATTAGGAAAAAAAGCCGTTAGACCCACACAAGTATGCGCAGCTGATTTTTAAAACCTTTATTGTGGCAAATATACATATAAAAATTACCATTTTAACCCTTTTTAAATGTACAATACAGTGGAACTAAGTATACTCAAAATGCTATGTAACCATCACCACCATCCACCTCTAAAATCTTTTCATCAGCCCAAACAGAAACTCCATGCCCTGTAAGAATAACTTTTGGTTGGATGCGGTGGCTCCCACTTGTAATCCTAGCACTTTGGGAGGTCTACACAATTCACTTGAGCCAGGAGTTCGAGACCAACCTGGGCAACATGGCGAAACACCATCTCTACAAAAAATACAAAAATTAACTTGGTGTGGTGGTGCGAGCCTGTGGTCTCAACTACTTGGGATGCTGAGGTGGGAAAATCAGCTGAGCCCAGGTGGTCGAGGCTGTAGTGAGCTGTCATTGTGCCACTGCATTCCAGCCTTGGTGACAGAGTGAGACCCTGTCTCAAAAACAAACAAAAATCCCAAAACCTCTCTACTTCCCCGCTTCTTCCACTCCCTAGCATCCTCTATCCTACTTTCTGTCTCTATGAATTTGTTCATTCTAGGTACCTAATATACGTGGAATCATACAATATTTGCCATTTCGTGTCTGGCTTATTTCACGTAGCATAATGTTTTCAAGGTTCATCCAGAATTCAGAATTTCATTCTTTTCTAAGGCTGAATATTCCATGGAGTATATATACCACATTTTGTTTATCCATTCATCTGTTGAAGGTTGCTTGGGTTGTTTCTACCTTCTGGCTATCGTGAATAATGCTGCTATGAACATTGGCGTACAATTATCTGTTTGAGTCCCTTCTTTATTTTTTATTATTTTTTTTTTTTTGTAGAGACGAGGTCTCGCTATGTTGACCAGGCTGATCTCGAGTTCCTGGCCTCAAGCAGTCCTGTACCTCAGCCTCCCAAAGGGTTGGGATTACAGGAATGAGCTACTGTGTCTGGCCAAATCCCTTCTTTCAAATCTTTTGGGCATATACTTAGAAGTGGAATTGTAAATCATATGGTAATTCAATGTTTAACTTTTTGAGGAACCGCCAAACTGTTTTCTACAGTGGATATACCATTTTACATTCCCACCGGCCATGCATAAGGGTTCCAAATTCTTCACATCCTGGCAAACACTTGTTATTTTCCATCTTTTGGATAATATCCATCCTAATGGGTGTGAAATGGTATCTCGTGGTTTTGGTTTGCATTTCTCTAATGGTTAGTGATGTTGGGCATGTTTTCATGTGCTTATTTGCCATTTGTATATCTTTGGATTAATGTCTATTGAAGGTCTTTACCCATTTTTGAATTGGGTTTTGTTGAAATAGCTAATCTGATTTTTGACAAAGGTGCAAAAGCAATTCAATGGAGGAAGCACAGCCCTCCAACAAATGGTGCTGGACCAACTGGACATCATAGGCAAAAAAAGCAAAAAAGAAACTTGACCTAAATTTCATACCTTTATATAAAAATTACAACAAAATAAATCATGGCCATAAAACTCTTAACACTTTTATAAAAATGGGGGGAAATCTTTGGGACCCAGGGCTAGGCAAAGAGTTTTAGACTTGACATCAAAAGCACAATCCACAAAAGAAGGAATTGATAAATAAGTTGGACCTTGTCAAAATCAAAGCCTTTTGTTCTGTGAAAGCCCAAGTGAAGAGGATTAAAAGATGAACTACAGATTCGGAGAAAGTATTTGCAAACCACATATCAAACAATGGACTAGTATATAGAATATATAAAGAATTCTCAAAACTCGACAGTTAGAAATTGGGCAAAAGAGATGAACACACACTTCACCAAAGAAAATATACAGATGACAAATAAGCACATGAAAAAGAGGTTCAATATCATTATCTGTCATGTACATTAGAACCACAATGAGATATCACTACACACCTATTAAAACGACTAAAATAAAAATAGTGACAACATCAAATGCTGGCAAGGATGTGGAGAAATTGGATCACTTAAACATTTCTGGTAAGAATGTAAAGTGGAACAGTCACTCTAGAAAACAGCTTTGGCAATTTCTTCTAAAACTAGATATGCAGTTACCTTACTACACAGCATTTGCACTCTTGGGCATTTATTCCATAGGAATGAAAAGTTATGTTCACATAAAAACTTATATATGAATGTTTATAGCAGCTGAATCATAATTGCTCCTAACTGGAAACAAGCCAGATGTCTTTTAGTGAGTAAATGGTTAAACTGGTACATTCATACTAGAATTACTCAGCAATAAAAAGGAATGGATTATTGATACACACAACAACTTGGATTAATCTCCAAGGAACTGTTCTGAGTAAAAAAAAAAAAAAAAAAAAAAAAAAAAAAAAAAAAAATCCATCCTAAAAAGTCTACATGCTGCGTTATTTCATTTATATAACATTTTTTATATGACAAAATTTTAGAAATGGAGGACAGACTGGTGGTTATAAAGAGTTAGGGACTAGGACAGGAGGAAGGAGGGAAGTGTATATAGTTATAAAAGCACAACAGAGTTCCTTGTAATAGTAAGTATTTGGTATCTTTTTTTTTTTTTTTTTTTTTTTGAGACAGAGTCTCACTCTGTCACCCAGGCTGGAGTGTAATGGCACGATATCAGCTCGCTGCAACCTCTACTTCCTGAGTTCAAGCGATTCTCATGCCTCAGCCTCCCAAGTAGCTGGGATTACAGGCAAGCACCACCATCCCTGGCTAATTTTTGTTATTTTTAGTAGAGATAGGATTTTGCCATGTTGTCCAGGCTGGTCTTGAACTCCTGGCCTCAATCTGCCCACCTCAGCATCCCAAAGTGCTGGGATTATAGGCGTGCATGAGCCACTGTGCCCGGCCAGTATTTGGTATCTTGATGGCTGTGGATACACAAACTGACACATGATAAATCAAAAGAAAAGTACAGTTAAATTGGAGAAATCTAAGAGGAGTAGGTTGTATCGATATCAATATCCTGGTTGTAATATTATACTAAAGTTCTGCAAATATTATCATTGTGGGAAACTGGAAAAGTATACAGGGGTCTCTATTATTTCTTACAACTGCATGTGATTCTATAACAATCTCAATACAATTTCAAATTAAAAAGCAAACAAAATACAAGAGCAGTGTCCTACAGATACTTCTGGTTAGAGAAACAAAGTGGGCTGGAATTAACGAACATCTGTATACTCTACATGAGGAAATACTGGTGACCCAGATTGGATTCTCCAGCTTCTTGGATGATAAAATGTCAAGCTTATAAACTAAAGAAAATTCTCAAGAGAATTTTGGGCAGAAAAAAGATGGCATGAGAGCCTTACTGGTGACAGTGGAAAACTAACAAATCTAGAGGAAAATCATCCCTGGGTTTGAAAAAATGGGTTACTGCAAAAATGATATCCTTGTCAAAAATAATCCTTGGATTGCTGGAGCAAATGTTACCCCCTTTCCCAAACTTTTTAATACATACATTCTAGAACGTCTGTTCTGAAATTCTCCTGCATTCCTAATTTTCTCACAGCATGGTCTTACTTTAATGAAAACCTGGCTTTCTGCTAGGAACCATGCTTTCCAGAAGCCCTCTAAGTAGACCTGGCTATTCCTTTTCCTATGCCACATAGTCCTATCGTGGTCATGAGGCAAACGAATGATACTCCCCACTACACACACCATATAAAAAGACCCTAATCCTTTGGGGCTCACATCTACTTGAATCCTACTCTTTATCTTGTCTCTTTGCTGCCACCTGTATATTTATAGGTCTCCCACCCTCAGGTCACTAGGCAGAAACTGGAGACCAATGGAAAAGATCTGTTTTTCCTGTATCAGAAAACTTCGGGTTTACACTTGCAGTGCTGATGGCAGTCTAGTGCCATATCTTATGTATGCATGTCTATGGGATGGGTATTCATTCACCTTATGAGGAAAAAAAATAGAAAAACAACTACCAAGATTTTCAAATTATGAAGGCCTGGATAAATATTTGACCAGGCGCGGTGGCTCACGCCTGTAATCCCAGCACTTTGGGAGGCCAAGGCGGGCGGATCACCTGAGGTCAGGAGTTCAAGACCAGCCTGGTCAACATGGTGAAACCCCGTCTGTACTAAAAATAAAAAAATTAGCCGGGTGTGGTGGCGGGTGCCTGTAATCCCAGCTACTCGCAAGATTGAGGCAGGATAATCGCTTGAACCTGGGTGGTGGAGGTTGCAATAAGCCGAGATCACGCCACTGCACTCCAGCCTGGGCGACACAGCGAGACTCTGTAGATAGATTAGATAGATAGATAGATAGATAGATAGATAGATAGATAGACAGACAGACAGACAGACAGACTGACTCCCTTGAACCATCTTTCCTAGAAATTTGCCTTCCACCCCCATATTGCCCTGAAATATAGTAATGTCTTAAATTGGAAGGTGCAGTTAAAAAAAAAAATGCAAGTGTTTTCCTCTGTGAAAATAAACGCTGTTCATTATTTTAAAAATCCTTTAAAGTGTAAAAATAAACACAGCACTGCTATTCTACCGGCCAAATATAACCACTTTTAATACTTCTATTTCGGTATTGTTTTAGTGCCAGGTTTGAAATAAACGCAACTTTATTTATTTAGCATTGCTATATTGCGTCCTGCTTCCTTCACTCACCATCGTAACATGGCCTTTCCCCACACTGTTTCACATTTTTCAAATATATCTGAACGGCTACTTTAAATTTCATGGTGAGATCGTTCGCTGTTTAACTCCCCAGCAGGAGAGAGGAATGGGCATCTCTGTACAGAACGTTTGGTCCACAAAACTTTCTAAAAAATATACTCCAGAAGATTTAAAATCTCCAGCGCACTCGAGACGGTGCCCCTTTGAATCCAGCCCAGCGCGCCCTCAGCGCCTCTGTCACTTTCAGAACTCTTGGCGCCCCCTCGGCCCCCGTAGAGACGCGTTGAAAACGCGCGAGTGACGTCGCTGGTTTCCCTGGTGACAGTTGCCCGGGCAGCGCGTGCCGGCGTCCAGAGGAGGTGACCTAGCCGCTGCAGTCCGAGAAGAGAGAAGTGGAGAGAGACCGCTGTAAGTGCCGGGGAGGGCGGAAGGGCCGGGCCGGAGCCAGGAGAGAGCCCGCAGCCGCCGGGGGCGCGGACCCGATCCTGAGCGCAACCCTAGCCCGAGCGTGCTGCCACTGGCCGGGCGCCGGGCGCCCGCGAGGACTCCCTCTTGGTCTTTTGAATCTTCACACACAGCCCTCTTCTTCCCCAGGAAGACGCTTATTTTCCATGCAGTACATGGGTTAGTGAGGCGCGGAGGGTGGGTCGCCTGCCCCAAAGTCATAGCGTAGATGGCACAGTCAGAACTCGAACTCAGGTCCGCCTGACAAGCGCTGTCTGTTGGGCCTCTGCCGGAGTGCCCTCTCGCACCGCACTGAGATGGGACCCGGCGGCGTGCACTTCCCCATCTCCCAGTTCCCCTTCCAGGCCCAGCCCCCACAGGACTGCTGGGGGACTCGCAAGAGGGAGTTCCCCTCCACGCGCGGACTCCAGCCCGAAGAACCAGAGCATCAACCCGCTCCCATCCCAAACCCATCCCTACGTAGATGCTAGCAGCGTATAGGGCGCCAAACTAGGCATCTGTGGGCGGCTCCCCTACACCTCCAGGCCTTCAGGCTGTTGTTGAGAATACTCGAAAAGAACACAGTAAAAGAAAAGAAGAAAGTGAATCCGGGAGGTGGAGCTTGCAGTGAGCCGAGATCGCGCCACTGCACTCCAACCTGGGGGACAGAGCGAGAGTCCGTCTCAAAAAAAAAAAAAAAAAAAGAAAGAAAGAAAAAAAAAGAAAAGAAGAAAGAGAAGGCGAGAGGAAGAGAAAAACAATGAAAGAAAGTGGCAGGCCAATGGGGCAAGGGGTCTCAGTCCTTTCTCACTGGTCCCTGTCACCTATGCACTCAACAGCCTGTGGGATCTTGCTGCCTCATAGGACTCCCGAGTGGGTGCCACTCTTCCCACTCCCTGGCTCTAAATCCTACTTGAGCCAAGAGTTCTTTCCATACAGCTCTAGCCTTTATTTTATTATTTTTGATTATTATTACTGGTTTTTCTTTTTAGACGGAGTCTCGCTCTATTGCGCAGGCTGGAGTGCAGTGGCGCGATCTCGGCCCACTGCAAACTCTGCCTCCCGGGTTCAAGCGATTCTCCTGCCTCGGGTTCTTGAGGAGCTGGGATTACAGGCACCCGCCACCATGCCTGGCTAATTTTGGTACTTTTCCTAGAGACGGGTTTTCACCATGTTGGCCAGGCTGGTCTCGAACTCCTGACCTCAGGTGATCCGCCCACCTCAGCCTCCCAAAGTCCTGGGATTACAGGCATGAGCCACTGCGCCCGGCTTAGCCTTTACTTTTAAAAGAAAATTAATAGACTTAAAGCAGATTTCCAGAAGCATTGAACAAAAAACATTTCCTTTATACATTCCATATTCCCGTTTCCTCTGTTGTTAACATCTTCCACATTGCATTGGTGTGGTACATTTGTTATCGTTGATACAACTATATTGGTATGTTATTACTAACTAAAGTCCATAGTTTACGTTAGAGTTCATTTGTTGTTGTTGTTGTGTTGTTGTTATTGTTGTTTTGAGACAGTCTCACTTTGTCACCCAGGCTGGAGTGCAGTGGCCTGATCATGGCTCACTGTAGCCTGGAACCTCTGGGCTCAAGCAGTCCTCCCACCTTAGCCTCCTGAGTAGCTGGGAACACAGGCACATGCCACCATGCCCGGCTAATTTTTTTATTTTTTGTAGAGATATGGTCTTGCTATGTTGCCCAAGTTGGTCTCAAACTCCTGGCCTCAAATGGTCCTTCCATCTTGGCTAGTCCTAGAGTGTTGAGATTACAGCTGTGAGTCACCACACCTGGCCAGCATTCATTGCTTTAGGTTGTACAGGTCTACAAGTTTTGCTAAATGTTTAATGCTATGTATCCACCATTAAAGTATACAGAACAGTTTCACCTCCCTAAAAACCTCCTAGGCTTTACTGTTCATTCCTCCTTCCCACCAACCCCTGGAAACCACTGATATTTTTCATTTAGAAGGGATTTACAACCACTGATATCTTTTACTTCTCTGTAATTTTGCCTTTTCCAGAATATTATACAGTTTGCAATTATATAGTACGTAGCCTTTTCAGACTGGCTTCTTCACTTAGCAATATACATTTAGGTTTCTTTCATGTCTTTTTGTGGCTTGATAGCTCATTTCTTTTTTTTTTTTTTTTTTTTTTTTTGAGACTGAGTCTGGCTCTGTCGCCCAGGCTGGAGTGCAGTGGCCGGATCTCAGCTCACTGCAAGCTCCGCCTCCCGGGTTTACGCCATTCTCCTGCCTCAGCCTCCGGAGTAGCTGGGATCACAGGCGCCCGCCACCTCGCCCGGCTAGTTTTTTGTATTTTTTAGTAGAGACGGGGTTTCACCGTGTTAGCCAGGATGGTCTCGATCTCCTGACCTTGTGATCCGCCCGTCTCAGCCTCCCAAAGTGCTGGGATTACAGGCTTGAGCCACCGTGCCCGGCTAGCTCATTTCTTTTCATCACTCAATAATATTCCCTGATATGAGTGTACCAGGTTATCTGTTCACCTGTTGAAGTACATCTTGTTTTTTTCTGATGTTTGGTAATTATGAATAAAGCTATGAACATTTCATGTGCAGGTTTTTGTGTGGCATATTGTTCAACTCATTTGGATAAATATGATTACTGGATCACGGGGCAAAACTATGTTTAGCTTTGAAAAAGACTACCCAATTGTCTTGCAAAGTGGCTTTTCCATTTTGCATCCCCACCAGCAATAAATGGAAATTCTTGTTGCTTCACATTCTTGCCATCATTTGATGTTGTCAATGTTTTGGATTCTAGCCATTCTAATAGGTGTGTAATGGTATCTCATTTTTGTTTTAATTTGCAATTTCCTAATTATATATGATGCTGAACATCTTTTCATGTCTATTTGCCATCCGTGTTTCTTTTTTGTTGAGGAGTTTGTTCAGATCTTTTGCCCGCTTTTTAAATTATTATTATTATTATTATTATTATTTGAGATGGAGTTTCACTCTTATCGCCCAGACTGGAGTGCAATGGCATGATCTCGGCTCACTGCAACCTCCACCTCCCAGGTCAAGCAATTCTCCTGCTTCAGCCTCCTGAGTAGCTGGGATTACAGGCTCCTGTCACCACGCCCAGCTAATTTTTATATTTTTAGTAGACACAGGGTTTCACCATGTTGGCCAGACTGGTCTCGAACTGCCGACCTCAGGTGATCCACCCACCTCGGCCTCCCAAAGTTCTGGGATTACAGGCATGAGCCACACCCTGACCTTGCCCACTTTTTAACTGGAGTATTTTCTTATTATTAAGTTATCAGAATTCTTTGTATATTTTGGATATAGTCGTTTGTCAAATATGTGTCTGGCAGGTTTTCTTCCAGTCTCTATGGCTTCTCTTTTCTTTCATTTTATTGTTTTTTATTTTTTTTTATTTTTTGAGTCTTGCTTTGTAGCCCAGGCTGGAGTGCAGTGGATGGAGTGATCTCAGCTTACTGCAACCTCCACCTCCCGGGTTCAAGCGATTCTCCTGCCTCGGCCTCCCGAGTAGCTGGGATTATAGATGTGCACCACCACGCCTAGCTAATGTTTGTATTTTTAGTAGAGACAGGGTTTCACCGTGTTGGCCAAGCTGGTCTTAAACTCCTGACCTCAGGTGATCCGCCTGCCTCAGCCTCCCAAAGTGCTGGGATTACAGGCATGAACCACCGCTCCCGGCCTCTTCATTTTCTCAGAGTTTTATGTTTCTCCTAGTATAGATCTTACACATATTTTGTAAGATTTATTCCTAAGTATTTCAATGTTTATGTTAATATATATGGCATTGCATTTTTAACTTGAGTTTTCCATTGCTTATTGCTAGTATGTGGGAAACCATTTGACTTCTGTATATTAACCTTACTTCTTGCAACCTTGCTGCAATCACTTATAAGTTCCAGGAGTTTTTTTTTTGTTTTTTTTTAATAGATTCTTTGAGATTTTCTGCATAGACAATCAGTCATCTGCAACCAAGGCAATTTTATTTCTTCCTTTCCAAAATATGTATCTTTTGTTTCCTTTTCTTGGCTTATTCCATTAGGTAGAACTTCTAGTATGATGCCGAATGAGAGTGGAGAGAAGGGACGTCTTGCCATGTTCCCAGTTTTAGGGGGAAAGCGTGTAGTTTCTCACCGCTAAGTATGATGGTAGCTGTGTGTTTTTTGTAGATATTCTTAATCAAATTGAAGAAGTTCCCTTCTATTCCTAGTTTACTTAGAGTTTTTATCATGAATGAGCACTGGATTTTGTCAAATGCTTTTTCTGTGTCTATTAATATGATTGTGTGACTTTTCTTCTTTAACCTGCTGATGTGATAGGTTTACGTTAATTGATTTTCTAATGTTAAACCAGCCTTGCATACCTAAAGTAACTCCTATTTGGTCATGTGGTATAATTTTTCAAATACATTGTTGGATTCAATTTGCTAATATTCTTGGAGAGGAAGTTTTTTTTTTTTTTTTGAGACAGGATCTAGCTCTTTCGCCCAGGCTGGAGTGCAGTGGCACAATCATGGCTCACTGCAGTGAGAGGAAGGTTTGAGAATTACCTTCCTTCCTTTCACTTGACTGGCCAATCAAACTCTTTCTTTGCTGCAAAACTGGCTGTTTTCCATGTATTGGTTTTCTGGACAGCAGGCAAGATAAACCTGTCAGGCTGTTACTTGCTTCCAGCTGCCTCTTCTTCCTCTTCCTTCTCCTTCCCTCTCTCCCACCTCGTCACTCTGCACCTTCTCCTCATGCTGCTTTGTTCATACTCTAGGTTTCAACTACCTGAGGCTCCAGCTCAGACTTCCCTTCGGAACCCGAGACCCACTCAGCATCTCAGCCAGCCAGCTGCCCATCCAGCACTCAAAGTCCACCACCTTGTCTGCAGCGTGGAAAACTGCTCCTCTGTCAGGGCCTGCTATCTCCCCAATCACTCAAACCCAAACCACCTAGGTTTCTCCCCTCTCCCTCTCCGCATAGCTGCCTTCAGTCCCTTCCATTTGGCAGCAATTCCTGTTCCCCCTTCTCCATCTCCACTGCTGCAGTTTTGATTTAGGCCCACATGGCTTCCCAGAGACCCCCTCCTAACTAGGCCCTTTGCCTCCAGCTCTGCGGAAGGCAAAGGTGATCCTGTGTACACCCTCTGAACATCCCCAACACCTCAAGATAAGGTCCAGGCTCCTTAGCTGGGCAGATCAGACCCTCCTTCTGGTGCCTCCCCAAATGTGCCCTGCCCTCTGGCCATTCTGAACCCTTCATAGTTCCCCACACTCATCACATTCTCTGCACATGCTCTTCCGGCAGGAAAGCCCTCTGCCCCCTACTCAGGCACCATCCCTTTCCCACCCAGGCCAATTTCTTCTGCGTTCAACTTCAAATTGACTGAGATGCCTGTCTCTCCTGTAGCCTCTCTCTTCCCAGACAGCCTCTCAGAGCAATTAATACCTCTCATTCTCAAACCAGCTTAATGTTAGGCGTACCTGGGAAGCTTTAAAGATACAAAAATAGCCGGGCATAGTGGTACACGCCTGTAGTCCCAGCTACTCAGGAAGCTGAGGCAGGAGAATCGCTTGAACCCAGGAGGCAGAGGTTGCTGTGAGCTGAGATCATGCCATTGCACTCCAGCCTGGGCAACAAGAGCAAAACTCCATCTCAAAAAAATAAAAATAAAAATAGACACCCTGGCCACAGCCCAGATCAATTAATTCCAAATCTCCACTGGCCTCATGAATAGCACAGATTAGATACTAATACTCTGGGGGCCGGTCTGGACCATAGGTGTCCTCTCAGTGCAGACGTTGCTGTCTATCCCAGAGGCTTCACTGGGCCAAGAACACCACTTTTCATACAGTGATAATGATAATTATTTCCATGCATTCTTTCACTTAATCTCACAACCTCCCTGTGAAGTTCGTAAGTATCAGAGTCCCATTTTACAAATGGGAAACGAAAGCAAAGAGGTTAAGTAATTTGCCTGGGGCACAGTATACATTCAATGAGTACCAGTTCCTCAGTGAATTCAAGTGCAAATTGAGAGTGGAAAAGGAGAAAAGCTTTACAAGTTACTGTATTCATTCATTCAGTGATAATTCTACAAACATCAGTTGAAGGCCTGTTCTGGGCAAGATGCTGAGAATTAGCAAATAAGATATTAGGACCCCTGCCCTTAAGAGGTTTCTTTGTAAAGGGAAGTAATATAAATAAAATAATAGATAATTATAATACACTGAGGTTAAGTTTAGTGATCAAGAGGTGCCCTAGGGATTCTGGGAGTCCACAGGGTACCCTGAGGGGAATCCTAGAGGCTAACTGGGAGTTAGTGGGAAAGTAAAGGGCTGGGATGGGGAGGCCTGGGAGGAAGGCCTCCCAGGTAGAGGGAGTGCCTGAAGCCTGCCTGAGATGCCACCAGGCTTAATCCTCAACAGGAGCCACAAACCCAAAGCATCTGCTGTGGCTGATGGGAAATAAAAGTGAATTCAGCAGGTTTAAGAGAAAGAACAACATTTATGTGCAGTGATAATGGGCAGCTGATGAGCCAGCTGCAGCATCTGGAAGTGGCAGGGATGGTGGTTTAATGGAAAGAACATATTGTGCACCAAAGGAACTCTGCATAGCAGCTGCTGTCCATGTGGAACTATGGGCCCAGCATTGCCAGATCTGTAAACTTTTATAAGAGAAGCTGGTGTAAACCAAACATAAAATTCAGAGGTCCCCCAACCATCTGAATGGATTTCCTTCTCAGCCAGTACACTGAAGTTAACCTGAAAGACCAGTTCAGGCCTTGATGGGAAGCGGCGGGTGGGACACGCCTCATTATGCCCTCCTCCCTTCTGGAATTCAGGAGAAGTTGACCAACGTTTAATTAACATCAACACAGACCTTAAGTCTGATAAGAAACATTTACAATCTATTATCTCCGAAGCCTGCTACCTGGAGGCTTCATTTGCATGATCAAATGATCTTATTCTAACCCAGACATTCCTTTCTATTTATAGTAATTCTTTGAACCAATTGCCAATCAGAAAAATTTTAAATCTATCTATGACCTGGAAGCTCCCCTCTCCCAACCTTGGAGTTGTTCTGCTTTTCTGGACCAAATCAATATATATCTTAAATGTATTTGATTGATGTCTCAGGTCTGCTTGAAATGTATAAAACCAAGGTGTGCCCTGACCACCTTGGGCACATGGTCTCAGGATCTCCTGAGGGCTGTGTCACAGGCCATGATCACTCATATTTGACTCAGAATAAATCTCTTCAGACTGGGCGAGGTGGCTTACACCTGTGATCTCAGCATTTTGGGAGGCTGAGGCGGGCAGATCACTTAAGGTCAGGAGTTCAAGACCAGCCTGGCTAACATGGTGAAACCATGTCTCTACAAAAACATACAAAAATTATCCGGGTGTGGTGGTGCATGCCTATAGTCCCAGCAACTCAGAAGGCTGAGGCAGGAGAATTGCTTGAGCCCAGGAGGCGGAGGTTGCAGTGAGTCAAGATTGCGCCACTGCACTCCAGCCTGGGTGACAGAGCGAGACTTAGTCTAAAAAAAAAAAAAAAAAAAAAAAAGAGTACTTCTCTTCAAATATTTTACAGAGTTAGACTGCTTTTGTTGACACTGGAAATCTGATATTGAAATTGCAATTATTTGAATGTCTGTGAGAGCCAAACAAAAATGTCTGTGGGATGTGTTAAACTAACTATAGCCTAAAGCTGCTTTCTTATATATTCTAAGTTCAGCCTAAAGGTTTCTCTGTACATAGTAAACTGTAACCTAACTAGATATTTCAACAGACTGTAACCTACTCTTGTACAAGTCACAGAGTTTCAGCCAATCACAGGCAGCCAGCTATTCAAATTGTATTCAAAAAAGGCAAACAGCCAGCTGTAATCAGTTCAGTTGTTTCTGTACCTCACTTGTGCTTTCTGTTTATCACTTTCCTTTTTCTGTTCATAAATCTTATTCAACTAGGTGGCAGCCCAGGAGTCACTCCTAATCTATTCTGGTTCTGGGGGCTGCTAGACTTGTGAATCATTCTTTGCTCAATTAAATTCTGTTGAATTTGATTTGTTTAAAGTTTTTCTTTTTTTATGCTGGAGACAGGGTCTCACTGTCACCCAGGCTAGAGTGCAGTGGCGTGATCACAGCTCATTGTAGTCTCAACCTCCCGGGCTCAAGCTATGCTTCCACCTTGGCCTTCCAAAGTGCTGGAATTACAGGTGTGAGCCATCATGCCTGCCTAACGTTTGTCTTTTAACAGAGGATATAGCCTTTGGGCCAGCCATTATACTCGCATGTATTGTTTATTACAGTGAAAGAATATAGGTCAAAATCAGCAAAGAGGCACATAGGGCAGAGTCCAGGAGACACCAGGTGCAAGCTTCCGGTTGTCTTCTCCCAGTAGAGTCATGCTGACAGTACTTACTTCTACCAGAAACAATTCATGGCAACTTACATGGAGTATTGCCAGCCAGGGAATCTCCCCTGAGTCTTGGTGTCCAGGGTTTTTATTAGGAGATGGTTACATAGGTACAGTTGACCTTAGTCACTCAGTTTCCAGCCCCCTCCAGCCTACCCCACACCTGGCAATGAATCACTTTGTTAATTAACATGGACTGGAATGGTCCAAGGCCCCCAGGTGAAGAAAAACACTCTCATCGGGAAGGATGGTCCAAGGGCTCAGAGATTCTCTCTTAGGAGCCGGTCAAAGGCCAAACCTGTTTTTTGGAATGTGTGGGTGTGGACAATACGGGTTTTCTGAGTTAATTCTTTATAGTTCTCTTACTGGGCAGAGCTGCCTGGTAAGGAATTTCAACATAACACCAGCTCCTGCTTTTGTTTGACCTTTGCCAAACCCTGGGCTCAGCCCACAGCACATTAAAACCACCTGGGCAGCAGTTATCCCATCCCACACCTGGTCTCCACTCCAGACTAATTTAAATCAGATTGTCTAGGGGTGGGGCCTGGTTATCAGCATTTTTAGATTGTATCCTGGGGATTTGGTATTGAAGCAAGTTTAAGATAACTGGGTACAGGCTCTGGGACCACTCCTGTGTGAGAGATGGAGATAAGTATATTGAGAAGGTACAGATAGAGCAGTTGAGGCTGTTTGGGCAGGTAGAGTATTCCTCCTGGAGGGTCAGAAAAGGACCATGGTATTCGTGCTGGGTGTAGGAGGATCAGCAAGATTTAAGCCTTGGAGGGAGAAGGCAGTAGAGGAACAGAGGAGCAAGTCAACACAACTAGCTAGAACTTGGCATTATGAAAGGGGAAACAGGCTAGAAGGACACAGAGGCCACATCCAAAGCACTTAAAGACATTGGACTTGGCTTTGTAGCTAAGGGGCATCTGCTGAAGCTTTTGCACAGGAGTCTGTCAGACTCAGAACTGTGGTTTAGAGAAACTAGTCCCTCAGCAAATGTTATTCATTTGTTCCCCAAGTGTTCATTCCATGCCGGCTACATACCAGGCCCTGCTATAGGCACTGAGGATACAGCAGTGAACAACACACAGTGCCTGCCATCGTGAAGCTGGTGGGGAGGGAGAGAGGCAGTCAACAAGTAAGCAAATCAAAATATAATGTGTCAGGTGACTGTCAGTGCCATGGTGGAAGACGAAACAGGGCAAAGGCATGGGGAGTGAGGGCAGGGATGCCTTCTACAATAGGATATGAGGAGACCTCTGTGATAAGGTGACATTTGAGAGGAAGTAGGTAGGGTGGATGTCTGGGGGAAAGGCATTCCTGGGAGAGGTAACAGCAAATGCAGATACCCCAAGGTGGTTATGAGCCTGGTATCAGTGGGAATGGAGACATGGGGGCAGATTTTAGGACATTTATGGAAAATAAACAAGATTTATGATCAATTGGATGATAGGTAGATGATGTGGCTTGAGGTTGGTTTAAGGCAGGGATGCTTACCACTGGCTACACTTTAAAGTCGTGAGGGGAGCTTTTAATAATTCCAGTGTCTGTGCTCTAGTATTTCATTTATGTGAAGTTCAAACAGACAAAACATCAAGAATGTATAAGAAACTGATCACTCAGTAACAGTGAGTGATTGTATTGTGAGTGTAAATTGTGTTGTCTAATACATTTTAAAATGGTCAAAAAATGTGAATAGACACGTCACAAAAGAAGATATACACATGGTCAGCAAGCTCTTGAAAAGATGCTCAACATAACTAGTCAGCAGAGAAATACAAATTAAAACCACATTGAGATACCATTTTATTTTTATTTTATTTTAATTAATTATTTATATTTTATTTATTTATTTATTTATTTATTTTGAGACAGAGTCTTGCTCTGTCACCCAGGTTGGAGTGCAATGGCGCAATCTTGGCTCACTGCAACCTCGCCCAGGCTGGAGTGCAATGGCTCAATCTTGGCTCACCGCAACCTCTGCCTCCCAGGTTCAAGTGATTCTCCTGCCTTAGCCTGCTGAGTAGCTGGAATTACAGGCCTGTGTCACCACACCTAGCTAATTTTTGTATTTTTAGTAGAGATGGGATTTCTTCATTTTGGCCAGGCTGGTCTCGAACTTCTGACATCAGGTGATCCACTCACCTCAGCCTCCCAAAGTATTGCGATTACAGGCATGAGCCACCATGCCCAGCCTACTTATTTATTTATTTTTTTTGAGATGGAGTTTTGCTCTTGTTGCCCAGGCTGGAGTGCAATGGCGTGATCTCGGCTCACTGCAACCTCTGCATCCTGGGTTCAAGCAATTCTCCTGCCTCAACCTCCCGAGTAGCGGGGATTATAGGCACATGCCACCATGCCTGGCTAATTTTGTATTTTTAGTAGAGATAGGATTTTATCATGTTGGTCAGGCTAGTCTCGAATTCCTGACCTCAGGTTATCCACCCACCTTGGCCTTCCAAAGTGGTGGGATTACAGGCATGAGCTACCACGCCCGGCTGAGATACCATTTTACATACTAACGAGAAAGTCTAAAATTTAGACTGACCAGACTAAATGCTGACAAGGATGGAACAACTGGGACTCCTGTACATTGCTAGTAGGAATGTAAAATGGTACAGCCACTCTGGCAAACAGTTTAGCAGTTTCTTGTGAAGTCAAACATAAATTTACCATATAAACCAGAATTTTCACTTTTAGGTATTTACCCAAGAGAAATAAAAACATACATTCACACAAATACCTTCTTATACATGAATGTTCATAATGGCTTTATTCATAATAGCCAAAACTGGAAACAGCTCAGATGTCCAATAACAGGTGAATGTATAATCAAATTGTTACTTATTTAAACAACATAATATTACTCAGTAATAAAAAGGAATGAGCTTATAATGCATGCAATGACATGGATGAATCTCAAAAAGGTAGTGCTGAGCAAAAAAGGAGCCAGACACAAAAGGCTAACTACTGTATGATTCTAGTTATATGAAATTCCAGAAAAAGCAAAACTGGAGTGAACAAAAGCAGACCATAGTTTGCCTGGGATTGGGATTGGGATTGGCAGGGAAATTGACTGCAAAAGGGCACGTGGAGGATTCTGGGGTGATGAAATGTTCTTTCATGATGGTGGCAGTGGTTTACACAGGTGAATATATTTGTCAAAACTCATTTGTACACATAAAATTGGTGGGTTTGTTTGTTTGTTTGTTTGTTTGTTTGTTTGGGACAGGGTCTCACTGTTACTTGGAATGAAATGCAATGGCACAATGATGGTTCACTGCAGCCTCCACTTCCTGGGCTCAAGCAATCTTGCCACCTCAGCCTCCTAAGTAGCTGGGACTACAGGCATGCACCACCACAGCCAATTTTTTGTAGAGATGAGGTTTCGCCATGTTACCCAGGCTGGTCTCAAACTCCTGGTCTCAAGCAGTACACTAGCCTTGGCCTCCCAAAGTGCTGTGATTACAGGCATGAGCCACTGCACCCAACGTGGTATATTTTATTGTACATAAATTATCCTTTGATAGACTGACTAAAAAGAAACCAAACAAAAATTTTTTTTTTTTTTTTTGAGACTGAGTCTGGCTCTGTCGCCCAGGCTGGAGTGCAGTGGCCGGATCTCAGCTCACTGCAAGCTCCGCCTCCCGGGTTTACGCCATTCTCCTGCCTCAGCCTCCGGAGTAGCTGGGACCACAGGCGCCCGCCACCTCGCCCGGCTAGTTTTTTGTATTTTTTAGTAGAGACGGGGTTTCACCGTGTTAGCCAGGATGGTCTCGATCTCCTGACCTTGTGATCCGCCCGTCTCAGCCTCCCAAAGTGCTGGGATTACAGGCTTGAGCCACCGTGCCCGGCTGAAACCAAAAAAAATTAATCTTCAATGGTAGCAGTCAGAATAATGATTGTCTTGGGGGATGATTCACTGGAAGGGGCACAAAGTAGCCTGCTCAGGGACTGGAAATGCCCTATACCTTGATCTGGGTGGTCACCACAGAGGTATATGTCTATGGAAAGATTCACTGAGCCGTATGGTCAGGATTTATGTACTTTATTGCATGTGAATTATACCTGAATTTAAAAAGAAAAAGAAGAAATGATGGCCAAGCCCCATTCCTAGAAACTGAGATTTAGTTGGTCTGGAAATGGTCCTAGGCATTGTTATATATGAGTTCCTAGGGGATTTTAATGTTCAACCAGAGCTGAGAGCTATTGATTTAAGGGACAGGCAAGAGTCAAGTGTTGAGTCTGAGTAATGGAGACTATTCTGATGCCATGTGCAATCTGTTGGCATGTTCAGGAATTGGGGAGGATGCTCAGCTCAACCTTGGCTTTCTAGTGATCTGAGTTGAGGATGGGGCTTCCAAGCTTCTGCATGGACATACATGCAACGCGAAGCAGTAAACTTCAGGGTTGGGGCCACAGACAGGGCGGACTGTGTGCTGAGTGCTCGGTGTGGAGTTTGCTTCAGCTCAGGCTTCTTTTCTGATGCTTAGGGCAGGATGGCAGCAGATGAAGCCTCACAGAACATTTTGCGGCTCCAGTTCAAGGCAATGCAGGAGATGCAGCACAAACGGTTACAGAAGCAGATGGAGAAAAAGAGAGAAAAAGAACTGAGCCTCAAAAGCAGAGCTGATGACCCAGAGGAGCCCTTGGAGGTCTCAGATGGCCTCAGCCTTCTCCACACAGGGGAGCCAAACTCGAAAAACAGCTTTGAGAAGAGGTAAATGCAAGTTTGAAATCTCTCAGGGGTGTGTGTGCGTGTACCACAGGAGCTATAGCAAAACTTGTAAAATGCAGCTAAAGTGATAGAAGGAAGCTTAGAGCCTTAATTATAGCTGCATTTAACAAGTTTTCATTCAGCTTCTGTGGTCAATTCATTCTAAATGCTTTATAATACATATTATGATTTCTTCTTAACCCACAAATAATTTAGGAGTATAGGGTGTTTTTCTAGTTCCAAACATATGATGAGTTTTGGGTTTTCTTGTTTTATTTCTATTTTTTATTATTGATTTCTTTTTTTTTTTTTTTTTTTTTTGAGACGGAGTCTCGCTCTGTCGCCCAGGCTGGAGTGCAGTGGCCGGATCTCAGCTCACTGCAAGCTCCGCCTCCCGGGTTTACGCCATTCTCCTGCCTCAGCCTCCCGAGTAGCTGGGACTACAGGCGCCCGCCACCTCGCCCGGCTAGTTTTTTGTATTTTTTAGTAGAGACGGGGTTTCACTGTGTTAGCCAGGATGGTCTCGATCTCCTGACCTCATGATCCACCCGTCTCGGCCTCCCAAAGTGCTGGGATTACAGGCTTGAGCCACCGCGCCCGGCTTTATTATTGATTTCTAAAACAGTCACTTGCCATTAGAGAAAAGAGTCTGTGTAATGTTATTATTTAGAATTTGCTAAGATTCCCTTTATAGCCTATAATACTTTTTTTAAGAGATAGGGTCTTGCACTGTCACCTGGGCTGGAATGCAGGATGATAACTCACTGCAGCCTCAAGCTCCTGGGTTCAAGCAATCCTCCCACCTCAGCTTCTGGAGTCACTGGGATTACAGGTGTACACCACCATGCCTGGCTAATTTTTTTTCTCTTATTTTTAGAGACAGGGTCTTTCTTTGTTGCCTAGGCTAGTCATAAACTCCTGCCTTGGCTTCCCAAAGTGCTGGGATTAGAGGCGTGAGCCATGACACCCAGCCCTATAATATATTTTTATGCATGTTCCGTGGATGCTTAAAAGAAATATGAATTCTGAGTGGATTTTTTTTTTTATAACTCCCTATTGAAGCCAGTTAATGAACAACATTGAAACCTTTCTTCTTTCATGTGTGTGTCTGCATCTGCGTGTCCGTCTGTCCACCTAGGCAGTGGAGGACTGACCCCTGCCCACCAGGGCCTTTGCCTTGGAGGAAGATTAATTCTGCCTTTGCCTTGTAGGGTGCTTGAAGATGAGATTGAACACCTTCGAAATGAGCTCAGGGAAACAGTGGATGAGAATGGGCGATTGTATAAGCTGCTGAAGGAAAGGGACTTTGAAATCAAACACCTCAAAAAGAAAATAGAAGAGGACAGACTTGCCTTCACAGGTAGCTCCACCATTGTTGTGACAGTCCTTGTCCTGCAGTCCAGGGACTACGGACAGGGCAAACAGCAGGTTCTAGGGAGCCAAGTGCCCAAGATAATGCCAAGGGTCAGTTTTGTTCAAGCTTGTCCAGAGGAGTCCTGGAAGTGAGGGAGAGGGTAGAGGAAAAGAGCAGCCCCAGGGAGGCCAGCCCACCAGAAAATGGGAGCACAGGGAGCAATGAGGGATTTAAAAATGGGCCAGCAGGGCCAGCAGGCAAGCATCATAGGCAGTGTTGGTGATCTAGTTGGGACTCATGGCAAGGGTTCGCCATCATGCTCGCAGCATGTTCAAGGACTGGCAGGATCCATTTCTCCTTGGTATACTGGCTCACATGTTATGTTATGAACATAAAAAAGCCCCAGCAGCCTGCAGTGAGCTATGATCACCCCCACTGCACTGAACCCTGGGCAACAGAGTGAGATCCTGTCTTAAAAAAAAAAAAAAAAAAGGCCCCAGTAGAGCCAGGTATGAACTCTACAGCACCTGCTGTTGCTGCTCCAGAAAGGTAGATGAGACAGGGAAGTCACCTGTTCTGGGAGGATATCATGGGACCCAACCACCAACAAGGTCTGGGCTGGGCCTTGGCCCTATAAGTCTGGGCTAGACCTTAGCTGTGTTGATGGAGACCTCATGGTGGCCCCATGAATCTGGTGAGGACTTTGGCTTTGCAGGTCTGGTAATGACCTTTGATCTGTGGTTGTGAGCCAATAATCTCTGTGGTTATGAGTTTGACTTTCGCCCTGCTGATGTAGTGGGGACTTTGGACTTGATTGTCCTCTGTTATGTATACACCCATTGAGCAATTCAATGGTTAGCCAATTAAATGGCTAATAAATCAGAAAGTATTATAGATGTCACCAATCACAGAGAGCAACAGGGCTGACTCAACATCTACCAGACTACCCCTCCTTGCCTTTGAGAGTAAATGCATTTGAGGATAGGTACGTTCATAGGACCAAAGCTCTGATCAGTCAATGCTGAATTACAAAGAAAGGGGAATTTGGTATCCTAAGGACGCATGGTAGCCTAATGCACCTCCCTCCATTCTTTGACCTTTTCTGTCTGAAACAAAAAACACAAAGCCTGGCTAAGGAAGCCTACACTCTCAGCCTGGCTATGGATTCAGCTGTAGAAGGTGCTGCTTGCACTTTTGCAAGGCTGTAGAGAAGCTGATGGGCTCCAGGAGGAGCAGGAGACACATCTCCACCCAGCCGACCTGGGAAGCAGATCTGGGGTTACTCCCTCTTCCCCAGCCCCTCTCATTGTTAACTGTCTCTTGCAATCTTTGCCAAAACACAGACTTGGTCATGGCCTCATCTGACTGCCAGCCCTAAGTGTCCCTGAAAACCATTTAAATCCGGTCTTCACTCTGAAGTCATCATTCTGATTTCCATTCTCACATTTTGGAGAGAAAAATCTGACAAGCCCATTTATGTTTTTAATTTTTTTTTTTTTTTTGAGATGGAGTCTTGCTCTGTTGCCCAGACTGGAGTGCAGTGGCATGATCTTGGCTCACCACAACCTCTGCCTCCTGAGTTCAAGTGATTCTCCTGCCTCAGCCTCCTGAGTAGCTGGGATTACAGGTGTGCGCCACCACACCCAGCTGATTTTTGTATTTTTAGTAGAGACAGGATTTCACCATGTTGGCTAGGCTGGTCTCGAACTGCTGACCTTGTGATCCAACCGCCTCAGCCTCCCAAAGTCCTGTGATTACAGGCGTGAGCCACCGTGCCGGACCTCCATTTATGTTTTTAAACTGTGCTGCAAGTGACAGGCTACTGAGAGTTGACAGATGGGTTTCTTTTGGCTGGATTTTTAGTGATTGCTTTTGGGTTTTGTTTGTTTACTGTATTTTTTGTACAGTTTTTAAGTGATCTAGTGATTACAAAATACATATTACCTTTTCATAGTCTACATATAAATAATATTTTACCACTTCAGATGGAATGTAGAAACTTTACCATCATCCAGGTCCCTTTACCTCTCCCTTTCTATTGCAGTTTTTATATGTATTATATCTATATATATTGAAAATCTCATCGGTCAGTGTTATACTTTTTGCTTTCAACTATTATACATATTTTAAAGAACCCAAAGGGAGAACTATTCTATTTAGCCGATAATTAGCATTTCTGTGTTTGCCCATCCATTGCCGCCCCCATTTATCAAGGGGTTGCAGCTTCAACAGTAGAGCTTGCCTGGAGACAAGGTTGGGAAAGAATAGGAAAAAAAAATACCCAGAGGATTTTTCCATTCTGTCCGAGCCCCACTTCCTGCTCTTTGGACTAGAAAGACCTTGTCTTGGACCTCTTTCTGATGGCCAGTTCCAGAATTTGTGCTGATTTGAGTCCTGGGAGGAAACGTACCACTGGACCATTTGTACTTCTAGGTCTGGTTTCCTTCCCCAGTAGGCTTGCTACCATTTACTTCCAGAACCCTCAGGTAGCTGCTTTACACATCCTATCCAGGCCTTTTGATTGTATTCAGCGAAAGAGACAGGGTAGAGTGTGCTTATTCCATCTTAACCAGAACCAGACCTATGCTGAAATTGCATTTCTTTAACTGCTAGAGTTCATGATTTTCACAGTGATCCTTTGTTATCACCACCCCCGACACCCTCCTGACACACAACCTATTAAAGGAGCCAGGGAGCAAAGTGTGCCATCTTGGTGCTGAATGGGGCCTGTCTCCCTCTAGATACTCCAGGGCTCCAGGTCTGTTCTGAGCCTTTTCTCTTGGTGTGTCCTTGTCCTCTTCAGCAGACATGAGATTCCAAGGGCAGCTACTCCTAGTTGCCCCACTCACTGCCTTGCCCAGGCTGGCAGGAGCAAGCCTGGGCTGAGGTGATTTGAAAGCCATCAAGTGCCTATTTGCTTTCCACCAGTTGTCACCCTTCATCTTGTTCTGAGGCATATCATGGTCATGTTAAAAAGTAGGACTAAAAAATAGGACTGCCAGTTACTCCCTGCTACAGTGTCAGAAGTGTTCAGGAAACTTGCAGACCATCTGACCACATCTGCCATTACACAGATGGGGGATTTGCACTCCAGAGGGCAAGGGACTGTCAGGGCTACCCACCTAGTCAGTGACCATGCTGGACTAGCTCCCGCTGCCTGCCTTCCACACAGCTCCCATACCATGCAACTTCCCCCACTCACATCCTCCAGTCACCTTCCACAGCCTCCTTCCCTGGCCCGCTGCAATTTGCCTTCCAGCTACTCTGGAGTCCCTGATGGTCCTCAGATACTCTAAGCACATTCCACCTCCAGACCTCTGTACTTGCCATTTCCTCTGCTTAGAATGTTCTTCCTAGGTGAGAGCACTCTTCCTGGTTTGAGCCCTCACTTCATTCACTCAGGTCTCTGTTCACACATCACCTTCTCAGAGAGCCTTTCCTGGCCACTCCATCTAAAATAGCATCACCTCCCTCATTCTTACCCCCTTGCCCAGCTCCATTTTATTTCCTAGCACTTATTCCTCCTACATATTAGAATACATATTTATTTATTTGATGTTTTAAATTATCTGTCTTCCCTACTTGAATGTAAACTCCATAAGTCTTTGTTATCCACCACTGAATCCCTAATACCAAGAGGACCCAGCACTTGGTGGAAAATAAATATTTGCTAAATGAATATATGCCTTTCTATTGGGTAGGTGTTACCACCAAATTCTGTGTAAGAAGCAACCACATAATCTTAGCAGCAGTAAGCATGTATTGAGCTTAAACATCTGGGGGTTGGTTGGGGATTGGCGGATCTAGGCCAGGCTTGGCTAGGTTGGTTCCACTTTGTTCAACATGTCTCTCTTCTATTCTTGAGACCAGCCAGCCAGGTATGTTCTTCCTGTGGAGAGGGCAGAAGCAAACACAGCGAGTTTAACTGCACGAGTGGTTTTTAAACCTCTACCTTATCTGCACCTTTTCTGTTAACATGCCATTGGCCAAAGCAAGCCAAATGGTTGAGCCCAGAGTCATAGAAGGCCTAAGGGGACTACATCCTGCTCATTAGAAGGCACAGCAAAATTACAGGGATATGGATGTAATCCTATCACTGAGGATGTCATGAAGCATTGGAGTGATAAACCTAACTCTCACGGAATTAAAACTCTGCTTTCTGTTTTTATCATTTTCCTAGAACATACTGAACCTCTGAGTGGCTGCATTTCCACTCATTGGAGTTGGGTCCCAGGGCTGCTAGGTATATGATGACCCTCCTAAACTAGTGCCCCTTCATGAGCATTCATGCCAAACAGCTTTAGCTTTTAAGGCCCTGGTGCTGTTGGTGGTGGGGCATGAGTTTGATGTGTATGCCTGTGTTTTTAATTGACCTCACCATTCCTTTCATTTTAGGGACAGCTGGTGTAGCCGGAGACATGGTCGCCACCAAAATTGTGGAGCTATCAAAAAAGAACCGGCTGTTGATGGCAGAATCAGAGGGTGCAAAAACCAGGGTGAAGCAGCTGACCAATCGCATCCAGGAGCTGGAGCGGGAAGTGAGGGTCCTTGGTCATTCTCCCTCTGGAGGGGACTCCCAGCATGGGCAAGAGGGAACCTCCCTAGCTTCTCCATATGTAGCTGGAAGAGCTGAAGTTGGAAGGTTAACAGGCTTTCTCAAGTCACGCAGTATATGGTGGTGCTGCATTTTAAATTCAATTCTGTTGCCCTCCAACAGGCTTCTTGGTGTCTCTGGCCTCATCTGTTCATCTGTAACCTGAAGTCCATCATTCTTTTATGCCCCGCCTCCTAGGCTGTTGTTGGAATTTCAGGAAACAGATTATGGGTGTAGCATTATTATTTATTAAGCTGTTAGTGAACCCTTGGACTGCTTTTATAGTGCGATTAGGGAATGG
The DNA here is from genome assembly GCF_024542745.1 of Macaca thibetana thibetana. Lineage (NCBI taxonomy): Eukaryota > Metazoa > Chordata > Mammalia > Primates > Cercopithecidae > Macaca > Macaca thibetana. The sequence continues at coordinate 96,931,900 of NC_065579.1, read as the reverse complement.
GTCAGAAAATCAATTAAGCCCTCTCCATTCCAGAGCTGTTTTTAAAGGAGAATTCTTCCATTAATGATCCTAAAGTGAGCTAAAAGGACACACCACCAACATAGGTAACCACACACACAAGGCACCAGAGTGCTTTCCTTGGGCTGCACAATTGCTGAGCAGAGTATTAAGCACGAGGTTTGCTTTTTCAGCTACAGACAGCCCTGACCAGAATGTCAGCCAAGGGGGCCACCGACGCAGGAGCCAAGCCACTGAGGGCCCAGATGGGAGACAGAGCATTGGTATGAATTCTCTTCTGTGCTGGAGAGTCCGCGAGGCAGCCATGGGCCTGGGCCTCCCCTCCTCCACGGGTGTGTAGGTACCTCTACCTGGGGTCCACCCCCAACCCCCAACCGCGCTGCCGAGCCAGATGCCCATTGTCTACCATTGCTGCATCCTCAGAGCAGACATCAGAGAACAGTACCAAGTGTATGGCCTGAGGCCAAGAATGTCCTGTCGGAAGCCATGGAGGGTGTAGCTCCAACTCTGTCTCCAGTAAGGAAGGCTGGGAGGAGCCTGAGAACCCTGGAACACTAGAGCCTCAGGATCAAGAGGGAAGGCCTGGTCCAACTGACCTCCCACTGTCAGCCCAGCCATCTCCTGTACAGCATCCTCACTGGGGACACATCCAGCCTCCACCTTACTCCAGGGACAGGGAGCTCACCACTGCCCAGTGGAATCCTGTTCTTTATGGGGCAGTTCATATTATGAACACTTTCCCTTTCGTAGAGCTCCAAATCTACAGAGTAAAAGTGGCTGTTGGAAATGGGGACTTGTTCCCCAGAGCCCATTTTACTAAACCAGTGACAGTTCATGAAATTCAAGAGGTGGGAATTGCAGCTCCATGAAAGGAAGTCAGTCTGACCTAGTGGGTTGGTTTATCCCCACACCAGACAGTAAATAACATCAGAGTCTAAAGAACATTCCAGGAGGCTTCACCAAGGGTTTTCTTGGGAAGCCAGGCCAGTTGATGAGAGAGGCAGCCAAGCCCCAGGACTCCCAATTAGGTGCTTGTTTTCTAGCCCTATCTTCCCTGCTGCCTACACTGGGATCAGACTGCCCTGTGCCTTCCTTGAGGAGAATTCAGTCCTCGCTGTGCAGTGATGGGCCCCTCAGGTTTGGGGGTGAATGTGCCTCCTCAAGAGTAGTCTTGTGTAAACCTGTCTCATTGCTGGGGAGGCAGCAGAGGGGCTCTGCCCTCTACAGAGGCTGGACTGAGTATTCTTTAGGGCCTTTCCTGGCTTCAGAGGACACTGCTAAGCTGCCCCTGGTTTATTCCACACATTGAGCACCTCCACATCCCCAACTAGGGCTGCCCTGGATAGGAAACTGCTTGTTCAGCCTGATGGGATTTTCTAAGCCCTGTGACACAGGGAATCAAAAACAGACTCGGCCGGGTGCAGTGGCTCACGCCTGTAATCCCAGCACTTTGGGAGGCTGAGGCCAGCAGATCACTTGAGGCCAGGAGTTTGAGACCAGCCTGGCCAACATGGTGAAACACCATCTCTAGTAAAAATACAAAAATTAGCCAGGCATGGTGGCAAACACCTGTAATCCCAGCTACTCGGGAGGCTGAGGCATGAGAATCGCTTGAAGCTGGGAGGCGGAGGTTGCAGTGAGCTGAGATTGTACCACTGCACCCCAGCCTGGGCAACAGAGTGAGACTCTGTCTCAAAACAAAGAAACAAAACAAACAACAACAACAACAACAAAAACCAGAGGCTCTGTCTATGGAGAATCCCAGAGGAGGAATGAGGAGTCATTTGAAGGCAGGATGTGGACAGGGCCTTCAGAGATGGCCCCTGTGCTCTGAGCTCACAGGGGAGTCCACCCTCCATTAAGGTTGCAGCTAGAAGGGGGGCGGAGGAGGGCATCCCTGAGTTGGCCTTACTGGAGAAGGAAGATGGGGAAGGTGAACTGAGTGTCAGCTGGATAACATTTGACTGCAGCCCAAAGCTCACAAGGGAGAAAAGGGGAATGTAAGCCAAAAAAGCTGGGGTAAAGTCACCCATAGAGGGAGCCCTTGAATGGCAGCTGGAGCAGGAGTTTTGACTTTATTCTCTGGCCACAGGGAGCATGGGAGGTTCCAGGTTCCAGAGAGAAGAGTGTGTGATGGGCTGCAGATCTCAATTCATCAGTATCACGTGTTCTCCCTGGCATCTCCTGATCGGAGCGAGAGCAAAAGCAATGTTCCCCCTCATTAGGCTGTTCAGGGCAGCCCAAGCCCAAGCCACACTCCAGAAGCCTGCAGGCTCAATCCACATTCCAACCCTAGGCCTCCAAAGCACATTCCAGAGTGGAGCTGAACACGCTTCCCTCTGCTTGGGGCTTCAGGAGGCTGTGATGTGAGCGGCATTGGCATTATCTGCTCCCCATGGACTGTGTTTTAGTTATTTTCTCAAAGAAAACAGCCTCGGGTAGGGGAGGGAGTGTGCCCATACCCAGGTCTCCCACAAAGCCTGTGGAATTTCACTCTGGGCAGAAAGAACTCTGAAATGGCTTGGAGGTAGGATTAGCTCAGCTGCCTAAGCCAGGAGGATGGGGCCTGATCCAGCCCTCTCCAGAACACCATCTGGCCCTCAGCCCACTTGCCAGCTGCCCACTCAAGCCAAGCTAGGCCTGCCAGCATTGCCCTCCATCAGGACCTGCCCCAGACAGCATCCTTGACATGCATTGTCTTAGCAACCCTCACGGGTTCCCTGGAGATTGGCATTACATATCCCCATTTTACAGATGAGAAAATGAGACTGGGACAGGGCATCACTGCCCAGGTTCTAGAGTCAGATCCAATCTGTATGCTTTTTCCATGCTCTGAGCAGATCAAAGAGATGCTGCAGGGTCACTGCAGCCATATGGAAGCACACGTATTCCCACAGCTCTCAGCACCCCCACTGTCAGGGCCACTGGGGCTCATGGCACTGGAGACCTGACAGGCAGGGCAGGGGCGTGGCAGGGGGTGGAGGGGTGTTGCTTCCCAACCCAGGGCAGATTCAAAGCCACACATTTAACAGGAGAAGAGGCAGGCACCCAACAGAGTACGCAGGGATGGCAGGTGGCCAGACAGGAGGAAGAACACAGAACAAAATATACTTTTAAAAACAGGATGGCCGGGCATGGTGGCTCACACCTGTAATCCCAGCACTTTGGGAGGCCGAGGCAGTTGGATCACCTGAGGTCTGGAGTTCAAGACCAGCCTGGCCAACATGGTGAAACTCCATCTCTACTAAAAAAATATACAAAAAGTTAGCCGGGAAACCCTATCTCTACCAAAAAATATACAAAAAGTTAGCCGGGCATGGTGGCGGGTATCTGTAATCCCAGCTACTCAGGAGGCTGAGGCAGGAGAATCGCTTCATCCCGGGGAGCGGAGGTTGCAGTGAGCTGAGATCATGCCATTACACTCCAGCCTGGGCAACGAGTGAAACTCTGTCTCAAAAAAAAAAAAAAAGATACACCTATGCTTCATATAAGTTCTCAGCTGGCACATTCTGTTCACGTTGGCTGTTCTCTTTAGCCTGATGGTGGTGCTCTGAGGAAGCGGAACAGGGAAGTATTTGCATACCCTTTCCATAGATGAGGACACTGGATGAGGCCAGGGTTTCTGGACCAGGTGTCCATGTCTAGTTTCTTTGGCCAGTGGTTTTCAGCTGGGCTGCCCAGAGCCTCTGGGGTCTATGGAAATTCCTGGACCCAGTATACTTGGATCTGTCTTTCACACTAGCATTCACAGGAGCTTTTGTTTGTGCCTGATAGAGAAAGGTCAGAAAGCCACTGTAGTACCAGCCCTGTTTCCTGAAGTTCAGCTACTCTGCCCTGTTGGGGCAGCAGCAGAGGGCCTCAGCATCATTGCCCGATGGGATGCTCAGCCTGACAACCAACGTTTCTGTGGCCATGATGCCCAGCATTAGCAGCAGCTTAAATTGGAAGAGTCAGCCAGAGCAGGGGAAGGACCAGTGTTCTTTCTAATTCCACCTGTGTCACCCCAACCAGCTGTATGCCTGAAGGCAAATTACCTCCCCTCTCTGGGCCTTATTTTCATCATTATGGAAGGGGTTTGAATGGGCTGACCTTGAAGGTCCCTTTGTCAAATATCTATGAGTCACAGGAGTGTCTACTGAAGACAGAGAGGTAGTCAGCCCATTTAAGAAAAATTTCCATCCAGATAGTTTAAATAAAACATTGGGTTAAAAAAAAAAAAAAGACACTTTTAAGAGTTCCAGCAGGCAGTTTTCATGGTTGCTGTAGTTCTTCAAGCCGCAGAGATGAACATTTGGAAATTACAGTGGTCACTGCTAGGAAAGAGAGCCCAAGGCCCCTCAGCTGTCAAAAACCCAAGGCCCAAGCTGACGAATCTGGGAGAGGCGGATCCTGAATTAGGATGCTGTGGCTCTCCTGCCACGCTGGGCTTGTCTTCTGGGAGTAAGGTGGTTTCCTCTTTATTCTGAGTGAAGATGGATTAGCTGTGATGCCAATCTCTGAGCACAGCAGAGGGTCCACACCCAGGAAGTGTCTGGGAGGCGTGGAGCCTGCCGCTCTCTCCAGATGCTTCACCTGTACGGTAAGGCATGCACCCACGTGTGTGTGCAACACTGTGCAAAAAGCTCAGTCCCAAAGTTAAGCTGCCAGGATTCAAATCCAGGTTCCACCTTTATTAACCAGATAGCCCAAGTAGAGGACTTACCTTCCACTAGCCTCTATTTTGCATCTATAAGGGGCTTACAAGAGAACCTACCTCACAGGGGTTTATGAGGATTAAATGAGTTACTCCATGTCAAACACTTAGCACAGTGCCTGGCACAGACTTGGATAAATGGGGGCTATGATTACTGTTCCCATGTAGACAATAAATGACTACTTTCTCTCCTGTCCTTCCCACCCAGCCGGAGACCCCAGAGGTGAAGGCCCTGCAGGACAGGCTGGCAGCCACCAACTTGAAGATGAGTGACCTCCGCAACCAGATCCAGTCTGTGAAGCAGGAGCTGCGGATGGCACAGAAGGTCTTTCAGAGCCAGGGCTTGGGGCTTCTTGTGTGGCTGGGGCTGGACTTGGGAAAAGCACGGCTGGCACAGTGGATTCCATTCTGGAGCCGTGAGTGCTCAGCCCCATGAGCACACTGCTTGCTCTGGGTCAGGCTCCAGATCCAGTCCTTGGTCCATACCCATTTGGTGGGCAGAATCGCTGACTACCTGAGCCTGCCACCCCCACCCCCGCAGCATAGATGCCCTTGTGGTGCCTGCCCAGCTCTAGACTGAGGAGGACAGTGCTATCCACCCAGGGAGAGTCCATTAAGCCTTCCCTGCACAACTTGTGCCCCAGTAGATCCTGGGTCTCCCCTTAATGTCACCCTTACTTAACTTGGAAGCCTGCCAGCACCTGCCTTCTGCTTTCCTGTCTGTAACAGAAAATGAAGAGGTTCTTTGTGTATTGAAGGACCCTTTCAAAGGAAAATGCTCAGACTTGGGACACAGGCCCAGCTGGTTCGTTATTTATTTTTATTTACATAGCAAATTCTCTGGCATTTGTCTTCCCTGCTGGAACCACTCAGACTGGCCAAGATTTCCAAAACAGTGTTCTATTGTGGAAACAAGCGCCAGAGACTTGGTACGCTGGATCAGGTTTCTGTGACAGGCTTCAGAGGGGCCCAGGTCACAAGCTGGAGCGTATTGTTTCTGCCTCAAAGCCTTGACGTTGGGCCTGAGCGCTGCACTTCAGTAATCACAAAGCTGGGCCCTTCTTGGACCACAGTGCCCCAACGGACATTCAGTAGCCCACCTTTGCTGCACTCAGCGGTCCACTTGTCTGTGGCTTTTCACAGAGGCCCGGGTCCTGTGGCGATGTATTTCCTATAGCCAGAATTAGCTCAGCTCTAGGTGACAGGTGAATGGGTTAAGGAAGCAGGTGTTGGTCAGCTTTGTGGTTCAGTCATCCCAGAATATGTCAAGAGCAAGGGGCCCTATCTGGGAATTGCCGGCAGTTTCTTGGCGGCTCTAAGCATTGCCAAGAAATGCCAGGGATGATGGGTTTACCACTTTCCCAGGGAGAGCTGCCCTTGGGACATGGTAAACTGACCTTTGAGGGCTATGCTCTGAGATGGGAAGAAGATTGTGTAGGTGAAGGCTGCTTCTGAATATGCCTCTAAATATGCAGCAGCATCAGGGTCTGGTGGAGCCCTCTCTTTTGGCCACACTGAAGGCCCTGCCTTATTTCAGGTTTTGGCCAGCGAGGTTGGGGAAGACGTCAATGTCCAGCAGCTCCTATCCTCACCAGGGACCTGGAGGGGTCGGGCTCAACAAATTCTTGTTTTGCAGAGCAAGGTGGGTGAGTCACCAGACTTCTCCTGGCCTGAACAAAGGATTTAAAATGCCCCAGAAAGACCTGCCCTGACCCCCATAGAGACTTAAGCACACAGTACCCAAAAAAGGCCTTTAGGTCTCACAGTGCACTCGTGCAGGGCTGTTGTTTTACCTTCTCGCCAACCAGCCTGATTCTAATTTGTTATTTAATGAACAAGCTCTTATATAACACTTACCACATGCCAGGCACTGGAGCTTAACAAATGCCAACGCCTTTGGTTTGATTTATTTAACTCCAGGCATCTTTTTTCCCCTAGTTTATGTAAATTTGCGTGACTGTTGTAATTGTAAGCTTTTTCCAGTTTTGTCCAGATGCTTGTAGTCTTTTGAAAGTTTTAATTACCCAATAAAAACTTAGCCTTGTCTCCCTCTTTATTGTCTGAATATTTTGGAGCATACCAAAAGAGGCTAACAGCAAGGGCTCTGGAGCCACACTGCTCAGATTCAAATCCCAGCTCTCCACTCATCAGCTGTGTGACCTCAAGCAAGTTCCTTTAGCTCTGTGCCTCAGTTTCCTCATCTGTATAATGGGGATAATAACGATGCCTACCCCACAGGATTGTTGGGTGAATTGAGTCAATACTTGTAAAGTGCTTAGCACAGGGCCTGGCATGGAGGAAGCACTGTATAAAAGTTAGGTGTGGTTCTTTTCCCTTTGTGCCTTCAAACTGAGAAACATGTGAGAAGGTGTGTGATTTCCACTATTTGCCAAGCATATCACTCTTGTTCCCAGGGACTTAAAGTGTCACAGTGGCTTTTATCCTCGGTGTCTCCCATTAGATCCTTGAAGCCAACATAAAGGGGGAAAAACTCCAAGAAGCTAATAGATGATAGTGCATGGCCTTGGGTTTCGAGAGACCTGAGTTTACGTTTGGCCACTGGTCTGCCAACTCTGTGACCTTGGACAAACCCCTTCATCTTCCTATGTCTTCGTCTTCACACCTGTGAAATGGGGTGACATAAAATAACATTTCTAAAGCACCTAGGACAGTGCCTGACCATAATAAGCACAAAACAACTTCCTTATTATTGTCATTAAGTTGTATGTCAAATTCTTTTTTTTTTTTTTTTGAGAGGGAGTCTTGCTCTGTCTCCCAGGCTGGAGCGCAGTGGCACGATCTCAGCTCACTGCAAGCTCCGCCTCCCGGATTCACACCATTCTCCTGCCTCAGCCTCTCGAGTAGCTGAGACTACAGGGTTCACACCATTCTCCTGCCTCAGCCTCCCGAGTAGCTGAGACTACAGGCGCCCGCCACCACACCCGGCTAATTTTTTGTATTGTTAGTAGAGATGGGGTTTCACCGTGTTAGCCACGATGGTCTCGATCTCCTGACTTCGTGATCCGCCCGTCTCGGCCTCACAAAGGGCTGGGATTACAGATGTGAGCCACCGTGCCTAGCCCTGTATGTGAAATTCTTAAAGGTAACAGTGTTCTTTAATGATTAAATGGAATTGCCTCACAGCGCCACACGAGGGCACTGATGGGTGCCTTCAAAGCTGTGCTGCTGCCCTTTGCCAGGGAGCCTAGCGAATTGTGCTTCCTTTCCTGGCTCAAGTTTACCAACGTTGTTTTGTCATTTGGTTGTGTTGACATGGAAACCAGGGTCAGAAGGATCCTAGGAGTTGTCTGCTTCTACCCTAGTGTTATAAGGGTGATAAGGACGTTGTTCTGTGGGATGACATCTACCTGCCACTTGCTGAGGGCCCACGTGTGCCAGGCTGTATTGACAGCTTCACCTAGACCATCTTGGGATTTTGCAAAGTTGCCTAATCCTAAAAATCACCTGTAGCATTTAAAATGCAGATTCTAAGTCCCTTCCCCTAGAGCTCTAGTTTGTTGATCTGGAGTAAGCACCAAGATTTGTCAGTCCAAGAAGAACCTCAGAGGATTCCCAGGCTCAGACAGCTTCATGATACTGAATCCTCATAACAGTGTTATGCAGGGTATACTCTTAGTCCCGTCTTACAGATGAGGGAACTGAGATTCAGAGTTACCTGTGCGCAGTCACACAGTCTGTGAGGCTTTGAGCCAGTCTCTCTGCTTCCAAACCCTGCCTTCCCCTCTGCAATATCTCCTGTAAGTGACCGCCATCTTCCGAGGACCCCACCCAGTCTTAGGTGGTCTGTCTGTTAGAAAGTTCCTCCTTGCCCAGCACTTTGGGAGGCTGAGGTGGGCAGATCGCTTGAGCCCAGGAGTTCAAGACCAGCCTGGGCAACATGGTGAAACCCCGTCTCTTTTTGTGTGTGTGTATATATATATATATACACACACTGCTTAGGCAGCTGAACTGGGAGGATTGCTTGAGCCCGGGAGGCAGAGGTTACAGTGAGCCATGATTGCACCACTGCACTCCAGTCTGGGCGACAGAGCAAGACCTTGTCTCTAAATAAATAAATACCTAAAATAAGGAAGTTCTTTCTTGAACTGAGACCTGCCATCCTATCCCTCCCTGGTTCCTGGGGCCACAGGTCTGCTTCCTAGCCTCAAACAGCCCCTCAGATATAGGGTGATTTTTGTCATTCACCTTTTTTCTAAGCTGAACTTCCCTGGTGTCTTCCAATGTGTTGCTCAAGATGCCAGCTCAGATCGTCCCCCACCCCTAGTCCTCCTCAGATGGGGCTACCACAGCCATCTAGAGAGGTGGTTCCATCTTCAGTCCATGGGGTCTCCCATCACACTCTGAGTAGTAGAGGCTGGCTGCAGACCCATTGTGGAACAATGAGTTTTACCATCCTCAGATTCGCGAGCTTGAGAAGCAACTGGGCCAGTCCCGGAGCCAGTCTGTGGGAACAGGCAGTGATGAGTTGTCTGTCTATCCAGACCCAAGGAAGCTGTCGGCACAGGAGAAAAACCTGCTGAGGATCCGCAGCCTGGAAAGGGAAAAACAGGAAGGCTTGGAGGTAACGCATGCCCAGTGAGGAAGTCAACCAGGCGTGTAGGAAGGAGAGATCATGATGGTGCCTGCAAGGGCTCTGAGGCACATGTGGTCGGAAGTCTGAGCCACCCCTTCTAGGCAGTGGACCTGAGTCACCTCTGCATGTTCCTCACGTCCTGTCAAACCAACCTGAGCTGCCTGACTGGGACCTCACTGTGAGCCCATTTAATGAACTTTTCGTGGTCCCATCCTGGCTGTTTTGGAGGTGCTGTACCTGAAATTCTCATTGTAAAAGGGAGAAGGGGAGGGCCACGGCCCCAAAAGTATGATAGGGTTAGATGGGGCTTGAAGAAGGAAAGTTCCAGGCTGATGAAAGAAGTGGGCAGGCTGGACTCAGCACCCGGGGCCGCATCTCACTGGCTGCATTAGGAGTGTCAGAACTCTAACTCTACCAGGTTTAAGCAACAAAGAGAAGTTATTGGCCCATGTAAATGAACAATCCAGAGGTGGCCTAGCTTCAGGTGCAGATTGGGGCCTTGCTCTCAGCAACTTCTCCTGGGTTGGCTTCACTCTTTTCCACAGGGACCCTCGGTGGTCCCAGCTGCTCTTCTCCAATACAGCCTCTACAGACAAAGTGTTTCTCTTTCACAATAGTTCCATCAAATTCCCAGAATTGAGTGTCTTTGGGCTAGCCAGGTTATGTGGCCATCCTTGAACTCATCACTGTGGCCAAGAGTACAGGGTGTTTTGATTGGTCAAGCTTCAGATACCTGCCTCAAGGTTTGAGGGGATGAGTTAGCCTCCCCAAACTTGCAATGAGAGTGAGGAGTAGGGCCCACTTTAAAGAAGGTAGCAGAAGCAGCATGAAGAGGTGCAGGCAGGCCATACAACAGGCCCACTTAGTGGCCCTGGCAGTGAGCTACCTAACAGTGAGGCCTTGCCTTTTCATCAGGAGACTTTTGCCTGTGAGCACCAACTCTGGGTTAGGCCCCGTGTTAGGAATGCTGTGACCATGACCACATTGCACCTCCCAGCGCTCTAGACCATCAGCTGTGAGGAGGGAAACAGTGAGACCACAGAGGTGGGCAGGGCCTGCTGGGCTTTGTATGCCAGCGAGGACTTTTGGCCTGTATCTTGAAGGCTGTAGAGAACCACCAAAGGGTTTTTGGTTTTTTAGATGGAGTCTCGCTCTGTTGCCCAGGCTGGAGTACAATGGCGTGATCTCAGCTCACTACAACCTCTGCCTCTGGGGTTCAAGAGATTCTCCTGCCATAGCCTCCCAAATAGCTGGGATTACAGGCACAAGCCACCACGCCTGGCTAATTTTTATATTTTTAGTAGAGATGGGGTTTCACCATGTTGATCAGGCTGGTTTCGAATTCCTAACCTCAGGTGATCCACCTGCCTTGGCCTCCCAAAGTGCTGGGATTATAGGCGTGAGCCACTCACCCAGCCCACCAAAGGGTTTTAAGTTGTGGAGGGAGGTGGTCAACTGTGCATTTTGAAAAGGTCACATGGTTGGAGCAAGAGGAGGAATGGGTTGGAAGAGGAATGGAAGGCAGAATAGTGATCCTGGAGACATGACCAAGGATCTTTGCCAAGACAGTGGACTGTCATGGAAGGGCCAGACACCTGGGACAGTGAGGACAGACTTTCTAGGGCTCAAGAACAGATTGGACTTGGAAGAGAGATGAGGAGGAAGAGTTATAAAGGACTGCTAGGGAGTATAGTGGGTGGGTAAGGGAGACAGGGTGGGTTCAAGAGGAGAAAGGGAGTTGAGATTTGGAAATGTTGGGTTTGAAATGCACCTAGCTTGGACTTACATGTTAGTGCAGAACAGATTATGTTGAACAGTTGGGCTGACCATAAGCTGCAATGGTGGGTGGAAGGAAACAGCTTCCTGCATGCATTCCCTCTGCCAGGTATCTATGAGAGCCTGGAGTGTGTAGGCAGGAGAGCTACAGGTGAGTAATGGCTGCCTCCCTGAAAAGGGTTCATGTTTTACTTGTTTTACATTTCTATAATTCACTTCATCAAGGATATGAAAACATTTTTCCAGCAACAGTTCACCCTCAGGCTCAAGCAGGTGATGTCACCCACTGCCCAAGCTCCTCCTCAATGTCTCCATCTTGTCTTTATGGGTTTGACTAATCTAGCCTCTGCCCCTTCACTCACTATGCTTCAGCCACACACCTTCTACCCCAGGGCTTTTGCTCTTCCCCTCATCTCCTTCAATCTCTGCTCAGATGCCACCTTTTCAGAGAGGCCTTCCCTGACCATATCCTTCTCACTATTCCTGTTTCCTACTTTCAAGTATTTGTCCCTATTTGACATTATCTGTCTCCTCCATTAGGATTATCAGCTCCTTGAGGACAAGGACTGTTTTGCTTTTTGCTGTCCCCCAGCATCTATAACAACACTAAGCCCAGAGTAGGCCCTCAGGAAACACTTGAGAATGAAGGGATGAGTGAATGAGAGACTCTGAAGATGTGCACTGCATGTGAGTTTCCAGTTGGTAGCTGGCAAAGCAAGGTGCTGTCAAGGGTTGTGCCAAATGATCATGGAGGAAGTGGGAGAACAACCCTCCTTTCTCATTCTAGCTCCTGGTGGTGCAAGGTGCTGCAGTTGGAACCTAGCCTAGCACTCTTTCTAAAGTATGGCTTTTCTCTTTTCCCCTGCTCAGGGTGGGGTTTAGGGGTAGGACTGGCTGTTCTCTCTGGAGGACACATGCAGTTGGCCGGCGGCTTTCCTCTCATGTGCTAGGAAGCCTGTGTCTCAGGCTGAGGTGGGGAGTGCTGTCATCCGTTAGTGCTGTCATGTGCTAGGGCAAGAGTGGGAGGCTGCTGGCCACCTGATATCCCTGAGAGGCCTGGGCTGGGAGTCAGGGCACTGGCTCTAGTGACTTGCTCTGTGGCATTCAACAAGCACCCCCACCCCCAGCCCCAGGCCTTGCCATTGAGTAGGAGCCAGGAAGCAGATGTGGCCAAGGTCCCACACAGCCCTGCTGCCCATGCCCTCACTTTCTAATTACAGAAACTTGCCAGTGAGCGGGATGGCCTCCAGAGAGAGCTTGAAGAGCTAAAAAAGAAGTTTGAGGGCATGAGGTCTCGGAACAAGCTGCTGTCGAGTGAGGTGAAGACCCTCAAGAATCAGATGGGGACCCTGGTGGAGAAGGGCCGGCATGATGACGAGCTCATCGATGCCCTCATGGTATGGCCCCACCACTCAGGCAGGGCAAGAGCCAGGGCTGGTTCCCCAAAGGATGGGCTGCAGCCATGGCCAGAGTGAGCCCTCACTCACCCCTCCATGCCACCTGTGTAACCCCAAAGCCCATTGCCTCCAGATGGCCCCCAGCACCAAAGCCCTGCCCCAGGGACAGGAGCAGCTCAGGGAGGCTGCCTGAGGGCAGTGATGGAGCAGCACCAGGCACAAGGCACTTAGGCCTATGGACCCCAAAAGAGACAGAAATGTATTGGGGGAAGGAGGTGGGATTATACCCTGGGTTATTTTTCAGCAAGGAATGAAAGGGACAAGAGGAGCCAGTACCAGTTCTTGTCTCTGTGGTGGCACAGAACCCTTCCCCTTCTGGGCATGTTATAATGCTTAGTGCCCAAGATACCTTCTAGGATTATATATTTTAATCCCACTTCGCAGATGGGGAAACTAAGAGTCAAATTCATTAGATAACTCATCTAAGACCATACAACTGAGTTCAAAGCAGGTTTATCTGACTATAAAAACTTTCTTGATTAAACATATCTCAAAATAATAAGAGCTATTTATGACAAACCCACAGCCAATATCATACTGAATGGGCAAAAACTGGAAGCATTCCCTTTGAAAACCAGCACAAGACAAGGATGCCCTCTCTCGCCACTCCTATTCAAGATAGTGTTGGAAGTTCTGGCCAGGGCACTCAGGCAGGAGAAAGAAATAAAGGGTATTCAATTAGGAAAAGAGGAAGTCAGCCGGGCGCGGTGGCTCAAGCCTGTAATCCCAGCACTTTGGGAGGCCGAGACGGGCGGATCACGAGGTCAGGAGATCGAGACCATCCTGGCTAATGTGGTGAAACGCCGTCTCTACTGAAAAAAAATACAAAAAACTAGCCGGGCGAGGTGGCAGGCGCCTGTAGTCCCAGCTACTCGGGAGGCTGAGGCAGGAGAATGGCGTAAACCTGGGAGGCGGAGCTTGCAGTGAGCTGAGATCCGGCCACTGCACTCCAGCCTGGGTGTCAGAGCGAGACTCCATCTCAAAAAAAAAAAAAAAAAAAAAAAAAGAGGAAGTCAAATTGTCCCTGTTTGCAGATGACATGATTGTATATTTAGAAAACCCCATCATCTCAGCCCAAAATCTCCTTAAGCTGATAAGCAACTTGAGCAGTCTCAGGATACAAAATCAATGTGCAAAAATCCCAAGCATTCCTATACACCATTAACAGACAAACAGAGAGCCAAATCATGAGTGAATTCCCATTCATAATTGCTGCAAAGAGAATAAAATACCTAGGAATCCAACTTAAAAGGGATGTGAAGGACCTCTTCAAGGAGAACTACAAACCACTGCTCAACGAAATAAAAGAGGACACAAACAAATGGAAGAATATTCCATGCTCATGGATAGGAAGAGTCAATATCATGAAAATGGCCATACTGCCCAAAGTAATTTATAGATTCAATACCATCCCCATCAAGCTACCAATGACTTTCTTCACAGAATTGGAAAAAACTACTTTAAAGTTCATATGGAACCAAAAAGGAGCCTGCATTGCCAAGACAATCCCAAGCAAAAAGAACAAAGCTGGAGGCATCATGCTACCTGACTTCAAACTATACTACAAGGCTACAGTAACCAAAACAGCATGGTACTGGTATCAAAACAGAGATATAGACCAATGGAACAGTACAGAGGCCTCAGAAATAACACCACACGTCTACAACCATCTGATCTTTGACAAACCTGACGAAAACAAGAAATGGGGGAAGGATTCCCTATTTAATAAATGGTGCTGAGAAAACTGGCTAGCCATATGTAGAAAGCTGAAACTGGATCCCTTCCTTACACCTTGTACAAAAATTAATTCAAGATGGATTAAAGACTTAAATGTTAGACCTAAAACCCATAAAAACCCTAGAAGAAAAGCTAGGCAATACTATTCAGGACATAGGCATGGGCAAGGACTTCATGACTAAAACAGCAAAAGCAATGGCAACAAAAGTCAAAATAGACAAGTGGGATCTAATTAAACTAAAGAGCTTCTGCATGGCAAAAGAAACTACCATCAGAGTGAACAGGCAATGTAAAGAATGGGAGAAAATTTTTGCAATCTACCCATCTGACAAAGGGCTAATATCCAGAGTCTACAAAGAACTCAAACAAATTTCCAAGAAAAAAACAACCCCATCAAAAAGTGGGCATAGGATATGAACAGACACTTCTCAAAAGAAGACATCTATGCAGCCAACAGACCCATGAAAAAATGCTCATCATCACTGGTCATATCAGAGAAATGCAAATCAAAACCACAATGAGATACCATCTCATACCAGTTAGAATGGTGATCATTAAAAAGTCAGGAAACAACAGATGCTGGAGAGGATGTGGAGAAATAGGAACGCTTTTACACTGTTGGTTGGAGTATAAATTAGTTCAATCATTGTGGAAGACAGTGTAGCAATTCCTCAAGGATCTAGAACTAGAAATACCTTTTGACCCAGCAATCCCATTACTGGGTATATACCCAAAGGATTATAAATCATGCTACTATAAAGACACATGCACACATATATTTATTGTGGCACTATTCACAATAGCAAAGACTTGGAACCAACCCAAATGTCCATCAATAATAGACTGGATTAAGAAAATGTGGCACATATATACCATGGAATACTATGCAGCCATAAAAAGGATGAGTTCATGTCCTTTGCAGGGACATGGATGCAGCTGGAAACCATCATTCTCTGCAAACTATCACAAGGACAGAAAACCAAACACCGCATGTTCTCACTCATAGGTGGGAATTGAACAATGAGACCACTTGGACACAGGGCGGGGAACATCACACACCAGGGCCTGTCAGGGGGTGGGGGACTGGGGGAGGGATAGCATTAGGAGAAATACCTAATGTAAATGATGAGTTGATGGGTGCAGCAAACCAACATGGCACATGTGTACCTATGTATCAAACCTGCACATTGTGCACATGTACCCTAGAACTTAAGTATAAAACAACAACAACAACAAAAAACTTCCTTGACTAATAAGGCCATACTGCTTTCCTAACCCTACAGCTTGGACCTTTCTCTGTGGGACCTGAGGCACCAAAGTTTGGTGTCAGATTCCAAGTTGTGCCTGCAGGCCCCGGAGGGTGATCGTGTCTGGCTTGGCTGGGGTGTTTGGGGGGTGCTGGCTCAGGCACCTACCTTAGTTCATGATCACTTTACATGACAGGGTGGTGGGCGGGGCACAGAAGACCTGAAATCTAGGCCTGCCTCTGTCAGTACCTCACTGTGTGACCATAGGCCAGTTGCATCCCCTCTCTGAGGCTCAGCAGCCAGTTTTAAAAATAAGTTGCAGGGCTGGATGTCCTCTGGGGTCCCTGCATGTCACCATTCTTTGTCATTGAAGGTGGCATGATGAGAGCTGCAAACTAGCCCCAGTCATGCTATTCACCAGCAATATGCCCTTGGGCTCTCTGGGCCTCAGTTTCCTCCACTCTGAGGTGAAGAAAACAGCCCCCACCTGTTCCAAATCACTGACATTGTCCTTTCTGTTGGCCCCAGGCAGGAAGCCTTTGCCCGGGAGTCTCCTTGAGGGCATTTCCTTGACATGGGGCTTCAGTCGGGTGATAATGGATCCCTGGCAGGGGTCCAGGTACTGCCTCCAAGGGCAGTCTCCCAGCCAAGCGGGATCAGGCTTTCCTTTTAGCTAAATATCTCTCCCACCGGGTGAGGTGTCACCATCTGATCTGCTTTCTGTTGTCTGAGAGCCCCTTGGATCTTCTTGGCCCCAAACTCAGAGAAGGAAGTTGAGGACAGGAAAAGTACATGGTCCCCGCCTGCCTGGTTCGACACCCCCTGATGGCAGGCAAGGAAGGTGTTCCTGCCTCTTGAGGGAACAGGATCCCACTATTAGGTTCCTGCAGGCTACTTTGGGGTGAGGGAGGCAGTCTGTTTTTGTCCTCCTCTGCCCAGTGGGCCATGACTGACTCCACCTGCCCTCCTGCCTGGCCCCCCAGGACCAACTGAAGCAGCTACAGGAGATCCTAGGCAGCCTGAGTCTGCAGGAGGAGAAGACGCGAGTATCCCAGCACCACCTGGACCAGCAACTGAACAGCGAGGCTCAGCGGAGCAACAGCCTAGTCACCCAGCTGCGGGCCATGGTGGCTGAGCGGGAGGCCAAAGTGCGGCAGCTGGAGATGGAGATCGGACAACTCAATGTGCACGTGAGTAGGGCACTGGCACAGCCCCCAAACCCATTTTCAAGCTGGGCAAGTCCATCCAGCTCCTTCCACTTCTTCCCACTTGCCTTAGCTCAGGCCAGACTTCATCCTCCTGGCTCCACTTTGGCTACCTTCTTCTATCTGGCTCCCCAACCCATTCTGCACACAAACCTGATTATGTCCTTGCTCCACTTAAAATCTGTTCATAGCTTACTATCACCCTCGACCTCACCTGGTTCTCAAGGACCCAGCCACCTTCCAGTTTACCCTCTCCCATCTCCAGCTGTGGCTTTATCCTCAGGATTCAAGATGGTGGCAGTAGCTCCAGCAGCAGGATGAGAGAAGGAAAACCATACTTCATTCAGCTTCCAGGCACCACGTGACTAGCTCTTGCTGTCACCCATCCTGCATCTTCTCTTCACCCTTCCCCTTTCCCCACACTCTGGCTACGCAGGACCCATTCAGCTCCTCACATAGCCCTGCTTGCTCTGCGCTCCAGGGCTGTGTGCAGCGTGAAGCACACTCCCTCCTCTCCTCCCGCACAGCCTCAGTCTGGCCAGCTGCCCCTCAGCCTTTAGGTCTTACCAATCAGGAGCTCCTCCAGGAAGCCCTGGGACCCCTGTTCTGTGTTGTGTGCCCCTCCTAGCACTCTTCTAACTCCCTATGCAGCCCCAAGCCAAACTTCTCTCACACTGTGTAGTCATTTTCCTGTTTTCTCCCCTGCACTCCCTGTGAGGGAGCATAGACCATGGTACCTCCGTGCCTGGCACTGGAGCAAGCACACAGTAGATGCTCAATAAATGTTTGTCTAAGGCATGAACTTGTAAAGATATTTTGTCTTGGCAGATGCCTTGAGGGCACAGCTTGGGGCTGCTAGGAGTCAGCCACCTTCACCCCCCTGGGGTGGTGGTGGGGCTGGGTGGGCCGTGGGGAGAATTTTTTGACAGGCATGCAAGTCTCCCAGTGACAAAGGAGCCTTGCAGCCTCTGGCCCACGGGGAAATTGACTGGCTCAGCCAAAGGCATGTTGCAAAGCAGCCCTGCTCTTTGTTTCTGGGGATCTGTGGTTTGTTCAGAGGTAAGAGCTCAAGAGCCCCTAGGCCCGGCCTCAGGCTGGCATTGGCTGACCAGCCTGGTTTGTCCTGTAGCCTCTATCCCCACAGGCCTGGGCAGCCTGGGGCCCCAGACTGGCTATGACAAAGTGCCCTAAGGTTGAAAGGGAGCCTGGGGGCATGAGGAAGTCTGGGAACAGAGCACATATGTCAGTGAGTGGGGACTCGCCCTGCTCCCCATTCTGGCTCACTGGGGAGGGAAGTCTGAAGGGGTGCACAAGGACATTCCAGCATCTTCACCTCACCACTGTCCTTTCTCCAGGCACACAGGAGAAGACTGTTCCTACCTCTGAGGTCACCAGCTGAATGGGGGCCAAGCATTACCCACCAGACAAGTTGGCACATGTTTCGAGTTTTCTCAGAATGGGTGGGAGTGGCGGACAAGCCAGGTTGTTAGGGGCTTACACCAGTTGTCCACTCTGGTGGCCTGACCTCCTGCTGGGGGTCTCTAATGTTCCTGTCCAGTCCAGCCCCAGCAGGTATCCAGAAGAAGAAGGGGTTGAGGGAGGGGTGGGGGCCTGGCAGGCTCAGCCTCCACCCAAGGCTGCCTGCCCTCACTGAATCCCTGCCAGCCTTTCTGGCTGCAGGTGTCTGGAAAGTCCAGGTGTTCCAGCTGAGGAAGGCAGCTGGCCTCAAGTCACACCTGGTGTTCAGCCACATGTGGGTGGGGCTGCCTGGAGAAGTGGACCCACTCGGAGACGTCAGTCTCTGACCTGCCCCGCTTGTGAGGCCATGCACCTCCCTCTGGAACCTGAATGTAGAACAGCTTCCTGGCCCAGTCACCGTCCTCACACCATGTAGCTTTCTTTCTGAAGAGAGGCATTATTAGATGTCATTATCATGCAAGTAGTGCCTTCACCAAACAGGCCTCGCTTTTCACTCCTGAAAAGAAGCCTCTTTCATATCCTCTGAAAGCCCCGAAATCAAGCCAAGGTCCCCTCCTGCCTTCTCTAGGCCTCTGAGCCAAAGCCCTGAGGATGGAACCCACATCTGTTCCTACAGTATCTTCGGAATAAAGGAGTGGGTGAGGGGTCCAGTGGTCGTGAGGTCAGCCCTGCCTACACCCAGTTCCTGGAGGACCCAGGCCTGACCAAGTCCCCGGCCTCAGCAGACGATCACATTGGCAGGCTTGGATCTTCTCGGTAAGAAAACAATGGGATAGAGGGGTTGGAAAGTGAACATTAATTATTCAGAAGAAAGGTTGTTTCTTGCCACCTCTGATGGGAAGCCATGGGTGCAATTTTAAGGTAACTATGCTGCTGTTCTTCCAATACGTGGGCCTCTCCTATGCCATCAGCTCTGCATCTGCAGTAATGAGCCAGTTAGGCCCAGATTTTATCACTTCAAGAGCATGCTGGTTGCAGCTCCCTGTAAGATCCTCTTTGAGCTGGTCTCAAAAGTTTTCTGCCCCTGGGGCCCTCAGACAGACCTGTGTTGGGTTGTTCAAGGCTCTGGTATCTCCTGTTCTTTCTTGTTTTGAGCAAGCAAGAGTTCTGGAAAGAAGGGCAGCAAATCCACAGGACTGCTGCAAGGGTTTACTGGACCCCTGCTGGCCACTGCTCCACCTCACATGCAGAGGTGAGGCCCAGCAGGGCGTGGTCTGCCTTCCCAGGCTGATGGGCCCCTTCTGCCTTTACACAGCTCTGTGACCAGCCTGGGCCACACTCTGGTGGAATCTGCTCTCACGAGGCCTTCCCTGCCCAGTCCCCACAGGACCTCACCTAGGTATGGACCCCCGACCTGTGGACTTTCACAGTTTTTCCCATTCTTGATTGCTCAACCAGTATTGCCATCCCATTAAAAGGAGGGGAAACTGAGGCCAAGCAAAGTCCAGGGACTCTTCCAAGGTTACATAAGGACGGGGAGGATCAGGGAAGTCCAGTGTCCTGTCCAAGATGATAGAGTAAGCAGCTTCAGAACTAGTATCTTGGCCTCTGACTCCCAGGCTAGGTTTCCTACCGGCTATCCGAGAATTAACATGAGATATCTTCCTGGGCCTGGCTTCCAGCACCTTCCCTCACCTTCTCTTGCTCATTGAGAATCAGCCTCTAAGGGGAGAATTTCACATGATATGGTTTCTCACTGATATCCCCTCAGCCTTCGGGCCCCCCTTTGTTGATAGAATCAAGCCAGAGGGTGTAAATGGGCCCTTTGTTCCTATTGCCAGCCCATAGACAAAGGACAGCATTGTCCTGCCTCTAAGCCCTGTCCCGAGCCCTGCCCACTGTCCACTGGAGCCATGCTCCTGCTGTCAGCACTCCCCGCCCTGACCCCTCAGGCAGGTCAGCTCAGGTTCCAGGCAAGGCCTCCTAGTGGCCCCAGTCCCTCATCTCTGTGGCTCCAGGCAAACTGGACCTTCTCTGGGCTGCTATCCCCCAAAAGTGGGGGACAGCATGCTGCTGACACTTGGCAGCATAGCATCTGTGGGCCAAAGCTGCCCCACCCATCAGACTGGGGTCACAAAGGCACTTGGGGAGAGTGGGCTGACATTGAGCCACAGGCATGTGCCACACTCCTGAGGGTGGGAGGCCTTGTCACAGCACAGGGAGAATGGGCAGGCTCTGTTTCTCTGAGGTTTTAGTCACAGTAATGAGAGCAGGAAGATGGACAAGATGACCCTTTAGAGTCCCTTCCAGGCCTGTGTGGCTGTGACCTCTGCGCCACACAGAGATACAGGAGCTGCTGTGCCTTGGCTGCCCAGACTGCTGGTTCTCAGGCTTGTTTCTTCCACAACACACAAATACTTACTGAACCCAACCATGCGTGGGCCCTACCCTCATGGAGCTTACAGTCCCCGACCACAGGTGACAGGAACAGAAATTCACAGGCAGGAATTCACAGAATGTCCTGGCTCCAGCCAGCAGAGTGATCCCAGAGAGTATGTCTATTCGGGCTGGCATGGTTTGAACCCACTCCCTTCAGGTGACTCTGGTGTGGTGCCTGAGATGAGGGCAGAGTGAAGAATCGGCCCTTTGCTCCTGCTCCTCCTCTGCCCACATTGTAGAACTGGGGAGATGAATGGGGCTTTCCAAACTGCAGTGCACACACAGAGCCCCTGCGGATCAGCCAGGTCAAGTGCGGGTTCTGATTCAGCAGGTCTGGGGTACAGCCTGGGATTCTGCATTTCTAACAAGCTGCTAGGAGATGCCAGAGCCACCGATTCAGAGACCACTTGTAGTAGCAAGGCCTTAGAGCATATTTAGGAGTCACGGAGGGGTCTGCAGTTCTCGGAGCCCATCTCAACCACCCCTCTCAATGTTTAGTGGGGGAACTGGGACCAAGAGAGAGGAAGAGACCTGCCCAAGACCACAGAGGAGTCAGCCCTCAGAATCACATGCCCCAGCCCAGTTCTCAGTACACTGCCCAGCTCTGCAACCTTCCCTATGCCCTGTACTGCTAGAAAAGTAAGCTCAGGGTCTCACTGGGAAAAGTGGGGGCACAGCGGAGAGCAACTTGGAACGCACATGTGGGCTCTGGGGGGGTTGAAGTCGGGGGGCAGAGTTTACCTTCTGTCCTGGCTCCAGCCAGCAGGTAAGGGGTTGGTAGGCAGGCCCAGTGGTAAGAGGGAAGCAGTGATGGGTTGACTTAGGGCTGGAGACAATTGAACAAGCTGCAAAGCCAAATGCCTAGGCTCCAGGAAAGTGGGCTGGGCTTGGGGATCAAGCCAGAAGATGCAGGAGGGCTGGGAGAGACTGGCAGGGACACAGAGACTGGGCACACCTGACACTGGGTAGGGCAGCCAGGCCCCAAAGGCCACACAGGTATCCAAGGCACCTCAGGTCCCCAAGAGCCACCTGCCATAGCACAAGACTAATTCCAGGCCCCCAGAGGTCTTAGATGGACAGAGGTACCAGCGTAACTCTAGTTTTGGTAGGTTCAGCTTTGGAGTCTAGGGACTTCAGCAGGACCAGGAATGGCGGGCAAAGAAGCCAGCAGGGGAGGACCTAGAGGGACTGGGCTTGCTTCCATTGCTCTGGTTGACATTCGCCCTGAATGTCCTTCTAGTCTCTCCCACCATCACAGGGATAAGTGTTATTTCTAGGCCTCGGATGACCTCTGTCCTCTGCCCTCCACCCTGGTCTCAGGTTCTCGGACTCCCCAGAACAAAAAGGCTGGCAGGCACAAGTGACAGAGATCAAGGCCCTCTGGCAGGCTGCCGAGGTGGAGCGTGACCGGCTCACCGAGTTTGTCACTGTTCTGCAGAAACGGTAACACATGGCACCCAGGGATCTCTCCCATGGGCCTGCATGGGGTGGGGACTGGGGCCAGGCCTCATTTATGACTGGGTCCCCTTCACCTGAGAGCTCAGCTCCCAGTGTTGGTCCAGGGCATTCCCAGCCACAACTCATGTGCCCATCCAAATACCACACAACCTTGGGGCCCTGTCATCACACTGTGTTTTGCCCTTAGGAACAGCCCCATTCTACACGCACCCAATGGGACTGTTGTATGGCACGTGGGCATTGGTGGGAATCTCAGGAGAGAAACACCCAGGAGTAAATCAGTCAACTCAATCCATCAATAATTAAAATCTGTGATGAGCCTGGCACTGTGCTTGGTGCTGCTAGAGGGTTTGGTGGGAAGAAAACATAAGCTAGACTGACATCTGGAATCGCAAAGAGCAAGAGAGGCGTTGATAGCTGGGGAGGCAGGGAGGGAAGCACGAGGCCTGGGGCACCGGACCAGGAGATACGGTTTTCTCTAAAGGGTTGTTGACAGACTTCCATTCAGATAAATCAGTGCTCCTCGCTCAAATGATCCTTTTGGCAAGAATTGCAGGTGTCCAGGCCAACACATGGCTCAACCATGTGACCTCCACACTGAAAAATATTAAGCACACCAGTGAGTTTCTGCCCTAACAGGCCGTATCATGTATCAGTCAGGGCTCTTTGATGACAGGCAATGGAAACTAATTCTGGCTGAATTCAGTGAAAGGCAGATTTTTGGAAGGTACTAGCAGACTCCACTGCAGAGAGCAGGAGAGGAGTCTGGGAAGGTGCAGGCATCTTGAGTAGCAGGAAACCCTGGGCAGTTCCCTGGGCCACGGAAATGGCACGGCCAAATGACTTTTAGCTCTTGTGCCTGTGGGTTCTGGGAGAGAAGGTTGAACTGGCCAATGCTGTGCCGGTGTCCACCCCACACGTGAGGGCACTCTGACTGAAGTTCCTCCGGGTGCTCACAGAATGCAGGAAGGGTAGTTTGCCAAAGGGAAAACGGGGGTACTGAGAGCAAAAGAAGGAGCTAGGGGTGCAGGGAAGGACAAAACAAAGGATGCCTGCTACTTAAATAGTGAGTAGTCAGCTTTGCTTTCCTGTAGTACAGGGAAGATGTGAATTTCAGACATACTCAAGTATATGAGGAAAGCAACATTCATTCTTTTTCTATAATTGGAATATAATGGATAGTACAAGTCTTTATCAAATAGTAGAAACATACTCAGTGCAGGCTTTCTCTCTCATTTCTCTTGAGTTACATCTGAGTTTGGGGGTGTGTGAAAAAGGTGACTCAGTTAGCTATTGCTGCATAACAAACCATCCCAAACCTAGTGGCTTCAAACACAATGGTTTGTGCTTTCTCACGATTCTGTGGCTTGGCTGGGTAATTCTGCTCCACATAATGTCAACTGGGGGTCACTCACTGGTCTCATGCAGCTGGCACTTCAGCAGGGATGCCTCAGTTCTCCTCCATGTGGCTTCTGTCTCCATGTGAGATCTCATTTCCAGGGCCTCTTCACGCAGGGCTGGGATTGGGGTGAGGCAAGCAAGGCACCTGGGTATGAATTGTAAAGAGGTACTCATGCCAGTCACGTACATGCAACTCTCTGTCTGAGAATATGCTGGCCCTTTTTGGGTCCTTGGGTTCCTCCTGGACTCTGTCATTCTGGGGTGTTGGGGGCTCTGTGAGGCTGTGCCAGGCCCATCAACCAAGACCTGTCGCCTTTTTTCGTTGAGGTTATTGCTAACTCCCTGGGCTGTAAGAAGAAAAGGGAACCCAAGCACGTTCTGCACTCAATTCTCTCAAATCTCTTTGGTTTAAAACTAAATGTTTTAAACTAAAACCATTTAGTTATAACTAAATTGGTCAAAACTGATGATTGGCCAATTAAACCAAATTAACCATTTTAAATTAAAACTAAATGTTTTAACTAATGTTTTAAATATCCCAAAGTACAGGGCCTTCCTTTCTCAGAGATTCTCAATATCTACTCCTTTCTTTATCTACAGCGTCTGTCCCAGTCTTGTACCAGGGAGGTCTTTCTCTGCCTGGCTTCCCTTCTCCTCTACTCTGCCCTACAATTTCCAGCTGCCTCAGTTCCCCTCCCCCACCCAGTTCCCTAATCCTATGTGCTCATCCCAGCGAGACTGCGGTGCCCTGCCTGCCTGCCCCCACCCCACACTGCAGTGGAAAGTGCCTCAGGCAGAAAGCCAGGGCTGTGGGAGATCTCAAGTCCTTCCTTTCCTCAAGTCTTGTATCCAGTGTGTGTCTGCTCAAATCTTGTATCCAGTGTGTGTCTCCCTGTTGTCCATTGTCTGAAAACAAGTTCGTTCTTACATTTTATCCATTTTTCTAGTTACTTACAATAGGAGTTGCTAGTCTGGTTAGTTCACCATGACAAAAGTCACTAAATAGGTCTCTTATTTAAAAAGCACGTAGTCGGCTTGGTTCTTAAATTTAATCTGGAAGTTTCTGTGGTTGAACAGTATCGTTTAACCCATTTTGATTTTGGTAATATTTAATCACCTTAATTAATATTTTCTATTTGCCATGATTTTTCTCTGTTCCTTTTTTCTCCTTTCTTTCCTTATTGGACTGATCAAGTTTTATTTCTCTGACTTCTTTACAAGTTTGGAAGTTAGACATTCTATCTCTGTTCTTTTAGTGGCCACCCTTAACTTTTAACATAAAACCCACCAATCTAAAGTTAGTTGGTTTTGCTACTATCACTTTAAGCAAAAGAATCCATTTAGAATGTTTTAACTTTGACTTCTCCGTTTGTGCCTTTCATGTTACTGTTTCCTAATATTTCTCTTCCACATTCTTTTTTTAAACCCTGAAATTAAACCCTCTGAAGTAAGTCTTGAATATTGAATAGTCAATATTCGTTTCCTTTTGCCAACATGTTTGACAATGTCTTCACTCACTGTTACTTCTTGTATCTCAGTCTTCCTTCTAGGTTCGCTTTCCTTCTTACTGAGATGCCCTTTAGTTCAGTGAGGCCATGTAAATAGTAAACTCTCTGAGTATTTGTTTATTTTTATTTTATTTTATTTATTTATTTTTCTTTTCTTTTTCTGAGACCGAGTCTTTCTCTCTCACCCAGGCTGGAGTGCAGTGACATGATCTCAGCTTACTGCAACCTCTGTCTCCCAGGTTCAAGTGATTCTAGTGCCTCAGCCTCCTGAGTAGCTGGGATTATAGGCGTGAGCCACCATGCCCAGCTAATTTTTGTATTTTTAGTAGAGATGGGGTTTCGCCATGTTGGCCAGGCTGGTTTTGAACTCCTAACCTCAGGTGATCCGCCTGCCTCAGCCTCTCAAAGTGCTGGGATTACAGGTGTGAGCCATCATGCCTGGCCTGTTTATTGTTAAATGTCTTTATTTTGCCTATCTTGAATGACAATTTAAGATAAATTTGGGCATAGAATTCTAAATAGATGGATATTTTTTCTCAGCACTTTGAGGCTATCCCATTGTTTTTTATCATCTACTATTGCGAAAAAGAAATCTGCTATCAGTTTTATTGTCATTCCTTAATAGATTTGTCCTTTCTCTCCGATGCTTGTTAGAGCGTCTTTGACGCTCTGAAATTTCATTGTGATGTGTCTAGGTGTGTGTGTATATATACATGTATATGTAATATGCCCATATATTTACATATATGTATATATGTGTGACTTTACATATATGTAAATATGTATATTTACATATACATGTAAATATGTGTGTATTTTTGTATATATGTATGTGTAAAGTATACATATGTAAATATATGTAAATATGTAATATGTAATTTTTTTCTACTCAGAAGTTAGTGTTCTTTTTCAATCCAAGGACTTTATAAGGACTGCTATCCATATATTGCCTCTTCCCCATTCTCCCTATTCTTTTAATCTAAAATTCCTAGTCAGTATATGTTAGACTTTCTTATTCTTTCCTCCACAGCTCTTTACCCTTACTATTTTGGGCTGAATTCTGGGTGACTTCTTCAAATTAGTCTTCTAGATCACTAAATATCTTCGGTTGTGCTTCATCTACCATGAAACCTATTTTGATAACTGTATTTTTCGGTAAAAGCTCCTGTTCTCGGCCAGGTGCAGTGGCTCATGCCTGTAATCCCAGCACTTTGGGAGGCCGAGTTGGGTGGATCACCTGAGGTCAGGAGTTCAAGACCACCCTGGCCAACGTGGTGAAACCCCATCTCTACTAAAAATCCAAAAATTAGCAGACGTGGTGGCAGGCACCTGTAATCCCACCTACTCGGGAGGCTGAAGCAGAATTGCTTGAACCCGGGAGGTGGAGGTTGCAGTGAGCCGAGATCACACTATTGCATTCCAGCCTGGGTAAAAAGAGCAAAACACCTCTGTCTCAAAAACAAAACAACAACACAAAAAAACCCTCCTGTTCTCTTTCTTATAGCATTTGTTCTTTCATTACGATTTTTGCCTTTCTCCTTTTAATAATTTTGAACTTATTCCCTTAGAGTTTTCTACTATCTTCATTACTTAGGATCCTAAGTAGTGTCTGTCGGCTCTCCCCTTGTAGGAAATTATTTCCTTGTGTGGTTTCGATTTTTGTGATTTTTATGAGCTTATCTTCAGTGGGGCTTTTTTTCTTGTAGGAGTTCTTAGGTTATGACAATGTTTCTGTGGAGGTGTTCTGCATTTGTTTCTGTGAAGCTTTTAGGGTTTCAGTGGTCTCTGATTGGTACTTTATGCTAATTTATTGGTGTAGATTTCCTGAACACATGAATGCTGCCCTTGTGTTTCAGTTTCACATGATTGGTGCTTCCTCCCCTCCTCCCCATTTCCCAAGGCCCTGATAGACTACAGGCTTCCTTACTACTTTCCTGAACTTGTAGATGGATATTATCTTAGTCCTTTTTTTTTGAGACAGGGTCTCACTCTGTCACCCAGGCTGGAGTGCAGTAGTGTGATCACAGAGCACTGCAGCCTCGACTTCTTGTTCTCCAGTGATCCTCCCACCTCAGCCTCTGGAGTAGCTGGGATCACAGGCACATGCCAACATGCCCGGCTAATTTTTGTATTTGTATAGACTCACATTAAATGCATCTTTACATTTTTATGGGAGTATATCTGTATCACAAATTCCTAAAAATGAAATGGCTGAATCAAAGAATACGCACATTTAAAATGTTCACAAATCATGACAAATTGACTTTTAAAAGAATCAATTTACATTCTTACCAGTAATGTGAACTATTTTTCCCCATACCCTCATAGTTACTAAGTTTTATTAATCTTTAACATTTTTTGCCAAGCTAACAAAGGAGTGCTAAGATCTCCTTGTTTTGATCTGCTTTGCTATGACCAAAAGTGAGAATAAGTATACTCTCTTTTCCACATAACTTTTACGTTTTTTTCTTTTAACTACCTATTCATGCTGTTGCACGTGTTTTAGAGTTGTTTATATTTTTATTTGACTTATGAAAGAACACTTTAGTATTATATAAATGGTATTATGTATATAATGTGTAATATTATGTATGTTTGTCTTCATGAAGATTTTGTGTCACTGTGCTAAATTCATTCTTAGGATTCTTAGGTAGGGGGAAACCTCCTTATCCGAGTATTTTTTACCAGCATCCCCACAGTTACAGACCCCGTGAAAGCAAAATTTTTAACATAAAAACACTCATCATTTGACTATTTAATATTCTTCACTTCACATTGGCATTGGGTCACTTTGGTCAGACTCTTGAAATACAATGAAAATCAATTATGAAGCAAAAAGGTAAACCTTTCAAAATACTTGGAATTTTATGAGATTGATGCACATGAGTTTGGAGAACTATTAGAATCGTAGTCAGAGACATTGACAAATTAGGATCTAGCTGAGTTAGGCCCGTTAACAATTGAAGAAAATCAGTGAGACCAGCGATTGGTCAAAAGAGAATAATCAGAATACCGAAGGGTCCTAGAGGTCTTGAAGCTGACAGACATCTGTAGATCCCAGGCAGGAGGAGCAGCCTCAGGTCTGGAGAGGGGTGGAGGACGAAGAAAGAGCTGGTTTTGGTGCATATTTGCAGGAAAAGCTGTAGAGCCTGCTGATAGATTGGAAGCTGAAGATGAGGAAGAAAGAGAAGGCAAGAGTGACCCCCAGGTATCTGGGCTAAGCAACTGCATGAGCGAGGATCACATTTATTGAGATATGGAAGGCACATTATGGGGGAGAAGGACAGAAATCAAGAGACTGCTTATTCCTAAAATTTCGTGGGAATTCACAATGCGATTTGCTATTTTATATGATGTTTTGCTGTTGGTTTATTATTTCCCCTATTATAAATGGAGTTAAACAAAATGTGTACATTACTGAAATTCATAACAGAAAAGTGAAACCCCTCCCCCACAGTTGAGTCAATAGCTGCTGCATATTCCTTTTTGTTTTCAGTCCAGTGGCTGAATTATATTATCCTTGTATTTATTTGTTTTTAAATGTTTAATTTGTTATAAATGTTTAAATTAGATTATATATTATGCATAATCTTCTGCTACTTATTTTACTTAGTATATTGCATTCTCATGTCAGTACATATTCCTTTTATGGTTACAGAATATTTTATTGTATAATCCACTATTATTTATTTGCCATTCTTCTATTGATGGGTTATTAGTTTCTGATTTTAAAATACTTTATTGTGTTGTTTCCTTCTATTCTCATTTTACTTTGAGTTTTTAAAATCAGGAATAGCTACTGATTTTACCAATGCTTCTTCAGTATCTATCGGAAGGATTACATGATTTTCTCCTTTAACCTAATTCCGATGTTGAATCTTACAGCGCTAGTGTTCTTGGAACTATGTTGTGTTACTCTCTTACAATACCATTGAATTTAATTTTCTTTCTTTTTTCCTCTATTTTTACTGTGGTAGGCAGAATTCTAA
Source organism: Macaca thibetana thibetana (assembly GCF_024542745.1). Classification (NCBI taxonomy): domain Eukaryota; kingdom Metazoa; phylum Chordata; class Mammalia; order Primates; family Cercopithecidae; genus Macaca; species Macaca thibetana. The sequence goes on along the minus strand of NC_065579.1, from coordinate 96,902,959 downwards.
CATTCCCACCCCCGATATACATGCTTTATAAACTTCTCATCCCTTGAGCGTGGGCAGAACCTGTGAATATGGTAGGATATTATTGCCACAATTATGTTAACTTACATGGCAAAGGGGATTTTGCAGAGCTATGTAAGTTTACTCATCAGATGACTTTGAGTTAATCAAACAGGAGACTCTCTGAGTGGGCCTGACCTAATCATATGAGTCCTTTTAGTCTGAGTCTAGCAGTCAGAGACAGAGGAAGCCAGAGTGGAAGCATCATTTTCTTACTGGCCTTGAAGACATTCTCCTGCAAACTGTTACAGGAAAGGGGGTTTTGATCCAGACCCCAAGAGGGTTCTTGGATCTCATTCAAGAAAGAATTCAGGGCGAGTCCACAGCACAAAGCAAAAGCAAGTTTATTAAGAAAGTAAAGGAATAGGCCGGGTGCGGTGGCTCATGCCTGTAATCCCAGCACTTTGGGAGGCCAAGACGGGCGAATCACAAGGTCAGGAGATCGAGACCATCCTGGCTAACTTGGTGAAACCCCATCTCTACTAAAAATACAAAAAAATTAGCCAGGCGTAGTGGCGGGCGCCTGTAGGCCCAGCTACTCAGGAGGCTGAGGCAGGAGAATGGCATGAACCCAGGAGGTGGAGCTTGCAGTGAGCTGAGATCCTGCCACTGCACTCCAGCCTGGGTGACAGAGCGAGACGCCATCTCAAAAAAAAAAAAAAAAAAAAAAAAAGAAAGTAAAGGAATAAAAGAATGGCTACTCCACAGGCACAGCAGTCCCCAGGGCTGCTGGTTGTCCATTTTTATGGTTATGCTAAACAAGAGGTGGATTATTCATGCCTTCCCTTTCTAGACCATATAGGGTAACTTCCTGACGTTGCCATGGCATCTGTAAACTGTCATGGTGCTGGTGGGAGTGTAGCAGTGAGGACAACCAAAGGTCAGTCTCATTGCCATCTTGGTTTTGGTGGGTTTTGGCCAGCTTCTTTACTGCAAGCTGTTTTATCAGCAGGGTCTTTATGACCTGTATCTTGTGCCAACTTCCTATCTCATCCTGTGACTTAGAATGCCTTAACCCTCTGGGAATGCAGCCCAGCAGGTTTCAGCCTTATTTTATCCAGCTCCTCTTTAAGATGGAGTTGCTCTGGTTCAAATGCCTCTGACATTTCCCCCATCCCTTTTAATCCTTAGGGTTGCAGAGGGATGAAGATCCATCTTTTGTAACTTCTCCAGGCTGAATGGGGCGATGATATTCCTCCCTCTTGTGTTCAGGGTAGTGAGGAGCTCAGTCAGAAAGCATCAGTATGGTGAGGGCCATTCATAACTCTTGAGTCCAACAAAATGTAGTATCTGGAAGATTAATAAGTGTTCAATTTAAGAAAACATTCAGTAAGCTCATCCTGCATTCCTCTACAAAGAGTACAACAGCAATATATTCCACAACAGTAAAGCAAGATAAGTAAAATTATCTCAAGTAAACTAAAGTAGAATGCTTTCCATGAACTGGCCAACTGTTGGAACCAAGCTGATATGGGGTTGCTAGCCAATTCCAATACATGCCCAGAATTAGAATACTGATCCAGATTTTTACATGACCCATCTCTCGTGTTTCTTCTGAGCAGCAGTCGGAGATCACTGGTTGGTTCACAGGAATAAACAAGGTCAGTTGCCCAAGGGGTTTTTATTGGCTCTATGAGTCAAATTTGATTCCTTAAAGGAAAGCACACCATTCCAATCAAAGTTTTGGTAAAATAACCAATTTCTCCAATTGTGTCCTCTTGCAAAAGAAAACAGATTCATATTGCACTTATGCAAATAACTGCATTGCCATAAGTTAAGAATACTCACACATAGTTTCCAAATTCTGGAGAAATCAGGTAGATAGAAACAAATATGTTCCAAATTTTGTTCACAGGAGTATACTTTACTCAATTGTTAAAAGCTGTAAACAGCTGAAAAGTTTCCTTGACTCTGAAAAACAAAGCAAAGGATCAGCAACATTTTAAACAAAATTAAAAAGATAACTTTAGACTTCTACAGTTTAGTATATGCAGTTAACTTCTGTTTTTTTTTTTTTTTTTTTTTTTTTTTTTTTTTTTTTTTTTGAGACGGAGTCTCGCTCTGTCGCCCAGGCTGGAGTGCAGTGGCCGCATCTCAGCTCACTGCCAGCTCCGCCTCCCGGGTCTACGCCATTCTCCTGCCTCAGCCTCCCGAGTAGCTGGGACTACAGGCGCCCGCCACCTCACCCGGCTAGTTTTTTGTATTTTTTAGTAGAGACGGGGTTTCACCGTATTAGCCAGGCTGGTCTCGATCTCCTGACCTTGTGATCCGCCCGTCTCGGCCTCCCAAAGTGCTGGGATTACAGGCTTGAGCCACCGCGCCCGGCCAACTTCTGTTTGATATTCAGGAACATTTCAGCTCTCCACAAGTCCTGAAAGTTTTTTCCTCTATTCTAATGTTGCAATTTCCAAAGTTATCAGAAACTTCTATTTAAGAACATCTGTCAAAATCCTGTAGTTGATTATAAACCACCTTCTAAAGATGATTAAAACAAGAAAACAATTGTGGATGATAAAAAGTCTTAGGACAGTGACTATTAAACGCACAATTGACTAGGAAATTTTGGTTACCTCTGTGGCACACATGATTTTATGTAATAATTATCAATAACATACATTAAGTCCTATCAGAATTATAGGAGTTTTAAAAATAATTTTGGAACATATACCTGTAACACATTTATACAAATATTGTCCAAAGAAAGCCAAGCACTATTTCATATTTGACAATGCTTTCTATATGATTTTTATACCAAATAAGCCAAATCTTACTGTTGCATTAGTGCATTATTGATGTCAAATCCAATTCTTAATAAAACCTTATAGATAAATTTATTTAATCTTAATCAGTTTCACCATAAGGTAAGATTCTTACAAACTTTGTATAACCCTTTACAAGTTTTTGTTAAAGAGATCATAGGCAGGTTTTTGCTCTAAGAAAAAACCTGTTGTGCTTTTATTCCAATGTTTAATTGATGGAAAAACTGAATAATACTCCTTTAACTTTAGTCAATATGTTCACACACAGAATTTCTTTTACAATTAACTTTTCACAAACCTTCCACCATTAGCTTAAACCTTTAGTTTTATTCTAACTTAAAACAATCCTTTAACCTTTAATCTAGGCAAGAAAAATCCACATTCCCATGACTTCTTATAATTTTTCACCAAAAACACATTTCACTTTCTTTACACACCTTGCATGTAAAACTGTTTCTTCAGTAGTCTCAGTTACATGTTACAGTGGCAACTCTTAGCAACTTTTACTTTTGGTGAAAACCTTGGTAAGTTTGGGATTTTAATTATGTACTAGTATGGAGCCTAGGACAGCAAACAGAAGTGCAGATAAGGTCTGACTCTTTCTAGCGTCTAACTTCTAATGTGTCCCAGGCCTTAACCTAGCTGTAAAGCAGGTAAGTCATACAGTTAGGAGTCATAATGGCATTTTACGAAGCATTTAGGAGGCCTAACAAGCTTCAAATTATACAACATTTCTTGCATAAATTTCCTTTTTTTTTTTTTTTTTTTGAGACGGAGTCTCACTGTGTCGCCCAGGCTGGAGTGCAGTGGCCGGATCTCAGCTCACTGCAAGCTCTGCCTCCCGGGTTTTTACGCCATTCTCCTGCCTCAGCCTCCCGAGTAGCCGGGACTACAGGCGCCTGCCACCTCGCCCAGCTAGTTTTTTGTATTTTTTAGTAGAGACGGGGTTTCACCGTGTTAGCCAGGATGGTCTCGAACTCCTGACCTCATGATCCGCCCGTCTCGGCCTCCCAAAGTGCTGGGATTACAGGCTTGAGCCACCACGCCGGCCAAATTTCCTTTTTTTAAGCAAGTAGTCATTTTACTTTAAGACAAGAATTTACCATGCAACATCCTTTCTTACATAAAATCTCTTTTCTTTATAACCATCTTTGCATAGCTAGGGGGCATGGCTAATTCCACATGTCCCTAGGCCTTATGTAGAATCTAATGCTCCAAAGTAGGTAAATTGAACAATTTTCAAAAGTCAAAGAAGCAATTTATGATCCTAAAGAATTTAGTAAATGTAATATCTGACCTGCATAATTTAGACTAAATGTTTACATTTTTGAAGATATTTTTATTTTACCAATAATCTTTAAAATTTTTTATTTCCCCAAAATTACTTAAGTCATATGAAGTAAAAGACATTATGTTTTTTATTTTTCTGATAAAATATTTAAGCTCTTATTATTTTCAAACCAATTAGTTAAAGCTCTTTCATGTATAAACATCACACAAACAATACATATAAATACAGACAGAAGATAAAGGACTCATCCCCTGAGCTGGAAATTGAACCCTGAACCCAGGCTGCCATTGTGAAAAGAGAAAGCATAGCCACATGGTTACAAGGTCAAGCTCCCAAGGATTTACAAGACAAGAAGGAAACCTCATCCAGTTTTTTCAGGGATCTGCAGCAAAGTTTGTAACTGACCAGTTTGCTGGGCCGTCTTGAAAAGCAGGTTTATGGGTGTCCTAAACCTGTGTTCCATCATACGGTACCCCTCCTTATGACGGAACAATACAGAAAAACACATAAAGCACACCAGATTCGCTGCAGCTTAAGACTAGCCTCACAAATCCTTTTTCCGATTAATTAAAACTTTACAGGAGATAAACAATGACTTTTACCAATCTGCACAGAGAGAGAAAGAGGAAAGCATTGCCTGAGGCAGAGTGGGGAAGAGAGGCCAGAGAAAGACCCACCCATTGCAGCGACACTGAAAAGTTCAGGCGGCTGCTTGTCAGTAGTGAAGGGATCTTTTCCAGCAGTCCCATCAGCTCTTAGCTTTCCCTTTTAGGGAAGAAAAAGCTCCCCATGTCCCACAGTCCTGTACGTGCCTAATCTTGTCACCCACAGCCATCTGCAAAGAGTGCAAGACAGATTAACCCAAAGAGAATAGCAGTTAACATCCCATAGTGCCAAACTCATTTTTAGCTGAAAGGGACTTTACCCAGAGGAACTTTACTGAGAGGGGCCGCTCACCCCCTACAGCTTAGAAGGGACTCTAACCCTCCTAAGTTGGGCCTCTAACCCAAGGTCAGTCAAGCGTCTTTGTTTTTTTACTAAGAGGGGCCTCTAACCCACTTTGTCTTAGGAGAGACTCTTAACTCCCCTAAATTGGGCCTCTAACCCAATCCCATCCTTTACCCAGGTTAATGCACCCCACTTACCCAAAGTCGTCCAATCAATGCTGAAGTCTATTTCCTTTGGGTTGGGGGTTCTCCTCAGTGTTCTCCCTTCTGTGGTTCACCAGAAAGATGTTACTGGATCCCACCACTTACCTAAAGTTAGCCTTTGGGTCAGGAGTTTCCTCACTATAGTTGCTTCCGTAGTCACCAGGAAGATGTTACAGGAACCCAACACTTACCCAAAGTTAACCTTTGAGGTGGCGGTTTCCTCACTTTAGTCCCTTCAGTGGCCACCAGAAAGATGTTACAGGAAAGGGGTCCTGATCCAGACCAAAGAGAGGGTTCTCGGATCTTGTGCAAGAAAGAATTCAGGGCGAGTCCACAGCGCAAAGCAAAGGCAAGTTTATTAAGAAAGTAAAGGAATAAAAGAATGGCTACTCAACAGGCACAGCAGTCCCCAGGGCTGCTGGTTACCCGTTTTTATGGTTATTTCTTGATGATTTGCTAAACAAGGGGTGGATTATTTATGCTTCCCCTTTCTAGGCCATACAGGGTAAATTCCTGACATTGCCATAGCACCTGTCAACTGTCATGGCACTGGTGGGAGTGTAGCAGTGAGGACAGCCAGAGGTCACTTTCATCATCATCTTAGTTTTGGTGGGTTTGGACCAACTTTTTTACTGTAACCTGTTTTATCAGCAGGGTCTTTATGACCTGTATCTTGTGCTGACCTCCTATCTCAATCCTGTGACTTAGAATGCCTTAACCCTCTGGGAATGCAGCCCAGTAGGTTTCAGCCTTATTTCACCCAGCTCCTCTTTAAGATGGAGTTGCTCTGGTTCTAACGCCTCTGACAAAACCACTACGCTTTGGAGAGAACAACACGGCGGTGGATGATTGTGGATTATGTCATAGCAACACAAAATGGACGAAGACACACCTTTAGGCCCAGCTGGGTAACATACCTGAACTCTAGAATAAGGAGAAAAATCTAGGAGCTGACAGCCACCCAAGTCATTAGCCAGCAAGAAAATGGAGACCACAGTCCTACAAATATAGGCGACTAACTTCTGCTAACAACCTGATTGAGCTTGGAAAATGATCCCATGCCTCAGATCAGATAGCTACTCCTTCTGACACCTTGACTTCAGCAACGTAAGACACTGACAAATTAGCTAAGCCAACCTTGCACTTCTAACCTACAGAAACTGTGAAATAATAAATCTGTGTGGTGTATGTATGTTTTAATTGTGGTAAACTATATACACCAAACATTTGTCATTTTAACCATTAAAAGTGTACAATTCAGTGGCATTAATTACATTAACAATACTGTGCAACTATTATCACTATTTCCAAACTTTTCATAACCACAAACAGAAACTCTATTACTATTAAGCAATAGCTCCTCATATCGCACCCCGCAAGCCCAGCATCTAGTAACCTCTTTACTTTTTTTTTTTAAGACAGAGTCTCGCTCTGTCACCCCGTCTAGAGTGCAACGGCGTGATCTTGGCTCACTGCAAGCTCCACCTCCCGGATTCAAGCAATTCTCCTGTCTCAGCCTCACAAGTAGATAGGACTCCAGGCGCCCACCACCACGCCCAGCTAATTTTTGTATTTTTGGAAGAGATGGGGTTTTGCCATGTTGGCCAGGCTGGTCTTGAACTCCTGACCTCAGGTGATCCACCCGCCTCAGCCTCCCAAAGTGCCGGGATTACATGCATGAGCCACCACAACCTCTTTTCTATGAATTTGCCTAGTCTAGATATTTTGTATAAGTGAAGTCATACAATATTTACCCTTTTGTGTCTGGCTTATTTCACTTGGCACAGTGTTTCCAAGGTTCATTCATATGGTAGCATATGTCAGAACTTCAATCCTTTTTATGGCTGAATAATATTTTATTGTGTGTATATACCACGTTTTGTCTATCCATTCTTCTGTTGATGGACACGTGAATTGTTTCCACCTTTTTGGCTATTGTGAATAATGCTACAAGAACATTGCTGTACAAGTACCTGTTTGAGTCCTCGTTTTCAATTCTAGAAGTGGAATTGTTTGATCATATGGTAATTTTATGGTTAGCTTTTTTTTTTCCCTTTTTTTTTTTTTTTTTTTTTTGAGACGGAGTCTCACTCAGTCGCCCAGGCTGGAGTGCAGTGGCGCGATCTCGGCTCACTGCAAGCTCCGCCTCCCGGATTCACGCCATTCTCCTGCCTCAGCCTCCCAAGTAGCTGGGACTACAGGAGCCCGATGCCACGCCCGGCTAATTTTTTGCATTTTTAGTAGAGACGGGGTTTCACCGTGTTAGCCAGGATGGTCTCGATCTCCTGACTTCGTGATCCGCCTGCCTCAGCCTCCCAAAGTGCTTGGATTACAGGCGTGAGCCACTGCACCCGGCGTATGGTTAGCTTTTTGAGGAGCCACCAAACTTTTCCACAAAACTCTTCCACTTTATGGTCCCACCAGCAGTGTACAAGGGTTCTAATTTCTCTACACCCTCACCAACACTTATTATTTTCCTTTCTTTCAATTATAGCCATCCTAGTAGGTTTGAAATAATACCTCTTTGTGATTTGGATTTGCTTTTACCTAATGGCTAATGATGTTGAGCATCTATTTGTGTGCTTATTGGCCATTTGTATATTTTCTTTGGAGAAGCACAAGTCTTTTGCCTACTTTTTAATTGGGTTGTTTGTCCTGTTGTTGAGTTGTAGGAGCTCTTTATGTTTTTTGGAAAATTTGTGTTGTTTTATGTCACCGTTTGTGGTAACTTGTTATGCAGCAGTACTAATACATTTACCCTATTATTAACTGTGAAATCAAGTTTTTTATAAACTTATAGGAAGCCATCTATTTTTTCTATATTGTGGAATTGTCAGAATAGCAAGAATGATTGGTTCCTTGGAGGTTAGATAAAACTTTCTTGAGAACCTGGCTTGACCTGATTTTTTGTGTTGTTTTGGAGGTAGATCTTTGACAACCTTTTTTCAAATTTAGATTTTCTGTCTTCTTGAAGTAATATTAGTACATCTCTTGGTTACTTACAGAATTAAACGTAATAATGCTGATGCAGTGCCTTAACACAGTAGTCAGTACGTGGAAAGCACTCAAAAAAAGTGTTAGCTGTGCTGTTGTTATAAGATTTTTCTCCTTATCTTGGAGTTCAGGTATGTTACCCAGCTGTGTCTAAGGATGTGTCTTAGTCCATTTTGTGTTTCTATAACAGAATACCACAGACTGAGTAATTTATAAAGAAAATAAATTTATTTCTCACAGCTCTGGAGGCTGGACAGCCCATTTATCAAGGTGCCAGCATCTGACAAGGGCCTTCTTGCAGCATCCCATGGTGGAAGGCAGAAGGGAAATGACATGGGGAGATTTGAAGTGGGGACAAAGTTATCCTTCATCAGAAACCCACTCTCACGATAACTAACGCACTCCACTACTGACCAGTGGAACTTTCTGTGATGATGGAGTTGTTCAGTATCTGTACTGACCAATACAGCTGCCATTAGCCACTTGTGGCTTTTAAGAACTTGAAATATCACTAGTGTGACTGAGGAACTGAATTTTTATACAATTTTCATGAACTTTATTTTTTTTTCTTTGTGTCGAGACAGAGCCTCACTCTGTTGCCCAGGCCAGAGTACAGTGGTGCGATCTTGGCTCACTGCAACCTCTGCCTCCCAGGCTCAAGTGATCCTCCTACCTCAGCCTTCCAAGTAACTGGGACTACAAGCACGTGCCACCATGCCAGGCTTATTTTTGTACTTTTTTGCAGAGATGGGGTTTTGCCATGTTGTCTAGACTGGTCTTGAACTCCTGGGCTCAAGTGATCCACCCACCTCTGCCTCCCAAAGCACAGGAGTGAGCCATCATGCATGGCATGAACTTTAATTTTTTTTTTTTTTTTTTAAGATAGAGTTTCGCTCTTGTTGCCCAGCTGGAGTACAATGGCACAATCTCAGCTCACTGCAACCGGCACCTCCCTGGTTCAAGCAATTCTCCTGCCTCAGCCTCCCAAAGTAGCTGGGATTACAGGAGCATGCCACCACACCCAGCTAATTTTTAAAATTTTTTAAAATTTTTTAGTAGAGATGGGGTTTCACCATGTTGGCCAGGCTGGTCTCGAACTTCTGACCTCAGGTGATCCACCCACCTCGGCCTCCCAGAGTGCTGGGATTACAGATGTGGGCCCCCGCGCCCAACCCCTGAACTTTAATTGTAATAGCTACATGTGGACATGAACCTGGCAGTCGCTGTGTTGGGCAGCACAGTTCTATCATATTCTATCACGTTCTATAGTATGAATATGTTACCATTTATTTGTTTGTCCCCTGATGATGGGCCTTTAGGTTGTTTTGGGTTTTTGCTTTTGCAAATAAAATCTCAAGGGATATGCTTAAATATGTGTTAGTAGCTGTGTACTGTGTTACTATACAGCTTTTTATTAGTAATTGTATACTGTTCAGAATTGTTGCCATTCTGTTCCTTTTGACCTTCACCAAGGTGGAAAGATCACTTCCTCCAGTTTCAAGGCTGCCCCTCTAATTTGCAGGTGTGCATATAACTCTTGGCTTGGGTTAGATCTCAGGGAGTTCCGGCTTCCTCACTGAACCTTTAGTATCATAGAAGTCTGAAATGACACACCTAGCCACAGGAAGGACCTAAGCTCAAGCTCCAGTGGGATTAGACAAGTGCTTCATGTGAAATAACCTTTATAACAGGCATGTAGAAAACAAAACGATAAGCTTAAGATAATCACTAACTCCAAGAAAAGCAAACAATTAAATGAGAAAGGACATGTGACACTGTGCATCACGGCTCTGACTAATTGTCCTAATGTAGACAGGCTTTTGGTGTCTATGCCCTTTGCTCCCTGCTGTTATGCCTGTGAGTGCTTTATGTTACATGAAAAAGAGATTTTGCAGATATGATTATTGTTATGGACCCTAAAATGGGAAGATTATCCTGGATTATCTGGTGGGCTCAATCTAATCTTTTGAGCCCTTAAAAGCAGAGAAATATCTCCATCTGGGATTATTCAGAGAGATGCTGTGGAGGAAGTCAGAGAGGGTAGAGATTCAAAGCGTGATAAGGGTATCTAGCTGGCTTTAAAGATGGAGGGGGCAAGGTAGCTCCTAGAAGCTGAAATTGACCAACAGCCTGCAGGGAACAGGGACCTCAGTCCTTCAACTACCTGGAACTGGATTCCCTCAGCACTCTGAATGGGCCTGAAAGTGGATTTTCCCCGGAACCTCCAGATAAGAGCCCAGGTCAGCCAACCCCTTGATTTTGGCTTGTGAAACCAGAAGCAGAGAAACCCAGTGAGCTTGCCAGACTTCGGACTTACATAACTGTGAGATAATAAATTTGTGTTGTTTTAAGCTGCTAAATGTATGGTAATTTCTTATAGCTGTGATAGAAAACTGATACACCACCTAATATCAATTCATCCAAAAATGTGTAGAGGTGATTCTGTTTGGTAGGGGGAGAGTACTAAAATAAAACTAAATTCTCATTTTCCATGACAGGAAGTCAAAAGATTATATTTAAACCTTTAAAAAATAGCAACATAAGCGTCTGTAGAAATATGGCAGTAAATGTTAAAAGAAACAGCTAGAAGTTTTATAAGTGATTGCTTTTGGAGAGCAGGAATTGGGAATGATGGGGCTGGGAGTGGGCTGATAATTTTTAAATTTTAACCTTGGAGAGAACCGTATGGTGTTTAAATGCATGTTCCTGTGTTACTGCAATGAAAATGAAGAGGTCCCATCACCACCAATGTAAGATGTGCCCATCTCTCTAAGGGCCTGAGCAAGTGGGGTGGCGGCTGCCTCTGCCTACCAGGTCATGTGGCATCCCCTCCTCTCTAATCACCAGGGTGGAGGAGAGCAACAGCAAGCTCCTGGAGTCAGAGAGGAAGCTGCAGGAGGAGCGACACCGCACCGTGGTGCTGGAGCAACATCTGGAGAAGATACGCCTGGAGCCAGGGAAGGCATCGGCCTCCCAGAGAGCAGCCCCCAGGACGAAAGCTGGTAGGGGCCAGGGCAGGAGTCTCAGTGCAGCGGATGGGGCAGTGTTGCTGCTAACAGAGGAGCCAGGCAGCTGCACTGTTTAGCCTGTCAGCGAGTGTGTGAGCGTGTGGGAGGCAGAGCCTCCATCAGGGTGGAGCTCTGCCTGCCCCTGCTGCGGGGTGTCCTTTTCCCTGGGCCTCCTGTTCAGAAGCAGGAGCCCCAGAGCTCCACTGCCTCATGTGGCCCTGGCCTTCCCACCGGTAAGCCCTCAGCATGAGGTGGCAGTGCTGAATGCCCCCAGCCACCACCTCCTCTGGACCCCCACCCCCAGCCCTCAGCCCTCTATCCTGAGCTGAATTCATTAAAAGTGATCGTGAGGCACAGCTGGTCTACTGGGGCAGCCCAAGCCACAGTGGCTGAAGCAGGGGAGGAGTCCCTTTCTGCCTCCTGCAGCGGTCAAGTTGATATAAGCAGGAAGTAGCCTCTCCAGAGGTTTGGGGACCCAAGCTCCCTCTATTTTGTGGCTCCACTGTTCTCAACATGCAGCTTCCATCTCCTGGTCTACAATGACTGCCTGAGCTTTCCCATCAGCAGCAGGAAGGGGAGAAGGGAAGGAGACAAACTTCTCCTTACCTTTTACGGTTGCATGTGTCACTTCTGCTCTCATCCCACCAGCCAGATCCCAGACAGTTGGGCATAGCCAGGTGCAGAGGGAAGCTGGGAAATGCTGTCCTTAACTGAAAGGTCTATCACTCTAACACAGTGGTTCTCAAGGTGCAGTGTTCAGACCAGCAGCAACAGCATCTTGTGGGGCTGGGGCAAGCTGGAGGATGCCAGAGCCAGAAGCCACTTCTGGGACGGCTGACTCCCAGGGAGGAAGGGTCTCCAGTGCGGAGGGGCTGGGCCTGCCTCCCTTGGACCTCCCATCCCACCCATCCCAGCACCCTCCAGGCTCTGGAGTGGAGGTGCTGCTGCCCCCACTGCACCCTCTCTCAACATCCCAGTAGCCCCCCAACCCCTCCCCAGCCAAGGATGGTCAGACCCTTGGTCTCAGTGCTCAGCCCAGATGAGGTCAGAATGTTTCCGAAGGGTATGCCAGAAGTAGGGCACAAATAGTGGGTTGAGGCCACCTGCTTTCTCTTCCTCCACCAGCGGGGCCAGGAGCTTCTGCGAATCCAGGCTGAGAAGGAAGAGTCCCTGGGGCTTAGCCTTGCTGACCCTCCTAGACTGTAAGGAATATGTTCCCTAGGAGTGTGGCTTCTCCAGGCTGGGGCTTACCTCCTGCAGGGCAGCAGGACTTCCAACCAGGGAGAGCTAAGCCACAGCAGGCAAGTCACTTTGTTCTGTGCTGGACAGTGAGGGCAGCTGCCTGAGGGAGAGTGTCCAGGTGGCCTCTGCTGCCTACTGGCCTGTAACATGAGCAAAATCCTGCCCCTCTGGTGAGCAGAGCGCCACCTCCCTGCCTCCCCCTGGCCCATCTGTAAAACGAGGAGGCTGGATTTACAATTCAGTCCCCCGTGGCAGTCTCACTCCAGTTGCGGGGAGCTAGACATCTGAGCAGAGATGGAGGAACGGGGAGGGGATGTGACTTGCAGATCCCTGAGGGAAGAACAAGTGTTGGTGCATGGAAACTTAGCTGGGGGTTTGGAGGAAGAGCCGGAGACAGGGAGGCTGGAGTGGTCCGATCACACAGGGCCTTGAGGGCCAAATAGAATTCACTGAGGCTGCCAAGGCTCTAGAGGCAGAAACGATTATCCCTTTTTTTCAGCTAAGGAAACCAGCTCAGAGAGGGTGATTGTTTGCCCGAGGCCTCTCAGCAGAGGGCGAAAGCCAGGTCTGCTGATGCCAACTGATTTACTGTGGTCACACCACCTCTGAGGGCCTTTTCAGCACCAAGGTTTTCTGATGCTGTGATTTTGATTTTGCCCAAGTTCGCCACCAGTTGAGCTTTGTCTCTCTTTTTTTTTTTTTTTTTTGAGACAGAGTCTTGCTCTGTCCCTCAGGCTGGAATGCAGTGGCGCGATCTCAGATCACTGCAACCTCCACCTCCCTGGTTCAAACAATTCCCCTGCCTCAGCCTCCTAAGTAGCTAGGATTACAGGGGTTCGCCACCACACCCTGCTCATTTAGGTATTTTTAGTAGTGATGGTGTTTCACCATGTTGGCCAGGCTGGTCTTGAACTCCTGACCTCAAATAATCCGCCCCCCTCGACCTCCCAAAGTGCTGGGATTACAGGCGTGAGCCACCGCACCTGGCCGAGGCTCTGTTTTTGATTCCCTGTGTCACAGGGCTTAGAAAATCCCATCAGGCTGAACAAGCAGTTTCCTATCCAGGGCAGCCCTAGTTGGGGATGTGGAGGTGCTCAATGGTCGGAATAAGCCAAGGACAGCTTAGCGGTGTCCCCTGGAGCCAGGAAAGGCCCTGAAAAATATTCAGTCTAGCCCCTGTAGAAGGCAGAGCCACTCTGCCGCCTCCCCAGCAACGAGACAGGTTTACACAAGACTAGTCTTGAGGTGCATGCCACCATGCCCGGCTAACTTTTTGGTGTTTGTAGTAGAGACAGGGTTTCACCATGTTGGCCAGACTGGTCTCAAATTCCTGATCTCAGGCAATCTGCCCCCACTTGGCCTCCCAGAGTGCTGGGACTACCCGCCTCCCCCAGCCGCTTTGTCTCCTTTTTGTGAGCATTCTGTACCCCTCAACTCCAGTGCCCTGGATCCCCTGCTTCCTAGTATGAAGCTGATGGCCTGGATGGGGACCACTGGTATGAAGGCATCAGGTACAGTGACAACCTAGACTCGGGCTCAGCCTGCAGGCCAGACCTCAGGCTCAACTGCCTTCTCTTTTTGAAAACAAATTACCAGGCTGGGCATGGTGGTTTACGCCTGTAATCCTGGCACTTTGGGAGGCCAAGGTGGACGGATCACTTGAGGCCAAGAGTTTGAGACAGGCTGGCCAACATGACAAAACCCTGTCTCTGCAAAAAATACAATAATTAGCTGGGCAGGTGGCAGGCACCTGTTGTCCCAGCTACTCGGGAGGCTGAGACATGAGAATCACTTGAAGCTGGGAGGCGCAGATTGCTGTGAACCGAAATTTTGCTACTGCACTCCAGCCTGGCAACAGAGCAAGACTCTGTCTCAGAAAAAAAAAAAAAAAAAGAAAAAGAAAAAAAGACCCGAAAAGAAAAAAAGAAAACAAATTACCAGAAACTTGTAAAGTATAGAGATGGAGACAGGGTGGTGAGGAACCACCTTGATACAGAGCGGGCAGAGTCAGGGCTGTAGCAGAGGCCAAAGCCAGGGGCAGAGGCATGCAGAGGAGGCATCAGGGAGGGCTTCGGAGGGAGGCAGAGCTCAGAGTTGTCCTGCACCCCAAAGGCGGTGTAGCGTTTCACCATGTGGAAGAGCAGGCAGTGGGCAATGCGGGGAGGAGAAGCAGGGTGCTAGCACAGGGCTGTGGCCTCCTCACAGAAAGTGGTTGCTACTGCCCCACAGGTCTGCCCACCTCTAACACCAGGCAAAACCCAACCGGGAGTGAGAAGAAGGACCCACCCTTTGCCCAGCTCTCCGATGTGCCTGTGGAATCCCAAATGGAAGAGCTGACAACCAGGTGCTCCCCTGCCCCACCTTCCTGAAAGGGTAGGGTTGTCTGGGTGGAGGTGCCTCCATGGGCGGGGGGACTGTGTCCCTCCCCTTGCACTTTTGACTCATTTGGCCAGAAGCTGGTCCTGCTTGGTCATGGGTTCTAGGCCTGCAATTCAGGGACTGGCCTTCAGAGGACAGAGGGCCCAGCCCAAACTCCAATGACCCATAGTCCAATATAAATTTTATCAAGCATGGATCACTGAACCCAGTTTCTCACTAAGTTAAACCTGTTAAGATCCCATGCAGCCATGGGAAGGGAAAGACGGGAACCTCTACAAATTAGAACTCAATTTGTAAGGGGCCTTGAGGTAACTTACACTGCAGGGAGCCAGGCCCATATAGAGGAATCCACAGTACCCCCAAGAGTCAGTGAGAGGAGGGGATGGGTCAGAGGGAAGCCTGAACCTGAAGAGCAGCCATGTTGGCAGCCACCCAGGGCCCTCTGTCACTCACACACACCTGCATGCAGCTCCAGCCACACTGAGTGCTGTCTCCTGTGGTCCAGGCTGGCCGTCCAGGTGGAGGAGAATGAAATGCTAAAGGCTGCCCTGGGCAGTGCCCTGCGGGGAAAGGAGGAAGACTTCCGGATGTACCATGAGATCCTGGGCCAGGTGAAAAGCGTCTTCCTGCAGGCCCTGCGGCAGCAGAAGACAGATAAGCAATAGGATGACAGCCCAGTGTCGGCCTGGCCGGGTGGGCAGCCTCAGGTCTTGAGAGGAAAAGACTCTGTCTGAGAACTCCATCTGCTCCGGGAAGCCAGCCCAGGGCAGCCAGCTCAACCACTTCTACCAGAAGAGGCTCCTTAAGGATGACCAAAACCAATGTCTCAGGCCAGGAAGGCAGAAGAGAAGCCCTAGTGGGACACTGCAGGAGACCCTGAGCTGGCTGGGTTACAGCAGCGGGGAGTCCCAGTGGCCCACTGGCAGAGGCGAGAGGTCTGGGGCGGCAAGCCGGCTGTGAATGGGCAGTCCCTCGGGCAGGTGCTCATTGCCCTCGTCCTAGGTACTACCCCTGGATGTCCCCATGGCTTCACACACAGGAGAGCCCTTCGTTACCCTAACTGGGCACATCCCCCATGCCACTCAGCCTCACCCTATCCCCTCACCCCCATCCCAGCTCCATCTATAGCCCGTCCACACCTGACACAGACTTGGGGCACTCTGCTCTCAGCCAGTTTGTCAGCCCGTTCCTCAGGACACTTCCTCAGGTGCGGACCCTTGGACTTGTAATAATAATAAGTGTTTTCATAATCACTGCAGCTCCCAGTGAGTGAGCATCTACTGTGGCACCCTGACCCCATTCAGTCCTCTAATAACCCAGGGGATTGTTGTCCTATTTGACGGATGAAGAAACTGAGGTTCACAGAAAGAAGCTGAGCTAATATTTAACTGCAGTCTACCTGACCCCAAAACCAGGGTCTTGCCATTCAGAGATCACCCAGGGTAGGCGCACCTACTCACCACTGGACAACCCCACCCCTAGGCAGCCACTCCAAGAGGCACTTTCGTTTGCTCACCAAGACTGCAGCTGATGGATGCTGGTGGCAGAGGGCCGAAGTAGGGCTCGGCTGGAGCTTCGGGCAGAAGGGTTTTGAGGTAGTGGCTCCAGTCGAAGGTACGGTGCACCTCCCTCGCCATGGTGAACCGGGAGGGCTGCTGCAGAGGGACCCTAAGATCCGCAGACCTCTACATGACTGTCACAGTGTTGCCCTTTCTCAGCTGTAACTATGCAATTATAGCTACAGGAAGGAGTGGTCCCAAGGAAGGTCACTCATAGCCATGCACCCCAACCCCAGACACCTTGGCCACACGTGCACCCACAGCCCCACACAAAGATGCAGATACACACAAATACCTCAATTCAGGAGCATGCAGCTGTTCGTGCACACAGGCACCTCCATGTGTGCACACTCATGGACACACAGGTGCAGATGAGCACACACATGTGAATGTGGTCACACATTCCCACATGTGAAGACATAGCCACTTGTGTGTTGCTTGTGCAGTGACGCACAAATGCAGGTGCACATACTGTGAAAACACCCCCTTCCCCAGGAAAAGCCACTGGGGCTCCTGGGACCCTGTCTTCTCAGTCCCTTCCTTGGGGATGGGGCTATGGAGGGACCCTAGCTGGCCCCTACTCCTCAGGGAGCCCCTGACCCTGCATGGGGTCACACGGATCTAGAGATCCCACAGCAAGTTAGAGCAAAGGCCACCAGGATGAACTGGTGATTCTGATGGGGTCCTAAGGGTCTCTGGGAAGGAAGAGTTTTTCTCTGGTTCCTTGTGAAGGAAAATGGCCAGGCAGAGAGCCAGGAGAGAGAGGGTCTGTGCTGGGAGGGGACAGTGTGTGACAGCGAGGGGCGGGCCAGATGCAGTCTGAACACAAACGAGTCAGCACCTTCTCCTGCAGGTACTGAGGAGCTCCAGAGGGTGATCTGAGTATGTGGGGCACAGGCTCTGGCCTCAGCACAGTTCCAGGGAGTGAAAAGCAGGCATAGGACCAGCCGTCCTTCCTCAAGGTCACCTCAGGGAAGTGCAGAGATGGCGTGACCCACACTCCAGCCACTTCAGGGTGGCTCTGCTGCCCTTTCTCGGCTAGGCCTGAGACAGGAAGGAGCATCAGGTCATGGAGTCTGGACAGGTGGGGCTGCCTGGGGCATACTTCTCTCCCCACTTACCAGCTGTGTGGCCTTGGGCAAGTTATTTAACCTCTCTGATCCTCCACATTCTCATCTATAAAATGCAGACAATAATAGAATCCTCTATTAGGGGGCTGCTACTAATATATATGTCAAAGAATAACCCAAAGACTTTTCGCTAATTATTAGCTCTCTGTTTATTTTTGTACGAGGAACCTGTATCTATAGATTGATTTCAACAAGAGTTATATGAGAGAGGAGAGAAAAACTGCAGACAGGCAGGCATGGGATATCTTGTTTGCACATTTTTGGGTTAACTGATTTGCTAGTGTCTTGCTTTGGCCAACTCTGGGTATAAAGACGAGTGTTTCAGTTTTCAGATTCCACAGGCAACCTTGACAGCATTGCTGCGGTGCCATGTGCAGGAGTCCCTGTCATGTCTTCTGGCACCTGCCACCAGGCACCTCCCCACGCCCAGCTTGATGATCAGGTCTGCTCCATTCCCTCATTGGAACCCTCTGCAGGGTTCATTGAGATAAAAAGTGTCCAATGGTTACAGCAGCTGCTCGCACACAGTAAGTGCTCAATAATTATTCACTCTTAGTGTTCCCTCTATTCATTCAACCAGAACTTGTTGAGCAGTTCCTCTACCCCAGGCACAGAGGTGCCGAGGTGAGGCACACACAGTCCCTGGCCTCCAGGAACTCTCAGGTCAGCTGAGGAGAGAGACAGACTGGTCACAGGTCACCATTCCATCCAGCCAGTCTGCCATCAGGCAGGCAGTGAGTGCCAACAGCATGCCAGCCTCTCCAGGCCCGGGAGGGACCTGGAGGTGAATCTGACTTTCTTCCTCCTTTCAGGGAGTTTCCAGTCCAATCAGAGGCGTGGGAAAAGCCATGATGGAGCTGGGTGGGGAAGGATGCAAGACTGGGCTGCAGCACCGCAGGGCTTCCCCCACCATCCCCACCCCATCCCTGTGGCAGTTCCCAAGTTCCCAGCCTCCTTGATCAGATCTGGGTGGAGAGGGGGCTGTCAGGGAGTCCTGTGTCCTTCACATCTCCCTAAGGCAAAGGAGCAAGGAGGGGCAAAGGGAAGGTGGGGAGAGCCTGGGAGAAGGATTTTCAAGGGAAGGAAGTTGTCAAAGGGGTCAAAGATAGGGACCCTGAGAAACCTAACCCAGGTGGGCCAGGTACAGAGCCAGGCAGCTGGTCTGTCCAGGTGAGTACCAGTGCCACTCCTAGGTAGCACTGTCTGTCCCAGGCACCCTGAGGATGACCTCCCTATCCCTCAGGCAGGTGGGCAACAGGTGTGCTGGATAAGACACTAAGGGCCCTGGCCAGAGCCACGAGGAGGCAGCTGGAGGGGAGAGTGCAGGTGCCCTGGCGGGTTGAGGGGCAGGGGCAAGTAAAGAGTTAAGCGGTGGAGTTGCCTCACGTGAGGGCTTTCCCTGCCACACACCAGGCAGGTGCTGCGGGTCTTGGTGCTCAGGTTCCAGCACTGATAGGTGAGGCCTGGCTGAGCTGTGGATGTAGTTTGGCCACTGTCCCCATGGGGGCCTCTGGGGCACCACAGCTGAGCTGGGCAGGGTTGCAGCCTGGCACAGGCTTAAACACACTACACTGTCACTGGGCCCCTCCCCTGCTCCCAGGAGCCCAGGGCAAGGTGACCTCCAGTGGGTGTGCTCCTCTGGACCCCCACATCCAGGGGCCAGAAGAAGCTTCTCCTCCCCACCCCCAGCCAGCCCACAGCCAGCCCTAAGCACAAAGAAGTCTGCCTACCCACCTTCTCCCCACAGGTGTGCCTTTACATACACTGTCTCTCTTATATCCCTGAGCCTTGCACACACACAACACACATATACACACATATGTACGATACAT
This sequence comes from Macaca thibetana thibetana, assembly GCF_024542745.1. NCBI lineage: Eukaryota > Metazoa > Chordata > Mammalia > Primates > Cercopithecidae > Macaca > Macaca thibetana. Next base: position 96,883,557 of record NC_065579.1, on the reverse strand, counting down.
GTGCACACACAAGCAATACACAGGATACACATACACAGCAAACACATGCCATGAACAACCTACAACACAAAACGTACACACAGACTCTACACACAACTAATAGAAAACACAGTTGCATATATACATGCAAACACACAGGATACTTTCCTCGCATTTTTACTTTGAGCAACAAACAACCAAAGAAAGTTTAAAAATTGAAATGGGGCCGGGCGCGGTGGCTCAAGCCTGTAATCCCAGCACTTTGGGAGGCCGAGACGGGCGGATCACGAGGCCAGGAGATCGAGAGACGATCCCGGCTAACACGGTGAAACCCCGTCTCTACTAAAAAAATACAAAAAAACTAGCCGGGCGAGGTGGCGGGCGCCTGTAGTCCCAGCTACTCGGGAGGCTGAGGCAGGAGAATGGCGTAAACCCGGGAGGCGGAGCTTGCAGTGAGCTGAGATCCGGCCACTGCACTCCAGCCTGGGTGACAGAGCAAGACTCCGTCTCAAAAAAAAAAAAAAATAAAAAATAAAAAATAAAAAAATAAAAATTGAAATGGGACTCAGATTTGAGAGAATTGTTCCCACTCCCCACCATATCTTTCCCAGTGGCCCTTGTGGCATTTGGGACGGCCCCAGGACCAACTGCTGGTCTTAGCTCAGTCAGTTTCCTGTCTGTCGAGTGCACTGGCCTCGCCAGGTGCCCTCCCCCGCCACCCGCCTCAGACACAGTGGAACTGGCCTCAGGCTGTCCAGTCACAGATCCATGGGACTTCCCTAGCCCTCCACCCCTCTTGCCATTTCCACACACCACACTCCCTGCAGACCCTGCTGGTTGTGGGTCACCCGGGGAAGGCCTCACTGCTGAGTGTGAATCCAGCCTCTCTGGGCCTCTGGGGGTCAGGGTGTCTGTGGCTCTCTAATAGCCTCTGTTTATGAGCAAGGCCCTTGTCATGGAGTGAGTCACCGGATGCCCCCTGCCACCCTGGTGAGGGCCAGGGCCAGCGGTATGCCCATTTTACAACTGAGGATCTGAGACCCTAAGAAGTGGGGTACACCAGCTCAGGCTCAAGTAAATTGGCTGAACCTGTGTTCTTAACTCTGGGGTCAAACCACCGTGTCTGGTCCCTTGAGCCATTTTCTTTGAGCCTCGTGAGGGCCCCACTGTGGGTGCACGGGGTTGTCGCCCCTGCAGGGCAGTCAGTGCCAGGAGCTTACAGGGCTGGTCCAATTACTTGGCTTCCTCATGTGCCAGGTTCTTCTTCTCCCAACTGCGGACAATGGCAACATCTTCCCTATGGGCTGTGGTGAAATTAAAAGGTTAATCCATGTACATCCCGGCTACTATGATTAACTTACTCCTAACAACCATTGACGCCCCGCCCCCCAAGGAAGCCCTCCTTAACCCTGAAGTCTGGCTCAGGTATCCTTTCCTCCCTGATGCTGGCCTCTCTAGTGCCCATTACCCACCACAGCCCTAACCCAGCACCCACACTGTGCACTAGTCACCATTCATGCTTCTCAGGGTCCGGGACCACAGACACGGGCCTCTGCATCCTGTGTGGAGTGTGTATGTTGGGGGTCTCCTTTCTGTCCTCCAGGCCAGCGTGTCTGCATGCTCAGGAGGCAGCTCACTGCCTAAGTGCAATCTCTCCCCTTCCTGGGCCCTAGTGGGTGGGGAGCAGCACCTCCCTCCTGCCTCCTCAGCTGAGCCTGAAGCTGGGGTCACAGGATCAGTAGGGGCTCCAGGAGCTGTCCTGTGACTGATCACAGTCACAAAACTCCTTCTACCCCCTAGAGCCTCCCCACAAGCACACACGTAAACAGGCCTCCATAAATAGCACAGACTTGGCCTCATCTGAGGGGGGCACTGTCAGAGATTCTTAATCTCAGGGGCACCTTCAGGATACCCCTTCCCTCAGGTATCCAGGGCTGAGACCTTGGATGCTCCCTTCCAGAATGAGGGCCCTGTCCTACCAGGACCCCTAGTTGGTTAGGAATATACCTGTCGGCCGGGCGCGGTGGCTCACGCCTGTAATCCCAGCACTTTGGGAGTCCGAGACGGGCGGATCTCAAGGTCAGGAGATCGAGACCATCCTGGCTAACATGGTGAAAACCCGTCTCTACTAAAAATACAAAAAACCAGCCGGGTGTGGTGGCGGGCGCCTGTAGTCCCAGCTACTTGGGAGGCTGAGGCAGGAGAATGGCGAGAACCCAGGAGGCGGAGCTTGCAGTGAGCCGAGATCGGGCCACCGCACTCCAGCCTGGGCGACTGAGCAAGACTCCGTCTCAAAAAAAAAAAAAAAAAAAAAAAAAAAAAAAGGAATACACCTGTCTTCCTGTCTGCCTCTACTCTGCCATCGAGAGGATACCAGCCATTCCAAGTACCCACAAGCCTTGCCAAGTGACCCTGCTAGCACCCCTCCAGTCGGGACCCTCCCTATGGGACAGAGCTGGCTTATGGGGACCCCTCTCAGCCACATGTCCCATGCTAGTTCCAGTCCCATCAGGCATGTCAGCCCTCCCTGATGCACTGATGCATGACCAACCAGGACTCATGGCATAATGAAAAGGACCAGGTCAGGGGGTGAGATGAGTCTGCTCTGGGATAGCCCTTAGGAGGTTATATGTAAAGGTAGGAGCTGGAGTCCCTGGAGTCCAAGTGTGAAAGTGTGTGCATGTTGTGAATGTGTGTGGCTGTGGTGGGGGTAGGGCTTACAAGCCTGGAGAGGCTGATGGGGCCACCAGGAAACTTCCTGGAAGAGGGAAGTCCTGGGTAGCAGTGAGAGAGAGGCACAGGCTCTCTAGGAGCCAGGGGAGGCAGGCTGAAGAGAGGCCCAGGTGTCCCTGTCTGAGCCTATGCTACTGGACACCCTCCCTCCCAGCACCCGCCCCCCTTCAAGGATCCTCCCTGCGGCTCCCTGTGGCCAGCAGCTCTGCAGCACTCGGCTCTGCTCCACTCTGCTCAGCTCCGCTCCAGGAAGGCCACCTCCTCCTCCCCCTCCTCCTCCCGCTGTCACCACTCACTGCTCATAACCTCGAGGGGGTGGGGACCCCAGGGCTGGACACACCCCACCGTAGCCCCAGAGCTCAGCCGGTCGGACGGACGGACAGTTGGACGCAGGACCCCAGAGCCTGAGGTGGGCAGTGTGCCAGGGTCCCTTGCGGCCTCCTCAAGGTCAGTGCCAGCTGGGGATGCAGCTACTCTGGGGCTCTTGAGACTTGTGGGGCACACCCCAGGCCCTCATCCCAAGTCACGGGCCACAAAAGGGGCTTTACCCCAGGGGCATCTGGGGCAGGCAGGACCAGGGGAAAAGGGATGCCCTGTGTCCACAGGCCAGCCCTGGTCCGGGGGTCTATCAGGAGAGGCCTCAGGCTGGGGGCCAGCTCCTTGCAGAGGCCTCTCTGGGGACACCCCGCACCGGCCATGGGGAGCTAAAATTGGAAAGTGGCGAGTGGGAGGCAGCTGACAAAGCTATTTTGCGGGCTCTTCACTGTGCTCCGGTTTCAAGCTCCTGCTCCATTAACCTGATCCCCAGGGCCTCTCCACCCCCACCCAGCTGATGAGGAGGTGCCTCCACCCTCAGGCCGGCAGCACAGCCATCAGGCTGGCAGCCTCTGCTGTGGGGAGAGGCAGTGGTGGTCTTCTCTTACCCCAGATTCCAGAAGGTGTCACTGAGAAACCCGATCCTGAGGGGAGGCAAGCAGAAGTCTGTCCCAGGTCTGCTGTGTGACCTTGAGAGGTCTCTGCCCCTATCTGGCCCATGACCCCTCCATCTGTACGAGGAGATTGCGGGCGGGGGTGGGGGTTGGCAGGGGAGATGGCTGCAGGGCTGGGGATGAAGATTTGGGGGAGGATCAAGGGTGGGCGAAAGGGCCACATCAGCCACCTCTTTGCCCTATCAGCCCAAGGGGTGCCTGGACATGTTCCTCCCTTTAATTTGGGCCCTATGTCTGTACCCATGGGGTCCTTGGGAAGCCCCTGGGCCAGGCTGAAGCAGGGTAGGAAGGGCAAAGGTGCTAACTGAGCTGCAGGACAGCCCAGCAGTTCTCCAGGGTACAAGCTAGGCCCCTGCTGGAGGGAGTGGTGAGACTCAACCAGGGCCTGATTCTGGTCAGTACCTTGGACAGCAGCCAGTGCCCTCCCTGGCCCCGCCTGGCCCCGCCTGGCCCCACATCCGCTACTCCAGGGCACCTCCTCAAATAGCACAGCCTCCAGCCGGTGCCCAGGGCCTGAATACACAGAGCACTGAGAGAGTGGGGCAGTGTGGTTACAGACACAGGCAGGGACTGGGGTGTGGCAGGCTGGAGCTTGGGGACTTGTTGGGGGAATGGAGGTCAGTGATAGGCTGGAGGCTTAATGCGAGGGATGGAGGCTTGGCTCTAGGGGCAGCACCTGGGTTGGTCATGGGATCTCAGGGAGGGGAGTGGGAGTCAGAGAAAGGGTCTTAGAGAGGCTGGGGCTTTGTGAGGAGCTGAGGGAGACTTGTTGATCAGGGTGGGGACCCTGCAGGCAGAAACCTGACTGTAGTGATAAAGGTGGGGTTTCTCCGAACGAAGGTCATGGGGGCCTTGGCAGGAGCGGTTTTAGCAGAGGGTGGGGCCGGTGTGTCTGGAAGGTATGAAGATGTAAATGAAGGTGAGGGAGGCAGGCTGCGAGTGAGGGCTCTGACAGCAAGAGCCTTGATGGATGGGTGGGGACAAGAGCAGCAGCTGGGATGGGGCACTGGTGTTCGGTGGCCTGTGAGCAGTGGGGGACACAGGGGTGGGCAGAGTGATGGTACAAGGTCCCCAAGGGGCTGGTGGGACAATCTCTCTTCAGAGTGGGGTCCTCACTGGGGTGGCAGGACCATGAGGTGGGGCTAAGCTGGGCTGGAGACTGTAATTCCCTCACCCAACCTGTCTCCCCAGCCCTGTCCAGGCTATGGGCATCAAGACAGCATTGCCGACGGCTGAGCTGGGCCTCTACTCTCTGGTGCTGAGTGGGGCCCTGGCCTATGCTGGCCGGGGCCTCCTTGAGGCTTCACAAGGTAATGGCTGTGCCTCCGGGCAAGTGGACAGGACCCTTCTTCCCCTGGGTGCTTCAGGGTTCCAACCAGCAAAGCCAGAAACTTACAGGCTCCAGACCCAGGGTATTCCTTCTAGAACAAGGCTGGATCTCCCTTTTCAGCCTGGGGCTCCCATCTCAGATAGGCACTGGAGGCTGGTGGAGCCAGGTTCAGTCACAGGAACACAGAGATGCAGAGAAACTGACAGAGAAATGGACACAGAGTCACACACATAGACACACACACACACCGCACACACACAGGCCCGAACCCAGGTGCACACACACAGACCTAGACCCAGACACACACACACACCCCGACACACACACACACACACACACACACACACAGACCTGGACTCAGACACACACAAACACACACATACACACACAGACACACAAACACACAGACATATACACCCCACCCCACCCCCCACACACACAGTCAGAGGCCTGGACCCAGATACACAGCAAGACCCAGACCTGCGCCCCGCTCCTGACGCCCTCGCTCCGCAGGATGGGGGCAGCCTTGTCCACGGGGGAAGGAGGGGCAGGGGATGTGAAGGCCCCTCTCCCTGAGGCCACACTCTGTTCTCAGATGGGGCCCACAGGAAGGCCTTCCGGGAGTCTGTGCGACCTGGCTGGGAGTACATTGGCCGGAAGATGGTAGGTCCCCCACACCCGAGGGTCCCTCCCATCCCGAACCCTTCTCCCCTCTCCGCTGTTCCAGATGTTGTCAAGTAACAGAGAGCTTCTCACAGCTCGGGAGCCTCTGGCTTGAGCTTCAGTGCCTTCAGCTTCTCCACTGGCTCCTCCTGTATCCTTCCGGGACATCAAGTTTGCCCGGGCCCTGCTCACTTGGGAAATGGGTCACATTAGCGGAGTGTGCTTCAGCGGAGCCTCCAGCACCTCCCTTCCCAGAAACAAAGCAGTAAAGGGGGAATGGCAGGCAACGTGCGGAGGACAGGGCGAGCTTTGAGGGACCCAGCAGCCCCTATGGTGCCCTTCACTCCTCTCTACCCTCCTGCCTGAGTACTTCCTTCAGAGAGGAGTGTGGAGACCTGCAGGCACTTGTGTTTGTGTAAAGAGGACACATTGGGTTTGGCTAGTGGTAAAAAATAATAATTATTAAATTTAAAAATGATAATAATAAAAGAAGAACATGAAGGCTGGGAAGGTGCTGGGGCTCTGACCAGTCTAGGTTCCAGCTCGTCCTGCCCCCTCTCCCACCCTCACCTGCCCCACCTCTTCTTGCTCCGGACTGCCCCAGGATGTGGCTGACTTCGAGTGGGTGATGTGGTTCACCTCCTTTCGCAACGTCATCATCTTCGCCCTCTCCGGACATGTGCTGTTTGCTAAACTCTGCACAATGGTTGCCCCACAGGTGAGCTGGACCTGGGCCACCCAGCTTCCCCCTGCCAGCTCCTCTTTTACCACAAGGGTTGTGGGAACCCCCTTCTGGGGTCACACCCCCATTTGTATGGCAAAACTGAAGCCTTCTCCCTGTCCGCAGCTCCGCTCCTGGATGTATGCTGCGTACGGGGCCCTGGCTGTGATGGGCACGATGGGCCCTTGGTACCTCCTGCTGCTGCTTGGTCACTGTGTGGGGCTCTATGTGGCCTCACTCTTGGGCCAGCCCTGGCTCTGTCTTGGCCTTGGCTTGGCCAGCCTGGCCTCCTTCAAGATGGACCCCCTAATCTCTTGGCAGGTGTGAACTGGTGCAAGGGTAGAGGGTGTAGGGATAAGATCCCAAACCTCTCACTTCATCCAAAGTCCTTGCACCCCAAGTATCCCCAAGTATTCCCTTCACATTTCCACCTGTCTTCAAGCTTTTGGGTATGCCCTGGCCACACGGTCACCACCTGCATCACAGGAGGAACTGCCAGCTCATCCCCTGCTCCTCGCGTTGCTGGGACAGAGCAGTGGCCAAAGTTAACTGCTCTGGAAAAGAGGAAGGGACAGGACCAGGCTGGGCCCCTATAGGAAGCTAGGGAGTGGGGAGTAGGTTTTCCAGAGACAGGAGGCACCCTAGTGAGCTGGTGGCCTGTTCTTTCCCCCTCCAGAGCGGATTTGTAACAGGCACTTTTGATCTTCAAGAGGTGCTGTTTCATGGGGGCAGCAGCTTCACAGTGCTGCGCTGCACCAGCTTTGCACTGGAGAGCTGCGCCCACCCTGACCGCCACTACTCCCTAGCTGACCTGCTCAAGTACAACTTCTATCTGCCCTTCTTCTTCTTCGGGCCCATCATGACCTTTGATCGCTTCCATGCCCAGGTGAGGGGACACCCTGTGGGCTTCTAGAACAGGGCTGAATCTCCCTTTTCAGATTGGGGTTTCCATCTCAGATAGAATTCCCAAAGCAGGCTGTATCCCCATCCTCAGGCATGATTCCAGGATGAAGCCATGTCTCCCCTTCCTCCTCAGACCCCAGGATGGGGCCACCTTTCCCCTCCAGCAGGGACCCCAGGGTGGAGATATCTCTTTTCTCAGACAGGACTCCCAGGCCATGAATGTTCTCCTCCCTCACAAATGGGGCTCCCAGGACAGAACTGGGTCTCCTGTGGCTGGCTGTGAATCCTCCTCAGACTCCAGGGTGACCTGTGTCTCCACCCTTAGGCAGGACTCCTGGATAAAGCCATGTCTCCTCCTGCCCCAAGTAGTTGGTGAACCCCCCTCAGACAGGGCTCCCTGGGCAGGGCTTGCCTCTTCCCTCAGACCCTTCGCATCCCCTCAGGTGAGCCAGGTGGAGCCAGTGAGACGCGAGGGTGAGCTGTGGCACATCCGAGCCCAGGCAGGCCTGAGCGTGGTGGCCATCATGGCCGTCGATATCTTCTTTCACTTCTTCTACATCCTCACCATCCCCAGTGACCTCAAGTTCGCCAACCGCCTCCCAGACAGTGCCCTCGGTGGGTCCTCAGAAGAGAGATGGGGGCAGGGCTGCCACCCCAGGAAAACAGACCCTCTGCACCCCCACGGTGCCACAGTCGGGGAAGCTGAGGCCCGCAGGGCACAGCACCTAAGGGCATGGGAGCAGGGGCTTATTCTTTCTAATGCATGGGTCTTGGCATTAGCTTCATCCTGTAGGGCCAGAGCAGCATCCCACAGAGCCCACCAGGCATGGCTGATTTCCACAATATGGGGGTTCTCCGTGGGGCAGGCAGAGCCTGGTGTCTCTGCAAGGAAATGGTGGGACAGGGTCTCCATGGGGGCAGGCCCCAGGCGATGAACCCCAGGCAGTGATGGTGCCCTGTCCCCAGCTGGCCTAGCCTATTCAAACCTGGTGTATGACTGGGTGAAGGCGGCCGTCCTCTTTGGCGTTGTCAACACTGTGGCGTGCCTCGACCACCTGGACCCACCTCAGCCTCCCAAGTGCATCACCGCGCTCTACGTCTTCGCAGAAACGTGAGTGCCGGGCCGGTGGGGGGAGGTTCACCCCCTCAAACCACATCTTCCCCTAGCCTCTTCCCTCATGCCCGGGGAGCGCTGCACCTGATGGGCACATGGCTCTCTGCTTTTCTTTTACAGGCACTTTGACCGTGGCATCAATGACTGGCTTTGCAAGTGAGTAGGGGTGGGGTGGGGGTGGTCACAGCCATCCTGCCAGGTGTCTGAGCAGGGCAGTGCCAAGATGGGTCCACATTTTAAAAGATCACCCCGGGTCAGGGGAAGCAGAGGGCAGTGAGGAGGTCTTGGCAGAGGCCTAGGTGAAAGATATAGAAGTTAGGACTTGAGTGAGGGCCCCAGAAGTGCAGAGAGGTGGTGGGAGGAGGGTCACACAGACAGCAGCCTGGATAGGATGTGGCCATGAAGTGTGGGTGTCGGGAAGGAGAGGGAGATGACGCTGAAATTCCTATGTGCAGCCTGGGAAGATGGAGGGTAGTTTCCAGAGAGGGCTTCAGTTTAAGAAATGTCTAGTTGCAATCTAGGAGATATCCCTGTGGAGGTTCAGGGAGGTGGTTGGGTCTGAGGGTCTGGGGTTCTGAGGGTCTGGAGGACTGATGGAACTCAGAGCGTTCTGAGTATAGGCAGGTGGTTTTTAGGCTTTGGGAGTGGGTAAGTCCTCAGGAGAGGGAGTGGCGTGAGAAGAGGAGAGATGGGGATGGCTGAGATTTGGCCTGCAAGAGCTCTGCTTGGAAGGAAAAGGAAGAACCAGCAGAAAGGACTGGAAAGAGTGGTTGGAGGGGCAGGAGAAGAATCAAGGTCATGGGCCACTCTGAAAGCCAAGGGAAGACCATCCAGGCATGGTGGGGGCAGCTGGGTCAGATGCCACTGAGCCTCAAAGAAGCTGGAGACCAAAGATTAGTGCTGGTGACATGGAGGTTTTCAGCCTTTCACTGGCAAGGCAGGGGCAGGTAAGGAGGGAAAGTCAAATGAGGAGTAGAGGAGTGTGTAATGACTCCTGGAAAAGCCTGGGACTGCAGGGGGAAGACAGGGGTGGCTGAGGGAGACGAAGGATGTGTTAAAGATAGGAGAGAATGGGACATGCTAAGAAGAATTATTCAACAGAGAAGCTGGTGATGCAGGATATAGGGGTGATTGATTTAATCACCTCAGGAATGAGGTCCCTGAGGAGGAAGGAGGTGATGGTGTCTAGTTCCAGGCAGAGGCCTGGCTTCAGTGGGAGGAGGAGGAAGAGAAGCCAGTGTAGATGCAGATGAAGGCAGGTTAGTGTAGACACGTAAGGGATTCCACCTGAAGGCTTCAGCCTTCTCCAGGAAGCAGGAGGCACGGCCATCAGCTGAGAAAGCCAGGACTGGGGACATGGAGGGAGGCAACATATATGCCTACCCCCGCAACCCAGCCTGGATTCCCCCACTCATACTATCTCTCCACTCATACTTGTGGGGAGATAAGGACACAGTGGCCCTTGCAGAGCATGGGAGAAGCAGCTAACCAGAGAAACCTTGGCACTAAGCACCCAGGTTGTATTGGAGGTGGCGGGCTTATGAACTCCAGCATGTGAAGATGTGAGATTTCCCCCATGGGGCTTAGCTGCCTGGATGTAGCTGAGGAGAAAGTAGGGGATTGGGCTCTCACAGATGGGTGAGAAGGAAGAAGTCAGGAATAAGGGTTTTTAGATTATTTATAGTGGTGACTCATTGGATATAAGCCTGCTAAGGACGGTGGTGAAGATGGGAGAGTCACAAGATCAATGGGATTGAAGAACGGAAGCTGGGGGGCCAGGAGGTCAAGAGGGGCTGGGCAAAGAGTGGGAATTAGAAAGGAGTGAACTTTCAAGTGGTAACAAAGTTGGGGCATGGCCATGGGTGTGGGTGGCTGAGGTGGAGTGGAGAAAAAAGCCATTGGAAATGAGGAGGTCGAGGAATGGAAAGGCTGGTTATTCATGGGTCTTCCACTGAATTTATTTAACAAATATTTACTGAGCACCTGCTGCATGCCAGGCCTGTTCTAGGCACTGGGGATACAGCAGTGAACATGGCAAAGACCCTGACCTCATGGAGCTTACAGTCTAGTGGGGTGAAACAGACCATAAACAGGTAAACAGACATAACTAAGATAATTTTGGAGAGTGTAAGTGTTATGAAGAAAATAAAATGTGCAATGGGATAGAAGTTGGCAACACGGTAGAGGCTTCTTTAGTTGGGGTCTAGGTGGGCTTCTCTGAGGAGATGATATTTGAATTGAGATTTGAGTGATAAGGATATGTGGAGCAGAGAATACCAGGTAGAGGGTACAACAAGGGCAAAGGCCTTGAGACACAAACCAACTGTGTGGGTGTGAAGGTCAGAAAGGCCAATGAGGCCAGCATAGTGAGCAGGGGGAGCATGGTGACTGATGAGATCAGGGAGGGAACAGAAACCAAACCACTTGGGATCTTCTAGCCAGAGTAAAGAGACTGAGTTTATTCCAGTTGTAATGGGGAGCTATTCAGAGGGGTTAATCATGGAAGTGATGTGACCTGAGCTACACTCTCAAAAGATACTTCTGGCTGCTGTATGTAGAATGAACTGTGGGGGCAAAAGCAGAAACGAGAAGACCACTTAAGAGGCTCTTGCAATAATTTATGTGAAAAGAGGGATCATCTTGACTAGGGTGGTGGTTGTAGAGGAGGTGAGCAGTGGTCAGGACTGAGAGGAGTCAACAGAATTTGCTGGCTTGCTTGGATGTTGGTGATGAGGCAAATTGAGAATCCAAGAAGGCAGCAAGGCTTATACCCTGAGCAACTGAATGGATGGTGGTGCCATTCACTGAGATAAGGACGGAGCAGGGTTTGAGCAGGGATAGGGGAATCTGTCAATCAAGTGACATGGCTAGTAGCAATTGGATATACAAATCAGGAGAGACTGGCCTAAAGACACAGATTTAGGGGTCATCGGCATAGAGACACGACTTGGAATCTTGGGTCTGGATGAGATCATTTGGGGAGTAAATGAACAGAGCTAGAGAAGCTATAATGTCCCAGGCTGAGCCTGCCACAATTTGAAGTTGGTTGGAGGAGGAACCACTACCTGAGGTCAGGAATGTTGAATGCACCCAGGGTGACAGTGTTGAGGAGGTCGCCTGTTGTGTGTCCTCTCCCATCTCATCCCTGCCCTTTCCCATACTCCCAGTGGCCCTTCTCCCATTTTTCCTGCAGATATGTGTATGATCACATTGGTGGGGAGCATTCCGCTGTGATCCCAGAGCTGGCGGCCACAGTGGCCACATTTGCCATCACCACTCTGTGGCTTGGGCCTTGTGACATTGTCTACCTGTGGTCATTCCTTAACTGCTTTGGCCTCAACTTTGAGCTTTGGGTGCAAAAACTGGCAGAGTGGGGGCCCCTAGCACGAATTGAGGTGAGCAGGGAAGACCTGGGGCTGGGACTGTCTGGGTTATGGAGGGCAGGGGGGCACTTCTGCTTTCTGGAGTTGTCCAACCACCTGGCCCCCAAACCAGAACTTTCTCACCACCACCCTCCTGGTTGTCAGGGCAATGGCTCACTCTGTGGGAATCTGCCCATCCCTCCCTTCTATGGGAAATGGAGCACCTGGGCCTTGCCATGTTGGTCAGGCCTTGCCCTCTCTCTGGAACTGTTTCCCCATGTTTAACAAGGAGGGAGAGCTGACCTGGGGCTCCCCAAGACTCAGACATAGCCCTAAGACCTGACTGGCCATGTGGGTAAGGATGCTGACCCACCATGTCCTCTTTCCTTTGGCTTCTTGTCCCGCTGCCCATGCTTTCCTGGACCGAATAGGCCTCTCTGTCAGTGCAGATGTCCCGCAGGGTCCGGGCCCTGTTTGGAGCCATGAACTTCTGGGCCATCATCATGTACAACCTTGTGAGTCTGAACAGCCTCGAGTTCACACAGCTGGTTGCCCGACGCCTGCTACTCACAGGTAAGGGACAAGGGTGTGGGGATGCAGAAGGTGCCAGGCATCAGCCTCAAGGACTGGGACCTTCCAAAATGCCTCCTACCCTCTCATCACCCCAGGACTCAGCAGGGAGGGCCCATCCAGCGGGGAGAGGGGTGGGAAGAGAAAACTCGCCGAGGATGCGGTGCTGCTCCCAAGCATCTATGACTCCCTCCCCACACAGGGTTCCCCCAGACCACGCTGGTCATCCTGTTTGTCACCTACTGTGGTGTCCAGCTAGTAAAGGAGCGTGAGCGAAACTTGGCACTGGAGGAGGAGCAGAAGCAGGACAAAGAGAAGCCGGAGTAGGAGGGAGCGGGTAGAGGGACGGGCTCTGCTCAGCTATTCTTGGGCCAGATGGGGCCTGACCGATAGAATAAAAGACTTTTCTACAACAGCTTGGCTGCTCCCTGCCCCTTCTTCCCACAGTCCCCTGGCTCCACGTCCATGGTGGCTGAAGAGCTGGAGGCTCTAGGCCTCAGGCAAGGGAGGGTTCCCACCCACAGGGAGGAGGGGACACCAGATGGAGGGCAGAGCCCATCGACCTTGGCAGCCCAACAGCGGAACATTGAAGCCCCAAGTCTTCGAAACACCTGCTCACTGACTGGTGGAGTACTGATGCAGACCCTGAGCTGCTTGCTCAGACGGCACTTTATTCTTCCTAAAGAAGGAGACATGTCTGCACTGTACACTGCACTTGATGCGGATGCTCCCATCTGACAGACAGGAAGACTGAGTCCTGTGGGGAACTTTGCCAGCACACTCAGCCAAGCTGGGGCAGGGCCAGGACATGGCCTGGGATACCGCCCTGTGGTTCTGGTTCATGGATCAAGACAACCTAGGGAGATACGGCAACACTGGAGAAGCCTCTAGTTTCTCATCCTTGCCCAAAAGTCCAGGACTAAGCAGCACTTCCCTTTCCTTGGCTGACACAGCCCCTGGGGCACCATAATTGGATCCAGGTAGGCTCTGGCCTAGCCTCTTCCCTGGAGCCCCCACAAGGCCAGGCCAATGAGTGTCACAGGATGGGAGGGGTCCTTAGTTCAGTCTCCCTGAGCTGATCACATCTTGGTCAGGCGCAGCACATTAAGCCGCACTGGTAGGAAGGTGGCACCTGCTGCGTAGGCGATCTCCCGCAGGACACCCTCCCACTTCTTCTCCTCCTCGTTATACCTGGGGGTGAGAGAGAGTGGGGACAAGGACGGGGAGCTCGGTCAACTGAGTCCAGAGTGGAATGCAGCAGAGATGGGTGGCTGAGCGCGCTCGGCCCATCTCTAGGGAGATCTGCTCCTGGAAATCCCCAGGCTCTGGGAAAGGAGAACTCCACAAGATCCAACTCAAGGAACACTCACCCCACACTCCAGGAAGGGTCTTCCTCCCCAGGAAAGATCAATTCTCAAGGGGTGTTTCCATAGTCCTCAAAGTTCCCCTCCAAGAAAGTCTACACTCCCCACACCATCCCATCAATGCTGTATTTCTACGAAGTCTCAAGTCCCACCCTCCGGCAGCACTGCTCCCCAGGGGCTGCCTGCAGCAGTGGGGATGGCTGCAGATTCAGGAAGGAGATGCCCCAGAGGCTAAAGCTTCCTTCTCCCACCCCCACAAAGGACCAGCCATAGAGAGCAATGGTTCTGAAAGGCCAGGGCTCCAGCTGCTTCCTAGTGGCAGCCCTCCTTCCACACCAAGCACCTGGAAGGCAGGAGAGAGGAAATCCGGCTGCTACTTGGGCCCTGTTTCTGTGGGTCTGTGACCTAAGCTTGGGTCTGCTCCCGTCTGCAACATTGTTGCTGCTCCACAGTGGGGCATGGTGCCATCTGTGCAAGCCCAGACTTTCCCAACAAACTGGCGAGAAACAGCCGAGCAGGGTATATGGGCTGTTCCTCCCTACAGGACTCCCTAGAAGAGGGATCCGCTTTGCCCCCAGAGGAGCTTGCCCAGTGCCTTGGTACCCCACCATGGTGCTATGGAGTGTCAGCCTTGCTCATGATGCCCCCTGGCCTCCCTGGGGCCGGACTCACCTCCAGATGTCATTGAGCTCTGTGGGAACCAGCTCTCCAGACTCAGTCTCCAGTGTGGCAAAGCCACCGATGGCATAGAGGGTACCCACCAGGCTGACCAGGCTGAGTGAGCTACGCTCCTGTGGGAAGGCTTCGAAGGGTGCCCACCTGGGGTTGTGTGAGAAGGTGCATCATTGGGGTGCCTCGGCAAGCCCAGTGACTGTCCCTGCCACACAGCACCCACAGCTCCAACTGCAACCCTTTGCAATCCAAGTCCCAAGCACCCATGCCCCCAACCCTGTTCCCCTTCCTGTCCCTCTGGTCTTCCCTTCCTTCCCCATTCTCTTGCTCCTCCCCTTTCCTTTCCTTGTCCTCTTGCCATTCTATCCAACCTGTCCAGCAAAGTCCACTGTGGATCTCCCCATTGCCCCTCCTCCTCTCCTGAACTAACTCCACTCTCTAACTCATGACCCCAGTCCCTAGCAGGCCCCCAGCCTTGCCCTGGATGCAGTCCTCTTGCCCCTCAGCGGCAGCCCCGCCCCCCTTGCACACCTGCTCCGTCCTTCTCCTTTCACAGCCCAGTTGTTCTCAATGTATCTTCACTGCTCTGGCTCCTGCCTTGGGCCTTAGTCCCATCCTCCAAAACTGCCCTCCCTGAGGTCCCCAGCCACTGCACACTCACTGAGGTCCTACAGCACACAGCCCTGCTGACATGACTTTCCTCACCTCCTATCTCTCCGGCCTCACCTTCGTGGCCTCCTTCCTGGATAACGCAAGCTGCCCCCACCATCAGGGCTTGGACCTCAGCTCCTCCCATTTACACCCTCTCTCCTGAGGGAGCTTGGCCCCTCCATGTGCTATTGACCCCCAGATCTCTCCCTCCAGCTCAGCCCTCTCTCTCCCAGGTGGGGTCCTTTTGGACACCCCCAGGCACTTCAAGTCCACATGTCCTAACTGGACCCTCATTTTCCCTACCCAATCCCAATGATTATCCAGTAAGTGGCCTCCCACCCTCACTCAGAAGCGTGTACTTCTCCCCCCTCACCCCCACATCCAATCAATAGCTAAGCCCTGTTTCTTCCACCTCCTAGGCTCTTGCTACTCAAAATGTGGTTCACAGCCCAGCAGCATCAGCATCTCCTGGGGGTGTTAGAAATGCAGACTTACAGGCTCTCAGCCCTCCGCATACTGAGAATCAGAATCTGCACTTTAACATGATCCCCGGGAGATTCGCATGCCTATCACAGTGTAAGAAGCCCTGGCCTGTCTTTGTCCAATGCATCCCCTCAGCCTCATCCCTGCTGTGCCCCCAGGTCCAGGCCTTCATCACCCCTGACCTTCCTGTCCCCTGGGAAATCCCTAATCTGCTCTCTATATCAGCTGCCATGAAGTACTTTAGTAGAACACAGATGAGATACAGTCCCTCTCCTGCTGGCCCCCGCTCCAGCCCCAGCACTGCCATCCTATCTCCATGACCCACCCGCCTCCACCCAGCCGGAGCAATGCCTTCCCTCCCGTGGGCCTTGCGTTTTTTCTCCTAACTGCCTCCGCACCACATTTCCTTGGTCTGGGACAACCTCCTCCCACCACCCTCACCGTTTTTGCCAGTTGAGTACAACTATCTCTCAGTTCAGTTTTCTCTTTTCTGGTGTCCCAGGCAGGGCAGCTTCTGTCTTGTTCACTGCTACATCCCTTGCACCAAGCCATTGCCTGTTTTGAGTCCCTGAATGAGCAACCTGGCATCCCCTCCCCCAGCCCTCTGCTCACTGCTGATCAGGGGAGAAGGTCTGTTTCTATGCTGATGTCCCAGCTCAACACTGGAGACCCAAGACAGGGACTGCGGCTCCTGCTGAGGCTGACAGAAGCCCAAAGCCACACAGTTGTCCTTGGTGGAAGAGACAAGCTTTCGTACTTGTTGTCTGTGATGCTGTACACTTCGGCAGAACTGGTCAGCCCTGTGTCGGTGACCCCAGCTGCCACAATAATGCGGCCATCATGGACAGTGGCCCCAAAGAGTGAGCGGGCGGTCTGCATGGGTGCCAGCTCCTTCCACTCGAACTTCTTGGGGTCATAGACGCACATCTTGTTCAGGCACTTCCTGTGGGGTGGAGGGTGGGAACGGTGGAGAGAAGCAGGAGCCCAGCCATGCCTCCCTGCAATCGTCTGCCAGGGCAGCCAGGACAAACTGCTGACAGCCTCTGGGAGATTCTACCTATGCTCCACAGATTCGCTCCAGGCCCAGTCTCACCTGTCACTGCCTTTGCCGCCAATGACGTAGACAAGGTCCATGTGAGAGAGCACTGTGTGGCCATACACCGCGTAAGGCAGCGGGTCCGATTCACCCCATTTGAATGACCTGGAGGAGATGGGAGTGGGGGTGGGGGTTGGGGTGGGCACCCACCCAGGCTCGGCTCAGTCCCTATCTCTGCACCCATGCACCCATCCTCCTAACACATATTCGAGATGCATCCAGATCCATTGCTGGAACTTCCCAGGCCTCTCAGTTCTTTGCTCCCACCCTGCCATCCAACCTCCCTGCCCTTACCCAAGCCTACCTCCACTCTGAGCCCAAGGCTCTAGCTCCAAATCCCACCCCAGGCTCTAGACCAGCTTCGGCCTCCATGCCCCACCCACCCCCAGGGTGCTCAGCCCCACCCCAGCCACGCTCACAGCCTGTCGTAGCACATGACCGAGTCCAGGCAGCGCTCGCCGTCCTTGATCTCTCTGCCACCGACCACGTAGATGGAGTTGAGAGCCTCTCCCAGGCCAAAGAGGCAGCGGGGTGAGGGCAGTGGTGGCATCCCCAGCCACTCTGAGTCCAGGTGGTCAAACTGCAGGCCAGGTGTCCAGTCAGCAACTGCCCCCTACTCCCCCAGCCCCAGCCCAGCACCACTCAGTCCCGCTGCCCCAGGTCGCAGAGGAGGTCGGGAACCCAGGTAGGGCCAATGCAGCCCGGAGGCACCCTGAGAGACAGTGCCCCTCCTGCCATCAGGCTGAGAGCAGATGAGTGTCCCCCACGCCCAGGCAGGCTCCCGGCAACCACCATTATAGCAGGCGGTAGGGCACCACAGCACAGAAATGATGGGGAGCTCTGCAAGGAGGTCCAGCTATGGCCTTGCTTTCCCAGGCTGAACGGCTCCCAACTGAGGCCTGCCTGCCCCCTGCTCTCCACCCCATCCCACTGTTCAGGAAACTTCCAAATACAGTCCTGCCTTTCGCCCTGTAAAAGCTACAGTCCATGGCCTTGTTCACCTCCACAGCCTTGTAATAAAGATATGAATACTAGGGGCTCATCTTTTTGGAAAGTTTTCTGAGGGCTGAGCACTGTGCTGATGAGCACTTTATAAGCATCATTTAACTTTCCAACGACCTTATCATGCAGGAGGAATAGTATCCCCACTTACAAACAGAGGCCTAGAGAGAATAAGCAATGTGTCCACACTGCTGAGCTAGTAGCTGGTGAAGCTGCCCTCATCCCCAGTGCAACTGTAAGGCCTGTGAGCTTAACCCTGGCACCAAGTGCTTGTCACCTCTCTCGCTGGTCAGGCCTCCCTGAGCATGCTGCTCACCAGGCTAAGCCCCAGTTCTATCCCTTGCTTATCGTTCCTTGGCTGGAAACATTACCATCTTCCCCTTCACATCTCCAAATCCCACCCCACTGGCAAGGCTCAAACTTATATGGCCAGTCTCCAGGAAACTGTCTCTGACCTTTGAGATCTCACAGTCACACCCCAACTCAGACCTGGCACTCCACTCTGCTGATCCCTTCTGGGCCTCAGTTTCCTCATCTGTACAATGGGAGGACCAGACAGGATTGTTCCTTTGTCTGGGACACTGCTGCGAGCTCCAGGCCTGGCCTTCACCAAGAGGCCCTGCCCAGGATCCTTACACAGACCTTGCTCCTCCTCACTGTGCCCCACCCCAACCTCTGTGCAGGGCCAGGGCCTCCAACATACGCCAACTTGGGGCTACCTCACCCCTAAAATTGAGATACCAGAGTTATGCTGCTTTTTGGCAGTTGCCTATTGACTGTCTTCAACCTTCAAGCAGGTGGCTATCAGTCAACCGCCCCAGTCTACATCTCACCCTAGACCCAGTGGCATTTCCTTGTGTAGACACAAGCCCCTCCTGGGCCCCAAGACTGCCCCCAGTGCCCAGAGCCCAGCATTAGCTGGCAGCTCCCAAGGCTGGTCAGGCACCTGCAGGAAGTATGCGCTCATGGGGTCCTCTTTGTTGTCTTCGTTGTAGAAGAGGCCTCCAGCCACAAAGACCTGGTTCTCCTTGGTAACCAGGCTGACGTGGTTCTTGGGGACCTGGTTGGAGAGGGAGGCACAGTAGCACTCGTTGGCTGCTGGATCGTAGGCCACAGCGCCCTCCTCACTGATCATAAAGATGAGGTCCTGCAGGAACATGCCGAAGCGCAGGGTGTCATTGAGGATCCCAGGAAGGATACGTTCGGCCTCCTCATCCTCCTCTGCTTTGGCTTCGCCTGTGCCCTTATCAGCCTCCTTGACCCCGGCTGCGTCTTTCCCCTTCTTTTTCTTCCGCAGCGTGGTGATGCGGCCCTCGTGTGCATCCTTTACCATTTGCACCTTGCGCAGCAACTCGGGCTGGGCACGCACGAGAGGGTGGCGCTCCACGCGGCTCTCTAGAAAGGCGCGCGGCAGCAAGCGGCAGCGCACGCTCTCGAAGACGGTGGGCAGCGCGCGCTGGCGCTCAGCCTGCGCCTCGGCGTCGCCGCTGCCAGCCCACCGCATCACGGCCTCGAACACCGCCTCCTCCTTCTCCACGTTAAGGCCGTCACTAGAGATGATGGCGATGAGCTCATCGGCCGAGAGTCCGAGGAAGTCAGCGTCGCGCGCCACCAGCGAGAAGTGAGCGCAGATGAAGTCGCGGGCAGCCACGGCGAGACGCGCGCAGTCGAGCAGGAGGCCAAGACGGAAGACGGCCAGGCAGTTGGAGAGGCACAGGCGCTTCTGCAGGAAGGACACGCAGATGGTGAAGATGGAAGGGATCTGGAAGCGGTGCGCCGCGGCAAACAAATCCTGCACGCTCGCCTCGTCCAGCGCGATCTCTGACGTGTACAGGTAGTGCAGCACCTGGGCCACCACGTCTGGGGACACCTCCTCCAGGTGCAGCTCGCCCGCGCGCTCCGGCTCGGCTAGGAAGCGCGCCCGGAAGTAGGGGCTGCAGGCGGCCAGCACCAGGCGATGGCACGGGAACTCGCGCTCGCCCGCCCGCACCACACAGTCGAGGAACTTGCCATGGTCCAGCATGTCCTTGAGACCGTCTTGCAGGAGCGTCTGCTGGTACAACCGCTGCTCCTCCGCCTGCTCCAAGCCCAGCGCCATGATGGGTGGCCTAGGGTGTGGTGGCGGTGCCAAGGGGGCTCCTCTCTGTACCCCTGCTTTCCTGCTGCGGCTTGCTTAGACTGCGCAGCTGTCTTCTAGGGGCTATATATAGAGGTGGCCGGGTCCCTGTAAGGCGAGCCGCCTGGCCTCCTGCACATGACGCACAGGGGACAGCTGGGCAGAGGCCCCCTCCCGGAGAAGCCTTGACTCAGCCCCAGGGGCTTATGGGACGGAGGTAGGGTGTCTGGGCCCTTCTGAAAGATGAGGGCCTGGCTGCCTCATTTCTAAATGGAGCACGGAGAGGCCTTGACTCTGGATTTTTTGGTCCGAAGATGCCCCTAGGAGAGTTGATGGCCTAAGCTCTGACCCTCAGTCCAGAGACAGGGAAGCATTGGAGCCCCTCTTCCAGGGTCTCCCTTCCTTCATGCTTTCTGGGAACATCTGTCCTGGTGCCTCCATCTTCCTCCTCGGAATATGTCTCATTCCAGCCATCCCCGGATACAGGGTCCTTGGGTTTTCTGGTCAGAACTTGGACATGGTGTTCACTTTTTGGCAGCCCTGTTGCCCTGCCTTTATTTTAAGAGGCAAGGTCTCACTATATTGCCCAGGCTGGTCTTGAACTCCTGGGCTCAAGCCATCCTTCTGCCTCAGCCTCCCTAGTAGCTGAGATTACATACATAAGACACCCCCCACCCCGCATTGCCTCACCTTTAAAATGGGAAGAGCTTTTCCTCTTTCTGCCCCTCCTCCTTGCAAGAAAGCAAGAAAGTACCTTAGGTAAACAAGGTTGCCACTTTCCTATGAGGCCTGGGACAGGACATGTCGCTCTGTTAAGCCTCAGTTTCCCTTCCTACACAATGAGGAGGTGGCAAAGTTAGATACTAAGGGCCTCAGTTCAGCTCTGCTGGAGGTTCAGAAGCACCAAGGTACTGTGTCCTGGAAGTACACTATTAGAGGGTTTTAACACTTCTAAGGTGTCAGATGTGCTAGAAAATTAATTTCTTAGGATTCTACTATTCTAGGTTTTTAAACCCCCAGGGTTTTAACATTGTAGGGGAGTGACATTCTGAATTCTAGTGTTCAAAAAGTAACACTACAGGTTTAATATTTCAGGACTTTAGCTGTCTATACTCACTATTCTTGGTGCATATTAGGCCAGACCTGAGCCTGCCTGGCCACGGGGCCCCTGCACCTTGTCTATGGTCTGAGGGACCAGGGTTGAAGCCCAGGACAGTCAGTCTTGATGCCTACCTTGTTCAGGACTCCTGACCCACCTCCCCACACCCTCCCCACCCCGCCCCACTGCCAGACACATGCGCTCGCACATACACATCAGCCTCAGTCACCAAGATTAACTTGTTCCCAAAGTGCCAGAGGCTGCAGCTGTGTGTTAAATTTAGCCCCCAGGACACTGGGATGAACTGTTACGAGGCACACCCCCATCATTCCTCTGAGTCACTTGTTTATAACGTCAGGCGGGGGAGTGGGGGAGGGGGGTGGGTATAGGAGAGATGACAGCAGGCTGGGCTAGGACTGAGTCACCTCCCTTTTGTGATCTCAGCAATATCACTCTCCGTCCTTTTTTTTTAGACGGAATTTTGCTCTTGTTGCCCAGGCTGGAGTGCAATGGCGCGATCTCAGCTCACTGCAACCTCCGCCTCCAGGGTTCAAGCAATTCTCCTGCCTGAGTCTTCCTAGTAGCTGGTATTAGATAGAGGTACCCACCACCACTCCCGGCTAATTCTTTATTTTTATTTCTATTTTTTTGCATTTTTTGTATAGACGGGGTTTCACCATGTTGTCCAGGCTGGTCTCGAAATTCCGACCTCAGGTGATCCTCCCGCCTCGGCCTCCCAAAGTGCTGGGATTACAGGTGTGAGCCACTGCACCCAGCCTCTGTCCCTCTTAAACGGTGCATCTGACTGTCACTTGCTCACCCCACCAGCAGGTCTCAGAGGGACACAGCACCTGGGCAAGCTCTGGAGGTGGTCCAGTCCCTCTTGATAAAAAGGCAAAGGCTCACTCAGGGAGGGCAGGTGGTGAGATTCCAGCCCAGCCCTGGACTGCAGGGCATTGCTAGCAAGCACAGCCAGTGAGGAGACCAGGCTTGAGAGGCTAGGCACCTTGGCCAAGTCACACAGCGGACATGGGCTGCACTAGGATTTGAAGCTGATCTGCCCTCCTCCAAAGACTGTGGGAACCCTTTCCTACCTTGCTGCCTCCCAAGAATTAACAAAAATGTTCATCAATTGTAGTCTCATTTTCAAAGATCAGGACAGAAGACACTGACTGAACAATTAACTTAGATTTATCAAATGACTTAATGAAATATTTTTAGACTATGATGGATTCCATAGTGCTCACTCCCTACCAGGCATTCCAGTAGAACATGTGTATGTGGCTCATTCATTCAAGAACCAACCGTACACTGCTTTAAATGCTGAAGAGTCAGCAGTGAGCAAATCAGGCAGGAATTCGTGTCTTCATGGAGCTTACATTCGTCAGGGGGTCGGGGCAAGGTTGGTAGGGGAGACAGAAATAAATAAACAGTTATACGGGGCATCAGATGATAGTCGTGGCTGTGGAGACAAGTGAAACGGAAGGCGCATGGGAAGTGGCAGGAGGAGGTGATAACGATTTTAAATGGAGTAGTCAGGATGGACTCACCGAGAGGATCACATGTGAGAGGGGTCAAACTGTGGAGGATTCCCGGTAGGGGAACAGCTGGAGCAAAGGTCCTGAGGCAAGACAGTGCCTGGCACGTTCCCAGAACAGCATAGAGGCCAATAGGGCTGCAGCAGTGAACAAGGAGGTGAGTAGGAGGAGGTAAGGGGAGAGGTTAGGGTAGGGGATCGTGCTGACCCCCATGGGCCAGCATCAGGACTTGGGTTTTCCTCTGAGTTGAAATGGGGAAACACTGTTTTATTTTTTATTTTTATTTTTTGAGGCAGGGTCTCACTCTGTTGCCCAGCCTGGAGTGCAGTGGTGTGATCACAACTCACTGCAGCCTCAATCTCCTGGGCTCAAATGATCCTTCTACCTCAGTCTCCTGAGTGGCTGGGACTACAGGCACCCACCACCACATCCAGCTAATTATTAAAATTTTTGTGGAGATGGGAATCTCACTATTTTGCCCAGGCTGGTCTCAAACTCTGGACCTCAAGTGATCCTCCCACTTTGGCCTCCCAAAGTGTTGGGATTACAAGTGTGAACCACCATGCCCAGCCTCACCGTTTATTTTTAAATTATTACTGTGGAAAATACAAATACATACAAAAGTAGAGAGGATAATATTCTGACCTCTCATGTACCCATCTCCCCACTTTGATAACTGTCAAGTCTTCAAGTCACGGCCAACCCTGTTTCATCTCCATCTCCACCCACTCTAATCATCCCAGGAGGTCCCCAGAGGTTGCATGTGGGTGTAGAAAAAGAGAGGAGAAAGGGTGACTCCAAGACTTTTAGTGGAATCCAAGGGAAGATGTCATCTCATTTCATCCTTTTAATTTTTACTCGTTTAATCTTCACACCAAAATTATAAGGTAGGCATTATTTTTCCCATTTTACAGAAATTGAAATTTAGACGGCCAGCAAATAGGAAGCAGTCTAATATTTTAAAAACAACTTTAATGAGGCATAAGTGGCATGTGATAAACCTCACTTATTTAAGGTGTACAATTTGATAAGTTTTGACATATGTGTATACATCCATGAAACCACCACTGCCACAATCAAGACAGGGAACACATCTGTCACCCACGAACTTTTCTTCATCCCCTTTTAAAATCTCTCCTCCATCTCTTCCCACACACCCCAACCCAATCACTGATCTGCTTTCTGTCACTATAATTCATTTGAATTTCCTAAAGTTTTACGTAAGAGGAATCATACAGTATGTACTCTTTTTTTTTGTCTGACGTCGTTCACTCAGTATGATTATTTTAAGCTTCATCCAGGTTGTCTACTCATATTTTTAACTGATAGCTTCTGCCTTCATTAGGAATCTTAGCATATCACAGGGTCATTTAAGAGAAACACAAAATAGGCCCGGTACAGTGGCTCATGCCTGTAATCCTAGCACTTTGGGAGGCCAGGGCAGCTGGTGGATCACCTGAGGTCAGGAGTTCGAGACCAGCCTGACCAATATGGTGACTCCCTGTCTCTACTAAAATACAAAACTTAGCTGGGCATGGTGGCATGCGCCTGTAGTCCTAGCTACTCGGGAGGCTGAGACCGGAGAATTGCTTGAACTCAGGATATTTGGGTGGCAGATATTTGTCACACTTGGTGGCCTTCCTGCATCTCCTGAACAGTCTTCCTATGTTTTGGACAGTTCCCACGTAAGTAGTTCTTCTCCCCTGTGGTAGAAACCAGAATTTATTTTCCCAGCTTCCCCAGGAACACAGACATGCCACTGAGCTCAACCCATCGTATGCGCCCATCCCAAAACTTCAGTTTGGAACAGGAAGCAGGAACCTGCAGCATCCATATTTTGGTGAAGATGGCTGATGGACAGCAGTGTTGGAACTTCTGGAGTCCACTTTCCACTGACCACCATACAAGCTGAGGGATCTGTCCCTGCTGGCTGTGGTTTGGCCATTGTCTGGGCTATGTAGCCTGCAATCCTGACTCGAGCACTCCTGAAGGTTCTGTAATCTGATACCACACCAGCCAGTGAGGATTCTGTGGTCTGCTGCTAAGAGGGCTGTGTGATGTTGAAAATCATTTCAGGAGTATTCCAGCAGCAGGTGCTGAAGGGTGAGCTTGAGAAGTTGAGAGAATTTCTAATGGCCTGCTTGCTTCTTCACTGACTTCTGGGTTAAAGGTAGCCTATGATGCAAGAAGTTGAGATGCTGGAAATGCTCTTATGTGACATAAAAGGATCCAAAGACAGGCAGCCCAGAATGTTGGAGTGGATTTATTAGGTATGTCATCCATCTGTTATCCATCCCCACCTGTGCTTGCTGAGAGGGCTTAGAGGACACTTTTGCCCATCATTGAATAACTTGTTGGTGAGGAATGCTGGCAACTTTGACCTGTCAGGGGTGTAAGTGGGAGCCTGTGCTTTGAAGTGGCCTTCCTGTTTTCAGGGAGGATCATGGGATCTTAGGGTTGACAGTGGCCAAGGAATGGCTCATAAGCACCAAAGGCAAAATGGGCATGGTTACTGGAATAAGCAGCAGGGCTGGAGAGGGTGGTAATCAGATGGTCTGACCTACAGAGATCCCTGGGAGTGACTAATGGATTGTGGGTTTCCTAAGAATTGAAAGAGTTCTACTAAAGTTTTACTGATATGTATTCTGAATCCAGATTTGCCTTCTCTGCCTGCCACATTTCTGCTAATCCCTCCATCTATAGACTTCATGCCTTACTCATTTTCATGGAACCAAATTCAAGCCTGCTTCTGATTGAAGATCTCATTTTGTAGCAAGAGAAGTGAGGCAAGTCTTCCAGTTAATGGTGGCAGATAAAATACATTTTTTTTGCTTCCTTTTGAAAGCTCACTACAATTAAAGTAGATGATAAAGAGAAAAAAATATATAGCATAAACTCTCAGGAACATAGTATACAACATACTCTACAGGGACATAACAATACCACCACGGATTCTGGAAAGCAGGTGATGTGTGATGTGCAGTGTAGCAGTCCTCACTCTAAGTCAGCAATGGGAAGCCCAGATGCAACTCTTCTATACCTCAGAATCCACAGAGAAGGTCCAGAATTGGCAACACTGGGTACCTTTAAACATACAGGAGAATCAACCACCACCTGGTAGAAGCCAGGGGTTTCATTTCCAAAGAAGATAAACCAGAGGGCTCTTGACTAAGACACTCAGCAGAGGTGAAGGCAGTGGTGCAGTGTGAACACTGGGTAATTAAGAGAAACTCCATATTCTAAATGGAAAACTCTACTCCCACTCAGCTCCCAGAAAGCTGGCAGGTCAGCTATGACCTCCAAATAGGGAATTGAAATTGAGGGATCTGACAGTCCAAGAGGAAACAAAAAGATATCAGTATGCCTGGTCAAATCATCCTACAATGAAGCCCTCTAATTAACAAGGCCCTTCACACATGCTGAGTTTCCAATGAGCTCTTTGATGATTGATATGGTTTGGCTGTGTCCCCACCCAAATCTCATCTTGAATTGTGGCTCCCACAATTCCCACGTGTCATGAGAGGGGCCTAGTGGGAGGTAATTGAATCATGGGGTTGGGTCTTTCCCTTGCTGTTCTCATAATGAATAAGTCTCACGAGATCTGATGGTTTTATAACGAGGAGTTCCCCTGCACAAGTTCTCTCTCTGCCTGCTACCATCCATGTAAGACATGACTTTGCTCCTCCTTGCCTTCTGCCATGATTGTGAGCCCTCCCCAGCCATGTGGAACTGTGAGTCAATTAAATCTCTTTCCTTTCTAAATTACCCAGTCTCAGGTATGTCTTTGTCAGCAATGTGAAAACAGACTAATACAGCGATCTACTTTTTCAAATGTTTGAAAGGACGACTTCTGGCCTGGACTAAATGGTGTAAACTTGTTTCTCCCTGTTCCTTCCTGTCAAGTACAACTATAAACTGTGAAAACAATGCAAGAGGCAATCAGAGGATAACTCTGAAAGCTGGCAAGGGAATTATGCATTAGTTTGGGACCCTAAGAATAAAGGAACAACTCAGTAGCAGGATATCTTATGTACCCCCACTCAGTGGAAGAAGATGACCCAGGCCTGGTGTTTCCCGACCCCCAGCCTATCAATCAAAAGCAGCCAAAACAGGTTCAGCCCTTTTACAATTTGAAGAGGAGTCCCTCTGACAACTCCACATGAGCCCAGCATCACCAGAGCGGAGATTACTCAGGTGCCCTACTAACAATTCGCAGCCAGGGAAAGCACTCTCCTTTCACACCTAATAAATCCACTCCAATCTGGGCTGGGCTGCCTGTCTTTGGATCCTTTTATATATATATAAACATTATTTCCAGTGTGTCTGTGAGGGTGT